>NW_005842348.1:406200-428214 GCF_000455745.1 Alligator sinensis | reverse complement strand
GCGATGAAGTCGCCAGAAGGGCAAATAGAACTCTGGCATGCATCAGCCGATGTGTTGCCAGTAGATCCAGGGAGGTGCTCCTCCCTCTCTGTTTAGTGTTGGTGAGGCCACAGCTGGAGTACTGTGTCCAGTTCTGGATGCTGCACTTCAAGAAGGATGTGGATAAACTTTAGAGGGTACAAAGAAGGGCCACTCATGGTTAAGGGCATGGAGGATAAGCCCTATGAGGAGAGACTCCAGGAACTGTTCAGTGAGTAAAAAAAGACTGAGAGGTGTCTTGATAGCCGCCTACCAGTACATCAGGGGTGAGTATCAAGATCTAGGAGAGCAACTCTTCAGGAAGGCACCTCAAGGGAGGACAAGGATCAGTGGGCATAAGCTAATAGAGAGTAAATTTAGGCTAGACATAAGAAAAAACTTTCTAGAAAGAATCTCAAATACACTCCCAGCAGAGGTGGTGTAGTCACCCTCCTTGGAGGTGTTCAAGATGAGGCTGGACAGGCACCTTGTTGAGCTCGTCTGAGGCCAATCACTTCCTGCCTATGGCAGGGAATTGGACTTGATGATCTTACAGGTCCCTGCCGGTTCTATGATTCTATAAAATATGGCCCATGGGCTGGATCCAGCCCACCAACTCACTGGATCTAGCCCACAGATGGCTGCCAGCTCTGGCTGCCACATGGTGCTGGGCAGGCAAGCAGGACTGCTTCTGCTCAGCATCAAGCATCAGCTGTGGACCTAGGCAGGGCTTCTGCCACAGCGGGTAGGCAGCATTTCAGCTGTGGATGCCATGGACAAGTTCAGGAGTCTAGATGTAGAACCTGCTGGCAGCGTCCACAGCTGATCCACTGCACTCCCAGCATGGTGGAAGCTCCTTCCCAGTGCCCCAACATGGAACCTGCCAGCAGCATCAGCCATGGATGCAGGCAGGAGCTGCTGCGCTAGGTGGGTGGCAGTGTATCTCTCTCTCCCCCTCCTTCCCTTCCTCAGAACCCAGTTGAAGCAGTAGTTCACCAAGAGCCCTGACACTGAGATCTGGACCCAGGCAGTTGCTTCTGTTATGCCAGGTGGGTGTCAGCATCAGCTGTGACACTGTCAGCAGGTTCTGATGCCACTGCCCACCTGGTGTGGCAGAAGCTCCTGCCTGGATCTACAGCTGAGCGTCCAGGCTCCTGGCGAACTGCAGCTTCTGCCAGGTTCTGAAGTGAAGGGGAGAGAAGAGAGAGCGACAGAAAGAAGAAAAAAGAGCAGAGACAGAGATGGATGTGGCCCTTGACGGGTCCCCAAAACTCATTAAGTGGCCCTCCAGCCAAAATAATTGCCCACCCCGACCTAGCCTATTTTCCAGTGCTCTCCTTGAAGTTGGCCAACCTGACAGGTAAGATGGAGGCGTATGTAAGGCTGGGAAGAAAAAGCAAACTAGAGGGTGTGTGGCTCAGTGAGATGGATGCTACCGTGGGAGGAAGTAGTCCCTGGGTTCTAGGTTGACTCTTCTTATTCCCCGTAGGACAGATAATTTCTCCAGTGCTCTCTCTCTTTTACCCAATAACTGTCAAGTGCAAGGTGTAGTAGACCAGCTTTAAGAGGAGGGCAAAAGAACTGTTGAGGCACCATGGCTTGGTGGTTAGGATACTGTGCTGAGAAGCATAAAACATGGGCTTAGGCCTCCTCTGGATGAGGAGGGTCTAGAACTTGGGTTTCCTGCTCACTGGGCAAGAGCCCTGGGCCCTCAGCTCTTACTACTGCCGCTTCCCTTCCAGCAGGTACACATGCCAGGTAAAATAGAATCACAAACTGTAGTTATGCAGCTGCGTGTGCCATTTATGCATAGAACGCAAAATAAGATTCAGTCCCCCACAATGTATTTGTAATACATGCGCATACATGGAGTCCGTGTGTGGGGACTAGATGCATCTAGGGAAGTCAGGAAAGAGATCTAAGTGCCTAACAGCTGTCAAGTACAGTGTAGGGACAGTAATGAAGCTGTACAGGAGCAATTTAGCAGACACTGGCTAGGTGGCTGGAGCTTCAGAAGCTGCCTCCAACTACAGCTGTTCATCTTCTCATCTGAATTCTGTGGAAAGATCAGTGGGATTCTTTGCAGTCACACAGGAGCCCAGGTGCAGCCAAAGATGCAGTTAGGCCTGCTCTGTGCTGCATGTTCCAGGCACAAATCCTAACTCCCATTGCACAGCTCTCCAAAGAGGCTGTTCTTGGTTACCCCAAAAGGTCATGAGCACAGCAGGTATGCTGGAGGTGAAACAAGGCTCTGCTCTGATGGGCCCTACTGTCCACAAGTCCAAGCACCACATAAGTTAGAGGTGTTGTATGCACCCTCACCACAGTGGGCAGTTCCCGCAGTATTCCTTACTGCTAAGGACTAGAAATTTGTACCTGACCATTCAGCGAGGCAGTCTGTGCCAAGGGTTTGCCAACTCTTTCCTTTATTTCCCTCCTTGCTGAAATCCACACCGATGTGCCAGCTGGACATTTGCCACTATCTGCTTAGGGTAGGATAGCACTTCTAATGTAGCTTCTCTATTTTCTTTGACAGGTGCTGAAGTACACAGCTGGTGAGATTAACTATGGAGGCCGAGTGACTGATGACTGGGACAGGCGCTGCATCATGAATATTTTAGAAGATTTCTACCAGCCAAATGTTCTAACTCCAGATTTTGCTTATTCCAAGTCAGGAATCTACAAACAGATCAGCACTACATATGACCATAATGTAAGTAATTCAGCCAGTGAACACCACACATGCTCCTAAACTCACAGAGCAAAAGGCAAAACAGAACCATGTGACTGTAATGTTGTGAGGTCATCTGTAACAATGCTGTACTCTTCCTGTTCACTAGAGGAAAACACAGGATGATAACAGCCCACAAACCCATACCATGTATCAGAATCTGTGCCCTGTTTAACAATAGGCGCAATGGTAGGTGTCCAGTGGAACAGTAGAAGACAATTTGTATAAAGGATCTCTGCTGACAGTAGAAGTGGGAAGAGTGATTTTGGATATGTGGGTAGCTATCAGCAGAATGCCCCAAATAGGAAGGTAGCCTTTGTAAAATGCACAGTATTGGTATAGTTTATTATTTAGCATATTTGGTTATCAACATGAAGAAAGCAGTGCAAGTCTTACTGCTGTTAGGCTCTAGGTTCTGTAACACTCTATAGGCGTAATGCCTATATGACTACTCCCCTTACATTCAAACTCCTCTCTCAACCTCCTGCAGCCAAACTACATAGCACGTGCTGGCTTCTCACCACCTTCTCTCATATGTCAGCACTGCCACAACCTTCATCACTCTGAATTCTCCCCTCTCCTTCATCTGCCTTTGAGCCATCACATTGAGAGTGAACAACATTATGTAACCCTGAGCTAACTTGGAGGGGAGTGTTACATTTTACTGCAACAAACAGGTATCACCTGATAAGAACCAAGGCTGTAGAAAGGCCAGTAAATTAGGGTAACAGGTAAATGCACATGTACCAGTCAGGGTCAACAACAATCTGAACAGACCCCATACCTCCATAGCTGTGCTATGCTTCCTTTCAGCCATCTTTAGTAATGCTCTGCTCCTCCAACCTACATGCTTCTTTTTCTCTAGGGCTACCTCCAATACATCAAGAGCCTGCCACTCAATGACATCCCAGAGATTTTTGGTTTGCATGACAATGCCAACATCACTTTTGCTCAGAATGAGACTTTTGCCCTGCTTGGGGCCATTGTTCAGCTGCAGCCAAAAACATCCGCCTCGGGAGGCCAAAGCAGGGAGGAGGTGCGTATTTGTAGTGCCTGGGGTTGCCACATGCATGATAACATGCTCTGTTCTGTGCTTTGTGTTGCCAGGTGGAACAGTGCGATGTGAAGTCCACACTGGATACTGTTTTTTACTATAGCAGTATCACCCCCCAGCTCTGCCCATGCTGAGTCTCCTAGACCTAGGATCATCAGACCTTGTCGGTTCTTGGAGGGAAGATCCTTCCACCCCCACCTCCCCCCGTAGACTTCCCATGCAAGGAAAAGGCAGGTGTTACAAAATGTACTACTAAATAGATGGTGCACTTCCCCCCACCCCAAGTCAGGATTGAAGCTAGGGAGCACTATACAACCATGGGTATCATTCAGATATCAAATAGGAATCCAGACTTAGTCTGTTCCTCACAAATCCCCTGATGATTTTCATGGAGCTGCTAGCCTCAGTCCTGGCTTGTCTCATGTCAAGTCAAGTCAAGTCAAGTCAAGTCAGTCCTGAGGCTATACTGACTGTTGGGGCACCTTTGATGTAGCAATAACTTTCTTCCATTCTTCCTAGTCTTTTGCAGTCCTTGTACAATCAGTCAGTTTTAATCCTGTCCAATCCTTGATGTTTGTGGTTCAGCTTGTCCTAGCACAGGGAATTTACACCTGCTATGGTGATGGATTATAGCATCCTTCCTGCTTTTAGCTGACGGTTCATGCAAAAAAACAGTAACCTGGTACAACTGTTGTTGCCTCCCACCCCAGAGGCCTGCCTTTCAGTGTCTCCCTTTCATAGAAAACTCACTGAGCTCCTGTGGGCATCATGTACATGGCAAAGGATATTGCAGGAAAAGCAGCTCTGATGGGGCACAGTGTTGTGCCTCCTCAGATAAAGGAATCTGGTACCCTTCTCATCCCCACTGCAGACTCATTTGGAACAAAACTAGGTAAAAAGTCTGATGGGAATCTGGGAAGTCCTGCAACAGCTGATCTGGCGTTAGCGTCTCAGAGAGGTTTGCTTCCCAATGGGATTACTGCATTGGTGTTACAAAATCAATGCTGCTTTTGCAGAGAAGCTCTGCCTTGGGACTCCCCTAGAAGCAGTTTTCTTTGGCCTCCCTCTCCTAAGAGTCCCCCCTGCAGCCATCCCTGGTGTGGCTTCACAAGGGGCAGCCTCTGGCTTTGAGACTGGCCTTTCTGAGGCCCTGGCTTCCCTGGTGCTTTGCAGCACCCCCACCAAGAGATCCTTCTTTTTGATCAGCTCCTTGGAATGGCGGGGGGTGTTTTGTTCTTCAAAGAAGAGGGGTATCAGATTGCCGATGCCCCAAACAGCACTGCAGATTCTGCTTCAAAACAAGCTGTCTTTACTGTGCCACTCCCATTCCCTCAGTCCTCCCTGGGACCTTCTCTCCTTCTTCCTTGAGACTTTTTCTCAGCCCTCTCAGAGCCTTCACCCGTTCTCCTCAGGCCCAGTCAGCCACACGTGCAATGAAACAGTTTCAAAACTATGGGACAACACTTGCCCAATACAGTGAAACAGAAGGTCATGGGTAGGGACCTAACAAAGTCACAATTTTGCAGTTTTCATGGACATTGTGAATTTGGTAGGTCTGCCACAAATAAGCACAGGAACTGCAAAAAAGAATAGGGAAAAAAAGAAAAGGGAGCTGCAAACAGAGGTGGGAAGCCCTGGCATCCTGAAGCACTGGGGGGGAAGAGAGGGAGACTTTCATGGCAGATCACAGCAGGCCCCCCCACCCCACACCTTTGATTGGCTGAGAGGCCCTAGAAGTCCCAAACCTCGTCCCAGAGATTGACAGGTGGGCATCTATCAATTTCCAGGAAGGGTCGAGACTTCCAGGGCCCCTCGGCTAATCAGAGGCACGGAGGGAGGGGCAGGGCGCTGCTCTCTGTCGTGAAAATGGCACCTGATTCTGCGCCAGGACCACAAAATACGGAGGCAGCTTCTGTGACTTAGGTAGTCCCTGTTTGTGGAGAACCAGGCAGGGAGCACCCTGCTGCCAGGCCCATGCTGCCATCTCTCCCTGGGCTGAAATGGGCATAAAGGTGTCCTGTTTATGAAACTATTGACAGCAAAGCCTAATCCCACTGATTCCCCCACCAGAACTGCAGGCTAGAACTCACCCTCCCACCCCCCACTGAGCCTTTCTTTGTCGTATCTGGCCCTCTAAAAATGGAACTGAGCCAGATTACTGCATGCAGGAAACCAGGAATGGTCAAATTTTCCTCTTCGTGCATCCGTAATATATTTTAATTACTCTGAATGTGAAATACCTACTTGTTGAAATCCGACTGGGCCAGGCTCCATCTCAGTAGTTTGGTCTTGGCGCCTTTCATCTGATTTAACCAGGCAAGTAATGAATGAATGACCTGTGTACACTGTGAACCATCTTCCATATAGATAGGGTTGCAATTCCTTCAGAGCCCACATCTCAAGAGCCAGACATTTTCAAATGTAGCAAAGGTTTTATCCCTCAGATACTCAATGGGGTCTCTCTCTCCCTTTGGGGATCTGCTTGCATTAACACTGCCCCCAGCCTGGTTTCTGAGACCTCTGTGTAAACCACAAGGGATTTGTCAACATCTGAATTATCTAAAACCAGGTCTCTGCTTAAGGAACAAAGAGCTCTCTGACATGGTGTAGTCCAGATCACCCTGTCTTACCCTTTTTGTACAGCTCAGTGATGGGAAAGCCTGGTACACCTGGCAGTCCTGTTAATACTGGAGATGCTATTTGTCTTTTCAACCCATTCAAGCCAAGGTGGCCTGGAACACCTGGAAAACCTTTGCTGCCCTCGAGACCTGGCAATTTTGTGAGGCCTGAAAGCCCAGGGGTACCAAATGTTCCAGAAAATACACCCCATTCAACCCTTGACTGACAGGGCTCAAAGATGGCTTCAGTTCAGACTTATTGGGGTGTAGGTTGTAGCCGTGTTGGTCTAAGGACATAGGCAGACACGGTTCTTTCGGTAAATCTGGTATCTTTTATTAGACCAACTTCAGTTCAGAATAGCACTTTGAACTCATACAATCCCAAATCCATGCTGAAAACAGACTTCCTCTTGGCAACTTCATCAAATGGGTTTGCCAATACCCTTTGGTCAAGTCCAGTAAACTTTCCATGTGTTCAATAGGGCAAGCTTGTTCCTATTGTTGTAATTTTACACTATTCCTTGCAGGTACTGCCTGCTGTCTAAGGGTCTCTCTTGAGTCTCCTTCCCCTTCTACTGGAGTATCTTTGATTTGGGTCCTACTCATCCTAGGAAAACTTTCAGCACTCCTAATCTGAATCAAGACTCAGGTCATGCCTCTCAGGCTGTCTGGAAAGGGATTTACTCCCACATATATGGCATCCTCCATCAAAGAATCAATTATCTTTGCTTGCAGGGCTAACTGAAGTCTCTCCTTGCTGGAAGCTGTGAGCTCCAGCAGCATCTCTGCTGGTTGCTTACACACTCAGTAACCTCAGTCTCCTCCCCCGCTTCCTTCATTAGGGCCCTGAGGTTGGAGTCCTTCCTACTGTGACTTACCACAATAATCATCTGTTGCATCCATGTCCACCCCATTACTAAGGGGATTTCTGTACCTGGTGCAATACTAGCTGCAGGTAGCCAAGTTAGTCCTCCCCCTTTTTCAAGGGCTGTTACTTTCTCGCCAGGGACACAGACATCTGATGTCCGGGAAGGAATAGGTAGAGACCTGGGCTCCTGCATCCCTCCACTTCATGCACCTCTTGCCATTGGTCTCTGGCTTTCTAGACATGTTCCACATTTTCTGGAAAGAACTCCAGCTGAACATGCTTAGTGAGGACCTTTCCTGATTCCACCTCTTGGCACCCAAAACTTTGGTGGACATAACTACCAGTTGCAACTGGGATAGATCCTCCTGCTCCACCAACTCAGGGCACTGAGTTCTCAAGTATTTAGTAGATCCATACTTGAAACACATTGCTTTTGTGACAACTGGGTTAAGATTAGAGCCCATTTTTCCACCCACCCATAGGGTAAGGCTGTGCCTCCTCACAGAAAGAACCAGGAAAACAGCAGAAACTGTGCTACCACTTACCAGCCACAATAGATTGACAGCCTTCAGCAGACAGTCCACTAGGTTTCAACAAGAAGCTTCTTCCACATGTAGAGACTATAACCAGAAGTGTGCTAGGAAAGGCTCCTTTAACCAGGCAGTCTCCAAGAAGGGTGCTTCTCCAAGTGTCAGATCACCTTATTTTACACTAACCAACCGTCTCTGGCTATGAGTTGCCTTCCCTAAATGAGGTTTAACACTCCAGGCATTGCTGTCTTGTCTTTCCCCACTCGTCTTGTCTATTAAGTCCCCTAAGGACTCTCCTAAAGGGAGACCTCCACAGAAGGTCAGGAGATATCCAACAATTCCCCCAAGGAGCATTTTATGGATGACATAAGTAGAAAGAACCTTCCTGCTAAACTTATAAAAGTGTGGACCTGAAAAAAACCTGTTCATTTCCTCTTTGACCTTGGTCAAAATTCACTTCCCAGAAGCAGTTTCCACAGCATCTTCTCATCCTATTCCATCTACCTTCTAGGTGGTAGAGGAGACATTGAAAGACATCTTGGAGAAGCTCCCTGCCCCAATTAACCTGAAGGATGTGATGCTGAAGTATCCAGTGCTCTATGAGGAGTCCATGAACACGGTGCTGGTGCAGGAGGTGATCAGGTAAAGGTTTGTAACTGCCTGTAGGGGCATAGGCACGTGAGCAACTTCCCTTGTTGGGGAGGGATATCACTGTGCATCCCCCCCACAAGCTGTCATCCTGGGGGAAGAAATACCATGCGAGGCCTCTTGCAGCTGACCATGAGGAATCATGGAAGGTACCACATGCCCCCTGCACAGGGTAGGGCTGCAGTACCTGTACCTCTCCCTCTCAGGTGTCAACATTGCCAGAGCAGCTGCAGTTAAGGCCCACGGCCTTAAAATCTCACCTGTTCTGTTGGGTCTCAATACAGGGCTTCAGATTGTTCAGTGGGTTTCACCCTGCAGCTGGAGCAAAGGGCTTCAGAACAGAAAGCCTGCTTGTGGTAGTCATGTAGATAAGGGCTTTACATTTATGAGGCAGCACTTACCACAAGAACCGGTGTTCACTGAACTTTTAGACAGGCAGCCTGAGCAGTAAGACTAAAAATGGGAACCGCGTATCACATAGGATCTTGTTTTTACATTAAGACAAGGATGGTGTCGCTGAGCGGCACTGGTTTTTGGGAGAAAGCTCAGGCACTGCTGATGCACTTGGGCCGCTTCGCTGCCTCAAAAATCTCATTTGTTGCTCAGGTACAATCGGCTGTTGGAGATAATTGCACAGACTCTGAAGGATCTGCTGAAAGCTCTTAAGGGCCTTGTGGTGATGTCCTCCCAGTTAGAGCTGATGGCCAACAGCCTGTATAACAACATTGTCCCAGAGATCTGGAACACCAAGGTACTGTCCACCAGGCTGCTCTACTAACAGTAACCATCATAGTGCTAGGCCAGTCAAGTAAGGGACATTACCACAGCAAAGTCTGAAGTGCTTTTCTTTGCAGTGAGGAAGCCTGTGACTCGAACAAAGATGACTAAATTGCAGGCACAGTGGGGTAACGACACTAGAATCTCCTTTCAAAGGGTTCCAATTTGGTTGCACACTGAAACAAGCTTAGGGGGCTGTATGCTACTTCCTACAGCACTTCCCACATGAGAAAACCACCAAGGAATTCAGCCTGAATGGCAGCCATTTCTCAGGCCTGTGTCCAATGAATCCTGTACTCTAATTGGGTGGAATAGTAGGGATGCAGGCTCACAGAGATGCTGTAGCAGGGCTGTGCAGCTTGCATGGGACTGGTCCAGCCTTGCAAAGATCAAAGCAGACCAGCACTGTTTCTTGCTTCTCTGTAACTCCTTGCTCTGACTGGTTGTAGGAGTCATATTTGTATAGTGACTGTACAGTTACTCAGCTCTTCATCAAATGAATCCTGTACTCCGATTGGCTGGGAGTCATTAGCTAGCTGGAGTGCAGGGATTTGTGTAATTACAGTTCTATTATTCCTTAATGATATACAAAATATGTAAGTCTTCCAACTCCCTGTGGTTACTATAACAAATAAATATTTCCCTAACAAAGACTGGCCACTATTTAAAGTGGAACACACTACACTGGTGCATGTAGTAAATGCACAGCACAGACCTTGGAACAAGGAAACAAGCCTTCTTGCCTTCCCCCACCTCAACTGGCACCATGGGTTGCCCCACCTCTGGCAGGCTAATTTTGGGATCAGTAGTCCCCAAACTGCCTAGGTTATTTGGCTGGAGACTAAAAGCATCTGAAGGGTGACTAAGCTTGGCTCTGTGCAAACAACTCATGTGTTGGTCTCTCCAGGCCTACCCGTCACTGAAGCCCTTGGCCTCATGGGTCAGTGACTTGCTGCAGAGGATTGATTTCCTGCAGAGATGGATCAATAATGGGATCCCACCCGTGTTCTGGATCAGTGGATTCTTCTTCCCCCAAGCCTTCCTCACTGGGACTCTGCAGAACTTTGCCAGAAAATCCATCATCTCCATCGACACCATCTCCTTTGACTTTCAGGTCAGTAATCCAGGGTGAGTCACTGTTGTTGCTCAGTGGTTTAGTTTTCAGCAGTAGAAACCACACACAGGACCAAGGGACCAGAAAAAAAAACTACTAACGTGTCCAAAACCACAACCTATGCAGTCAGGCATCTAGCACTAAACCTGTGCTTTGGCTAGTGCAGGGGAACAGCTGCTGGAGTGGTACTTCTGAACAGTCTTCATGCAGCCTTGGTAGATCTGTGCAATTGTTACATTAGGGCCACCTCACTGGGTCCTATGTGCTTTGAAGCCTCTAGCTTGGAACACAGTTCAGATGTTGTCCCTAGCTTGAGGTCACCTAGCTCAAGGTCACCTAGCTCGCTCTCACTGCAGACCTCCTGGCAAGCCTCTTCTCCAACAATGCCCATGGGAAAGGCCATCCCTAGCAGGGGGCAAATCGGAGCAACCACCCTGGGCTCTGCTTTGGGCCCCCCCGCCCCGCAGAGCCAGGCAGAGAGGATGTGGCTGCTGCATTTGAAATTTGACCCACCCTCCCACCTGGTGGGTTGGATGTCTTTGCCTGTTGCGGCTAGAAGTTCCAAACGTCATCCATCCCACCACAGCCAGTGTGCCGGGGCTTTCAATCCCCAGCATACACGTGCCGTGGGAGTGGGGGCTCACACCCTGCTGAGATAGTCTCTGCTCGTGGGCCTAGTACAGATCCCATCAGACCACCCCCTGGCTTAAATGCACTTTCCTGGAGCCTGTGCTTCACTGCAGGCATCTTACTGACTTCTGCTCTTCCTGTCCCAACCAGGTGATGAGGGAGTCAGTGAGTGAGCTGACCCAGCGCCCTGCTGAGGGTTGTTACATTCATGGCCTGTTTCTTGAAGGTGCTCGATGGGACCCCTCTACCTTTGAGCTAGTGGAGTCACGTCCCAAGGAGCTTTACACAGAGATGGCCATCATCTGGCTAATTCCTGTCCCCAACCGCAAACCTCCAACCACAGGCATCTACTTGTGCCCAATCTACAAGACACTGACTCGAGCAGGTAAGGATTCCAGTGGAGGGAGTTCTCCAGAGGCAGCACCTGTGAGGATATGCTGCTAGCAACCATGAAATCAAAAGCAGCATTCTTCAGTTAGGTCAGGATACTGTTCCCTGTACTGCATAACCACTGGCTGTTAATCAGCAGGTACAGATGATCTCCACCCAAGGGTGCTGAGGGAATTGGCAGAGGCCATCGCGGGACCCCTGGCACAGCTCTATGAGCACTTGCGGTGCTCTGGCGAGGTGCCAGAGGATTGGAAAAGGGCCAACGTGGTCCCCATTTTAAAAAAGGGGAGGAAAGAGGACCCAGGAAACTATAGGCCTGTTAGTCTTACCTTGGTCCTGGGGAAGCTCTTTGAGAAAATTATCCAAAAACATCTGTGAGGGACCAGCAGGAGAGATTATGCTTAGGGGCAACCAACATGGGTTCATTAAAGGCAGGTCCTGTCAGACCAACCTGGTGGCCTTCTACGACCAGGTCACAAAATCCTTAGATGGAGGGGTAGCAGTGGACGTAGTCTTTCTGGACTTTAGGAAGGCCTTCGACACTGTCTCTCACCCCATTCTCATCAAAAAGTTAGGCATTGACGCCACAGTCACCTACACGGTCAGATGGGTCGCAAATTGGCTACAGGGCCACACCCAGAGAGTGGTGGTGGACGGGTCATTTTTGACCTGGAGGCATGTGGGCAATGGGGTTCCCCAGGGCTCAGGCCCGCACTTTAACATCTTCATCAGCGACTTGGACGAGGGGGTGAAAAGCACCTTGTTCAAGTTCGCAGCTGACACTAAGATGTGGGGAGAAGTGGGCACATTAGAAGGGAGGGACAGGCTGCAACTAGATCTGGACAGGTTACAGGGGTGGGCGGATGAGAACAGGATTGGATTCAGCACTGACAAGCACAGGGTACTGCACCTGGGGAGGAAGAACCAGCAGCATACCTACAGCCTGGGGAACTCCCTTCTCGTCAGCACAGAGGCAGAAAAGGATCTTGGAGTCATTATAGACTCCGAGATGAACATGGGCCGCCAATGTGAGGACGTGGTCAGTAAGGCTAACCGCACCTTGTCATGCGTCCATAGATGCATCACGAGCAGGTCCAAGGAGGTGATCTTCCCCCTGTATGCGACATCAGTCAGGCCACAGTTGAAGTACTGCATCCAGTTCTGGGTGCTGCAATTCAGGAGGGATGTGGACAGCATCAAGAGGGTCCAGAGAAAGGCCACTTGCATGATCAGATGGCAGGAGGGCAGACCCTACGAGGAGAGGCTACGGGACCTGAACCTGTTCAGCCTCCACAAGCGAAGGCTGAGAGGGGATCTGGTGGCCGTCTATAAACTTACTAAGGGGGACCAGCGGGAATGGGAGACTTTTCCCCTGAGCACTACCAGGAGTAACTAGGAATAACGGCCATAAATTGGCTGAAAGTAGGTTCAGGCTGGACATCAGGAGGCGCTACTTCACCATCAGGGCAGCTAGGATCTGGAACCAACTTCCAAGGGAAATGGTGCTCGCTCCTACCCTGGGGGTCTTAAAAAAGGAGGCTAGATAATCACCGAGCCGGAGTCATTTGACCCCAGCATTCTTTCCTGCCCATGGCAAGGGGTCAGACTTGATGATCTGCTCAGGTCCCTTCTAACCCTACCAACTATGAAACTATAAAGACCCAAGCAATTAGTTGCTCACCTTGATAACTGGCCTCACACTAAACAATAACACTGCACTAGATTTCATATGTGAGCACTAGGGCTGTGCAAAATAGCTGCATTTTGATTCAGTTTCTGAGGACAGTGATTTGTTTTGGTGTTTTGGATCACTGCCGTTTCATTTCTGCTGAATCCCCTTCCAATCTTTTTCGAACAGGGTGCAAGGGAAGCTTCACACAACCCTACCCAGCCAGGAAGGGCTTGGGGCCAGGGCTATAGGTGGCTCTTCCTGGGGAGGACCATTGCCCTCCTTGCAGGCAAGGAGACCCCCGTGCAGATCTTTGATCCCTGTCACACTGAGTCATGGGACAGGGAAGCAGCACAGAGTGGTGAGCAAGCCTTACTGGTCCCTGCCATGCGACTTGGCTCCATAGGGAGCAGAAATCCATGTTGGGGTCTCCTTGTCACTGCTGCCCGCCCCACGCTTCCCCGGCAATGGGCAGCCGCGGCGAGGAGACCCTGGTGCAGACCTCTTCTTCCTGCAGTGCCAGGTCTCGTGGCAAGGACTGCCCAGCCCTTGGTTCAATTACCCCAGCTCTTCCTGGGGGGCAAAGGCCCCTGGATCTGCACGCTAGGTTTCAGCAGGTTGCTGCTGCAGGCTGGGGGCCCACACCCCCTGGGAAGAGCTGGGGAAATAGTCAGAGCTAGGGAATCAAACTGGGAGCTTAGATGTCAATATCAGAGCAGTCCCGCCCCCCCTTAGTTTTTGTTTCCCCGCAAGCCCAGCTCTGAAACATTTCCAAAACGTTTCGGAGCCTTCCAACTTGTTTCAGAGCCTTCAGTTTCGATTTGGATTCAGCATTTCAGGCACCAAAATGGCCTGAAACACCCCCGAAACAAAACGGCTGCCAAAATTTCACACAGCTCTAGTGAGCACCACACTTACTCTCTTGTGCTTCCCACTACCCAGATCGGCTTGTTGCATGAATAGCTAGTTAACAGCATGGCCAGATGGCCTCCCTGTGTACCACACCCCTGGTTGACTTGTCCGCAAGGACTGAACCTAGGATCAAAACACACGAGCCTCCCTGTTTAAGGCCCCAGAACATACACATAGAACCTGTTCACAGGACTATAAGAAAACCCTCCTGCTTGTTCTGTTACCAGTCAGCAAGTGACCTGGTAACTCCCAGCCTGCTGGAGAAGTGTTAGCAGCTGAACCTGGCTCTGGAACAGGGAAGGAGAAATGCAGGGTGAAGATGCAGTGTGGGAAGGGCAGTGCTAAGATAGGAAGCTCCTTCAGCCATTGGTTATTGACCATTGCTAACAAGCAGTCAGATCTCCTTGACACTGCAGTAGCAGTGGGATTGTCTACAAGGCACTGTACGTGCTATAGGACTCTACTATCTGCACATCCTCTTCCTACAATCTTTATTTTTTCCCATCCCAGGAACCTTGTCAACAACAGGTCATTCCACCAACTACGTAATTGCCGTGGAGATCCCCACCAGCAAGTCTCAGAGGCACTGGATTAAGCAGGGTGTAGCCTTGATCTGTGCCCTAGACTTCTAGCTCCCAGAATGCCACCTAATCTTAGAAGCCATAGCAATGACGCAACCAACTCACGAGACGCAAGCCATTGTTGCTGCTGTCCTGTAGTCCTGTGCATTGGGAAAGCGTTTGAGCAACCCTGCAATTATTTCTCCCTCCCCCTCAGAGCTGTTATGTATTTAGTCTTGTTTTGTTAATACAGAGCTGTTCTGTTTCACCAAAATACTGTGCTTGATTCTTTCTAGCCAGTCTCTTAACCACTGCTCTAGCATAAGGCTCTGTTTTTTAGACTCAAAGTCCCCTTCAGAAAATGCCAGCTTATTTTTCTGTAGTCAAAAAGCAAGTGAAAGCTACTAGAGAGCAACTTAGTAAGACCCTGACTGGTCAAAGTGTTTTCGACATTGTGGATTCCTATTTGAAATCTCTGGGTTTATCATGTGAATCATGTAGGTGTTTGCACACCTAACAGTCCTAGTGTTGTGCATCATGCTGGAGAGTCACTGTGGCTAATTTCAACACTACTGTGAAACAAGCAAACAGGGCAGGAAAGAAGCACCTGCTCAGATAAGGCTTAGAGATTAAATAAAATCAGCTCATTCCTTGGCCAGGGCACAGCCACCACCTTGCTGCTGCTTCTTTTCTGTCCATTCACACAGATGCATCTCACTTTTTTGTGAAACAGGAAGTCCCCCCCATCCCACTCGTAAAACAAGCTTGTATCTTGTTCAAGCACACCACTTGTTAAACACCTCTCTCCAGGACATGTGGTATGAACAGCTTTATTCTTTCCAGCAGATCCATTATTTACAGCGCTTAAAATCCGACATGGCAAGAGACAGAGGGATGTTCTTCTCCCATCAACAAGTATCAAAACAGCTTCACTTTACTGTGCTGATCTGCACAAGTGTGGACTGCAGTTCTTCAGGGAGGCTGCCCTGCTTTCACTTGCATCTACATCTTCCTTTAAGACTTCTCTCCCCTTCGAGCCCCATTAAACAGCCTCGGCAGCCTGTTGTCAGGCCAGCCAGGTCCTGGAGCGGGAGGAACCATGCTTCCCCTTACGATACAAGCCTGACAGCTGCTAGGGTCAGGAAGGAAGAAACCCACCTTCAGCAGTGACAGTCAGCATCAGCACAAGGAAACGGAGAGGGGAGCATAGGATAGAGGCAGCACCTAGAGCAGGGGAGGCCTGTTTGCATGTCAGTCTATTCCTGTGTAAAAAGGGGCTCACCTCACATAAGAGAAAAGCTCTCAACTAAAAAAAACCCAAAACGAAACAAAAAAACAAAACAAAAAGACGAAAACAATGCCATTTCAGCCCTGGGCAGCTGTGAGCCCCACTTTGGTCCCTACCTCTTCCTGCTGTTTCCTCCTCTCCTCAGCCACACAGCTGTAGTTTCTGGGGAAAGCCACCCTTATGCTGGAATACACATACTCCCTGGGAACAGGCACAGGAACAGTGTGTCCAGGCCCGCAGTGAGTGCAACAGACTATTCCTTCCCAGGCCCCTTTCAAAAGATTCCTTTGAGCCATAGTCCTTTGGAAACAGACCTGCCAAGCCCAAACAGAGTGGGCTTGTGCCCCTACCCAAGTGCCTCATGTCTCATTTGGATCTCCTGAAGCTACGGACACATTCTTGTCCCTCCAGCCTCACGGAGCCCGAGCAGCAGTACTGGCCTCTGCACAGGGAAGGAGATGGTCTCGGAGACTACTGCCCACCATGTCCTGCCTGAGGCAGTCCTTCTACAACAGGTCACACAGCTGCTCAGACCAGCGCAGGAAAGCCACAACTAGGCAGGCACAGCTGTACCGAGCCACACAGCGAGAAAGGGGCAGAGTGAGCACATGAGGTCAGGTCATGGAGAAACCTGCTCTGCGCTCACCTGGGGATGGTGACCACAGTAAGGAGGGGGGGAGATGGGACTGAGCCAGGCCCTAGGAATCTCCTCCCCACATGGAAGGGCACTCAGTCTGCATCACAAGGCCACCTTGGAAGAGCCCAGCCCAACATGGAAGGGGTACATATTGGCACAACTAATGTGAGGGCAGCTGCCTGGTCCTATATGGGGAAGGCTGAGCAGCAGTGCTCAGGGTGAGGCCTCCAAGGAGCTGCTAGGCTTGGGAACAAGGACAGAACCAAAAATAAACATTTGCAACATAGAAAATAGATATCTGAATGTCCGGGGGGGACACAGAGCTCAAGGCCCAGACACTTAAGACCACGAGCCACAGCCAGCTGTGGTCAACATGGACACATGCCAGCATTGCTGGGGAACTGGAGGCCTTGCTAAGACAACTCCAGCTGCCTGTCCCCCCATAGGCTGGAAGTCAGTGGGTTGTCCACTCCTCTCCCAGTTGATTTCTGCCTCAGTCCTTGGCCAGAAAGCCACTGCCTCCTGCCAAGTGTTATGCAAAGCAGCCCAGGACACACTTACCACATAGATCTGAGTGTTTCTGTGGCCCCAAATTAGGCAGCCAACACTACAGACTGCACCCCCTGGGTCTATGCCCTGCTGCTGGGCCTCACTCTCTGGGAGTACCCCTGGCTTGTTCAAGACTCAGGGTACCTGGCTGGGAGGAAAGTCCAATCTCTGCCTCTACATGCAGCAACAAGGACACGAGCAGGAAGGTCCCAGCCATGGATTTGCATCAGGTCCCTCTTCCCTGGGCAAGGGTGAACCACGATATTTGAGGGCCTGGATCTCAACAGTGGCCAAAGCAAGCAAGGCAGGCATAGGGTTCTGCTCACAGCCCCGACTCCAAGGATGATGCTACTGGCGCTTGGCTTTGTAAGGACGGGAGCGTTTCCGACGGTCTGGTTTCCTCTGCTTGTGGAGGCGCCCAATGCTGACTCCCTGCCGTCTACGCACAGAGATGTTCTGCTCCACAAGGCTGGCCAGCATCCCTGCAGGGGAAAAACAGATGCATCTGAGCTGACTCAGGAACTGCCTACCCACAAGCCTGCCATTTTCTGGTCTCAACTCCCTCCCAGAAACACAGACACTTGACATTACAACTCCTCATTAGCTCACCTACCTAGCCTCACCTGCTTCTAATCTGGAGACCTGGATGCTCTAATCACCAGAATCTCAGCTCATTCAGAAACCAAGTCTTCAGGTTTCAGAGCAAAGGGTACCTGCTTTCCAGAAACCATCCCCCTGCTTCCCACTACGAATGCAAACCCCACAGAATATACATACTTGCCCCCAATGCAATGGACTGTTCTACGTGCAAGAAAATGCCAGCAATTATACATGATTTGCTCATAGCCTGAAAAGAGGCACTGTCAGCTATGGGAAGCCAATCCCAGGACAAAGAAGTGCTCCATCCCAATGAACAGACTGCAAGAGAGGTCAACCCTTCAACAACTCCAACCTCTGCCTTGAGAAAGCCACAGGGGCCAATTTAAAACATCTCACCCATCCAGGAGTAATGAAACAAAGGTGAACCCTGGATGTGCAGCTCTCCCCACCTAGGTATGCATAGGGGGTAGGACTCTCCCCCCTAGGTATGCAGTAGCAATGCACAGGGGGTAGGACTTCCCCCCCTCCCCCCAGTCAGCAAGATTGGGAAGCACCCCACCTGGTCGCTGGGGTGGGGGAGCGGGACACGTGCCCCACCCCGGCTAAGGTGGCACCAGTTGCCCATAACTGCCTGGAAGCAGCAGGCCTCACCTTCCTGAGCCAACATAGAGATGAAGGTGCAGATGAATTCATCGTAGTTGTGGGTTCTTCTCTGGTCATCAATCTACAGAAGGTAGGCAGAGAGAACTCAAGGTGAAAGGCTGCTCTCCAGAAGCAGTCACAAGTGCAGCCCAGCAAGCATCCCAGGCTGGAGTCCTATCAACAGGACAGGGGACAGGAAAGGAATACCTGGATAATCAAATCCAGACTCCTGCTATCCCGGGCAATAGACTCAGGAGCCTGATGTGAGCTCTTGGCTGGTTTGGGTCCTATGCTTAGGCCTCAACACATGGAATCAACAACTGAAACCAGTTTAAAGCCGCTGTCCATATTGGAGTTTTCAGTTAAGAGATGTCAGGGGAAAAGACAGTCAAGATGGCTGATCCAAGGTCAATTCTGTCTCAAAGACAAGATGAGACTGTCCCAATTCCATCTTGCAGGGTAAGCCAAGTGCTCTGTGGGGCTTAGTGCACCCAAGGGCCCAGCAGGAACTGTGCTGGAAGCCCAGCAACATCCTTCCCCTCCCTAAAGTCTCCTACATACCAGTGGCACTTGGGCCAGCAGGGCAGTTCTATTAATCAGCCTCAGCCTAGCTGCGAAGCTCAGTCATACTGTTCTGTGCTGGGAAGAACTCCAGACTGGGCTGCTGGACAAGGGGCAGCTTTCCCAGCCTGGAGTAGAGGACTGATAGAGACTGGCTCCATCCCCTCACCATACCTGCCCCCCACAGCTAAACAAGTCTCTCCCACATGCCACTGTGACAGGGTTTATCCTGCAGACTCCCAGGACAAACAGGCAATACACCAGCGCACCTTGAATTTTTTCCTCTTCTCTACCTCCTCCTTCAGACAAGCCTCGTAGTTGGCAATCTCTGCTTCCACACACTTCAGCAGTGCCAGCAGCTCCTGCCGGGCCAAACAGAGAGCACTGGTCAGCACCTCCCTGCTAGGTCAGTGCCAGAGCAGCACATAGGGAAGGGAGGGCTACAGACAGCACCCACTGCTGTCACAGTCCAGCTGCCTCAATGGAAGGGCTGGGTGGGAATCATAATGCTTCATGGAAACCAATGGTTTCCAATTAAACAGTCCCTCTGAGCCAAGAAGAAGTGCAAGTGGGTGAAAACAAAACCAGTCAAATCACATGCTGGTCAGTGGGGATAGGTGGGTTTCCACCCAGCATGTGATCAGTTGGCTCTTTTGAACACATCCATGGACTCTTGACCTGCATACAAGACATTGGACAGCCTCAGCTTCATCCTGCATCAAAAGGAAACTGCCTTCTCTGGGCAGAACCAAATTCTAGCCAGACCTACCCAGTGCATCATGCCAGGCCAGACAAAGCCATGCAGCTCTGGCACATACACCCCCTCTGCTAAGACAGGGAAGGGCAGGCTCCAGGAAGGGGTGCTGGTACGATGGCCTGTCTTATCCAGTACAGCGAAAAGAGCTCCTTCCCCAGTCGGATGGCTGTGCAGTACAGCAGGGCACAGTAGGGGGGGCGGGTACAAGGGAAGGTGAAGTTACATGTAACCGCAGTGTAACAGGCTGCTCACAGGCACTTGAAAACTGCTGAGGGAGTTTGCTCAGTGGAGCTCTCCACAGGACAGAGCTGTGTAAGAACAGCAAAGCACATGGCCACGAGGATGGCCCAAGGCATAAGGAGCTCATCTGCTCCTGCACTGCAGCACAGCAGTAATAACCAAGAAGCCTCTAGTGCCCTACACAAGGTGAGCTCGTGACCTCCACTCAGGCCCTAGTGGACACACTCACTCCTGAAAAAACAAGCCACAAGCTAGAAGAACCCCTCATTGCCAGAGAAAGGCCAAGCCCCCTCAAGTAGCTCAGTGCGCAAAGTTGGCCTGTCGCTGCTAATGCTATCACGGCTCTGTAGACAAAATGGGAAGAGTCCAGGGCTCTCCTGCTGGCCCCCATTGTGGGAGCTGAACTACCTATGCTGCTAAAGGAGTCCACCTGGCCAGAACAGTCACACAGGAGACCAACACAGAACCAAGTGTGGTTGCCAAACTCCAGAGACACCAGCCTCTGGGCCCCAAAAGGTGAATGCCATTACTAGGCACGCAATCCTCCCATAACACCATACAGGGGCTGCAGACAGAACTGGCTACTCCAGCCACAGGCCATCAGCAGCATGCAGCAAACAGAGAAGGGATGGTAGCAGGGGCTGGATAGACCAGCTCCCACAAAGGGCAAGGATACTCACTTTGGGAGAATACTTTTCCCCGCCAACGTGATCACTTGGCCTGCTGAGTCCAGCCTTCTCTTTGCTGTCACTGGGCTCGCTGGCTTCCCTCTCCTCTAGTTTAACAGCAGGGTGGGCCTCATCGCTCTGTTTGATAGAAGGCAGGGAACCTTTTCCACCGTCTGGGCATGCCAAGGAAGGAAACATTAGGAACTAGAGCGATGCATCAACTCCCAGGCCAGACAGGCACGTTCTCAGTAGCCAAAGGATAGCTGCTTGCCCTCCCCTTCCCATCCATTTCAGACCCCAGCAGCCCACCAGGTAACCACTTGCTTATTCCAGCCATAGCACAGCCAAGCCCTTCCCCTCCTCCCCAGTGCAAAAGCCCTTCAGTAGTGGTGGGAGAGGTGCGTGTCCAACCTGCTCAACTAGAACAGCTGTGGCCTCCCTCCCTGCCCGCAGGCACCCACCTGTGATGGCCAATGGGCAGAACACCCCGTCCTCAGTGAGGTGCAGCAGGCCTGTGCTGATAATGGGACCCAGGTCCCTCACAGCCCGATTGTAACGCATGCAGTCCACGCGCAGCAGGCTGTCCTCCTCCCCAAAGAGCACCTTGGAGATGTGGGAGGTGACAGGGCTTGAGGGCCGGGTGGGGTTGGCTGAGCGGATAGGAGAACGCAGTGGTGAGTTGAAGGCACTCCCTATCTCTGAGGCAGTGTCTGTACTCTCATTGCTGGGTGTGGGGGAGGGCTGGGAATGAGTGACAACAGCCACAGCAGCACCCCCACTGCCAGTCTTGATGGAAAGGGGGATGGAGAGATCCTTTTGAGACTCCTTGAGCTTCTCCGCCAAGACGTTTATGGTGTTGGGCTGGAGGACAGAGAGCTGGCCATCTGCTGCACCCCCAACATGATCCTGCTTCACCAGCCCCTTCCTCTTGTACCTGCCCAAGAACATGGGATAGAAAGTGAATCACAGGCAGCACCAGGTGTAGTGCCCCAGCTGCTGGGGAGGATCAACGCAGCCAGCTCTCTAGGACAGTGGTTCCCAACCTTTTTTATATGCTGCGGAAGGGCACAGGAGCAGGATGGGGTGCATGAAGCCGGCTGCCTCCCTCCTGGGGCTGCCCCGCTTTAACCCTGCGTGTGACAGCTGGCAGCAAAAGCCACTCGCCTGGGCAGACAGATGGGTGTCCGAGCAGAGGGCTCGTGCCATGACCCAGCATCCAGCCCTTAACAGCCCAGTGCCAGGCCGTGGCCCGGTGATTGGGAACCTCTGCTCTAGGATGAAGCACCCAAAGTTAGCAGACACTAGAAAACATTCATGCAAATGATCTATCCAACACCACAGCAAGTCTGCATTAGCCTGTCTTGCTCCCACTTCTGCCAGCCTCTCAGTCCTGGATTTAAGCAACAAGACCATTCGCCCCCTTCTCATTCATAAATTAGTGGCTTTCAAGCACAGCAGTACTCCCCTATGCCACCAACAGGACCAAGCAAGAGTGTCGATACCAGCCTGCCTCTTCAGCTTTCCCATGTTCCCTATGCCTGCCACAGGCCTAT
>NW_005842348.1:392210-406188 GCF_000455745.1 Alligator sinensis | reverse complement strand
GGCAAGAACTGACCCTGTCATTGGTATGTGTGAGAGAAGCCAAGGCAAGATGTCACTAAAGGTTCAGTGACCAGGGCTGAACAAGTAGCCTCCAGGGCCTGCTCTGCCAACCCAACTAGGCTTGGGACCTCCCACTTACAGAGCAATCCCACTGTTAAGTCTGCCATCTCACAGCTCTCCCACAACAAGGGAGGCCAGCTGACCAGAGCCATTATTCACCTTCTCTCTCAGGGTTTGGTAAGTCACCTTGGCTCAGAGTTTGTGACTGACTGGCTCCCTCACTGCAGGTACCTGGCCTTTCTATAGCAATGGTAAGCACATGAGAGAACAGCCAGAGGGTGTCAGAGGGGCCAGGTGGTTCAGGGAATCTGCGTGCTGCCTGAACGTATGTGCTACCCTGGACTGGGTCAGACCTTCCTGGACTGAATCCAACCTCTCTGCAAGCAGGATCCAGCCCAGGGAGTCATAGATTGCCAACCCCTGGTTTATTCAGCGATACGTTTCTCTATAGTGCTCTACACCTCACAGCCATCTGCACTTAAGTAGTGGAGAGCACCAGCAAGGCCTTCCCCTCAGCCCCTACCCCACAAGCCCTCAGCACAATCCACTACCTCATGGCAGAGTTGGTGTTACGGACTTCCTCCTCCTCCTCATCATCATAGTCATCCTCATCGTCCGAGTACTGCTGGGGCTGTCGGACAGGGACGCGGTTTCGGCCCACTCCTGCAGCAAGGTCCTCTTCCTCCTGCAACACATGTCATTGCTTCCTGAAGAGCACGTTTCAAGTCGGGCCTGTTTTACCAGAACAGCCTCTGACCCCCAGCAGAGAGCGCAGGCACCAGGGATACAGGAATTCCCAAGTTTCTTATACAAAAACAATCACTGTCACCACTCATATCATGACGCAATCACAGTCACACACAGGTGCACCCCCCCCCACAATTAACCAAATACTGGTGATGCCAGAATTTTCATTCCAAACAAGCCCATGCTGCTATTATCTTGTTCTGTGTCAAGCATAAAGGCATTAGCTCTGCTCACTTTGTCCTGGAGAGTAGCTCCTGATCCTCCCAGCTAGCTGACTACCCTGGTTACTGCATTCTTGAAGTAAGTTCACTCCCTTTCAGGGCTGACACCATTTTCTTGGATCCCCTCAAGGAAAACATACCACATATTTTGCAGCAATATTGGGCACTGTCAGGTCAAGCAAACCTGAGCTCCAGATTCAGGGAATTTTAGTACTTAACCCTTTCCAGACATTCTAATGAAGCCCGAGCCTCTGGCTCAGCCAACAGAGCATGTTCTGGGCAAGGAGCCAGTCAGAAGGGGAAGACACTTTTAAACAAATGTTTGGAACGCAAGCCCCTGCTTAGTTGTGCTTCTAACTGCAGCCCAAAAGGGAAATCCCTTTCAAGGACAAGAGGGATCCAGGCTCCATGCTCATTCATTCTGTGATCTCCAGGACACATGCAAACACTGTCCTGCAGGGGGATAAGCCAAGGTTGGCTCTCCAGCCTTACCCCTGCTTTGACTTCTGATGGACTTGCTCTGGGATATTTCTAAACCAAACAATCTAGAAATCTGATGAGGATGAACTCATCAGTATAGATCCCAGGACTCCAGTTTCTTTTTTCTCTTTTTTCCCCATGAAACACATATAAAGACAAATATGCTTAAAGCAAAGTTACCAGGACACACAAATCCAGAATGCGTTAACTCAGCAAGGAGATCCCACAGGATGAAGTACAATACATACTTAAACCCATCAATGGAAACAGAAAAATCCAAGTGTATGCACACGTGCATGTGCTGCTCTTTGGTTTAGACAGCCATGTGTACACAGTTTGTTTAGAATTAATACAGGATAAGTGCTACACACTTCCAGGGACTCAGCCTGGGAGGCCACACATCAGGCACAAGACCATCCTGGCCCCTGGCAGAACTGCTACCAGGTCCAAAGGGAGGTCTCTCTCCAAGTTCTTCTCCCCATGCTCCATTTAGGAGAGAGGGCTTAAAAATGAAAAGGCCCAACTCTGCTCATTTGTATTTCCCTGACTGGGGAGAAGAGCCAGGCCACACATACCTGCATGGGTGACTTGGCATAGTTGTGGTTGTCCAGGAAGGCCGGCAGTCTCTGCACAATGGGGTTAGGGTTCGGTGGAGGCGCCCCATTGATGCTGCTCACAGAAGGCTTTGCGACTAGTTTGGACTTGTTGGGGGGGCTCTGGGTGGATGCGGCGTGGCCCTGGGCCGTGCACTCATCAGTACTGTCTGCAACACATACCTCTGACATCAGAATGAAGCCTTCTGTGGCAGACCCCATCCCCTTTGATTCCAGATGCTCCATCCAATCTTTCTCCTATCCCAGGAGAACAGCTGCACTCTTCTGCTTCTCCAGAACTGCCTGTTCATCCAACCCTACCCACCTCCACCACGAGAACAAGGAGTACGGCTTAAGCTCTGCTCTCCTCCAATTCCGCAGCTTGTAGCCTGCCTGCTACCAGGCACAGACCGAGGGAGGCCGCAGCTCTATAAACATGCTCCCGAGACCCAAGACTAGGTTAGACAAGAGCTTGTATGGGATGGTTCGGATAGGGAATGGTTTGGATGCTCCTACCTTAAGCAGGGAGTTGGATTAATGACTTCCTGAAGCCCCTTCTAGCCCTACTTTTCTATGATCCTATAATACTGTGCAGTGAAATCCTATACTATCAAATACAGCTCTCTATGATCAAGCTGCCAAGAAACATGTGGATCCAGTTGCTCCCAAATTGTCTGCATGGTTCTGTGCAACTCTGGAGCAGGTTCCATACCTGGGTGAGAGCTCTCTGGGGCTAGTGGTGCCCTGCCAGTCTCCAGTGCCAAACAGGTCTTGCTGCTTGCTGGTTTGGCCTCCTCAGCAGGCTGAGAATCCTGGGACTTTTGGGTCTGAATCAGCTCCGGCTGGGTCACTCGGATAAGCTTGAAAGCAAACGACAAGCAGTCTCTGAGCACTGAACTAGGAGCACCTCAAATCAAACTGCTCTGACAGGGTTCAGAGGAGGCCACTCATATGGTCAAAGGCCTGCAGGCAAGGCCCTACGAGAAGAGACTGAGGGACCTAGATCTCTTCAGCCTTTGCAAGAGAAGGCTTGGAGGTGATCTTGTGGCTGCCTATAAAATTCATCAGGGGAGAGAAGCAGGGAATAGGAAATGCTCTATTTACTAGAGCACCCCCTGGAGCAACTAGGAACAATGGCCACAAATTGACGGACAGATTTAGGTTGGACATTAGAAAACACTTCTTCACAGTAAGGGCTGCCAGAACCTAGAACGGACTTCCAAGGGAGGTGGTGCTCTCCCCTACCCTGGGGGGGTCTTCAAGAGGAGACTGGACAAGCATCTAGCTGCGGTTGTCTGACCCCAGCCCTCTTTCCTGCCCAGGGCAGGGGGTCAGACTCAGTGACCTAATGAGGTCCCTTCCATCCCTAACATCTATGAATCTATGCTCAGTGCTAGATAGAAATGGACTGAACTAGCACATCTCAGCCGAGGAACCAGGTCACCAGGCTGCTTGGCTGGAATGGGTCCAGGTTAGAAGGGCTCAACGACATGGCTAAATGGAAACTCAGCTACTGGGCAGAGAACTAAGGGCCTAGGCAGGAAGAGTGAAGATGGGGGGGCCAGCTGGAAAAGAGGCATGAAACCAGTACCAAGAACCCAGATATAGGGAAATCAAAGGCACTGCTTACCTAGGACAGGGTCTGCTAAGCAGAGCCACCACCATTCTAGAGTGAGACCACAGGGCCCTGCAATACCTGGAAATACCCAAAACTAAGGACAGCAAACCCTGCTTTCTTCTCTTTAGCTGCATTCATGCTGGTGTCTTGCCCTTCCTACCTGCTGCAAGGCCTCCAGGACAGTCTGCCTGTTCATCTTCAGGATGTGCAGTTTAGACTCATACTTCATCCTCCGGTCAGGCACCACTGCCATCAGGTTGAAGCGAATATCATGGTATGGCTCCCTGTGGCAAAGCACACAGGGCATGTCAGCCTTGGGTCAACTGGGGAAAGCAGCTGCCCCCGACAAGTCACAAATGGGGATTCAGATAGCACCACCACACCATGCAGTCTGCAGGCCAAATGCTGCCACCCCTGTGTTCATGGCCCATTTCATGAGGACCAGACATTACCCTGTAACTAGAAATCAGGCTCCAGCATCCAAAGACAATGGGACGACATTAATTTATATACATCAGACATGAGAATTCCAACTGGCTGAGCAAGGCTCCAACCAGGTGACTACCTAAAGTAACAGGGGCTGGGGGGCTCTTAAGCCAAATGGCAGAGTTGTACCAGGTCACATCAAGTATCTGGCCACAAGCTGACTGTCCAAGAGGCAGATGAACCAAAGGTTATCTGGGCCATGGGCCACCACATAGACTCTGAAGCCATGTCCCCACCTGGTAGGTCTTCACTGCAGTGCTGGGGTGGCACCTGAGAGCTGTTATGCTCAGAGGGGCTGGCTGAGCAGCGACCAAAAATTAACCTTTCATGGAAGGAAATTCCCTGCAGAATTTGAATACCACATTTTGGGTGACAGTAGCCAGGACGTGGAACAGAGGAATGGGCTTAAACAGGGAGGTGTCTCCGTAGTGGGCAAACTGAGTTATGCTAAGGCTCTTAGCATAAGTCTAGGCCTTCCCAGAACTCAGCAATAAAGTTATCCAGAGTGCCTTATAAGGCAGTGGGAAAAAGTGAGTGCTGCAACTGGTATGGTGAATGAACCAGGTACATAAGTTTCCCTAAAAGGAAAGAAAACCAAAAAACAAAAAAGATTAGAGTACCTTATCTAGAAAAATGAGGTAAGGAACTTGAGGATTGGACAATTTGGGATCCTGTGCTGTGGACTCCGAATCAGTCACTTCACCTCCCCATGCCATAGCTGCCATCCTGGCTTCCAAAGGCAAAGTCTCAAGGGTGGTGTTTGTGAGGCCCCCAGAAATACAGCATGGGATCAGACAAATTCCTAGGGAGCCAGTTACAAATACATACTACACTATGCAGGGGTGCTCAACACCCAGCCTGCAGCACTGAAGGGCCGAACACCAGTATCTATGGAAGCGGGAGCATGCTGTGTAGAGCGCAGAGTACAATTCTAAATGCCCACAGAGGGTGCCTTAGAGGCACTAGAGTCTTCAGATTTAGGGTTTGCTGGTACCACCTCACATGCCAGGCAGCAGCCAAAATTCCCTACCACTCTCAGAGACCTGTCTCTAATTCAAGTTCTTCCATTCCTCTCTCCAAGGTTAGATCTTAAAGAGACAGAGAAGAGCCCCTTAATAGGGGAGTGCAAAGCAGGTCCTATTCAATTCGGATTCAGCCCGAATCAGGGACAGTGATTTGATTCATTGATTCAGATCACTGCTCCCGATTTGATTCGGCTGAATCTGAAGATTTGATGCAGATTCAGAGAATTGGTGATTCGGACATAGGCACAGCTTTAAATGTTTTTTCTACATACCTCAAGGTACTAGCAGGGCTTGTGATCACTGCGATACTAGGGTGGATGGAGCATCCCACAGGAGTGAGGGAGGGCCCTCCACGTGCTTGGTGGCGAACCCAGAAGTGCTTCTGGGTCTGCCGGGGATTGTGCTGGGGACCCCCCCCCTCACCCCGGTGATCGGCTGTGGGGGGATCCCAGGTGCCCCCCCCAGACCCAGGAGGCACCAGTTGCCAAACCAGTGAGGCGCGGGGGGAGCCCCCACAGTGGACCTGGAAGTGGACCAGAATTGCTTCTGGTCCACTTCCAAGTCTTCTGCCAAGTGCGCTGGGGAGCCCCCGGCGCTTCTGTAGAATACACCAGGCACCCCAGCATCACAGCATTCATGAGCTGCCTGCTACCCAGAGGTATATAGAAAAAACATTTAAAGCTGTGTCCATGTCCGAATCAATTCGGAGGGTTCCAATTCAATTCGGAGAGATTAAAGCAGGGGTGGGCAAAATGTGGCCCATGGGCTGGATACAGCCCACCAGGCCATTCTAGCCGGCCCATGGGGCCCTTAAAAAAATTTAGAAAAGTATCTGCCCTTGGCTGCCTATCACGCGGCCCTCGATGGTTTGCCAAAACTCAGTAAGTGGCCCTCCACCCAAAATAATTGCCCACCCCTGAATTAAAGGGTCTCCTGATTCGATTCGGATTCGGAGATTCAGCCACTGAATTGGGCTGAATCAAATCAAGAACCAAAGCTTTGCATAGCCCTACCCCCTTAATAAACAGTCACTCCTGCTACCAAAGGTATTTATGGTGGAAGGGTGGAGTCTCAAGTGCTGTAGGTGTCAGTCAGTCACTTCAGTGGTTCAAGGGAGCAATGAAAGGTGCCAGTCAGAGTAATTGGTTCTTGCTGCACCATCCTGGCTGGCAAAGTGCACCTGGGCAGTCCTACAGAGGGGAATGAGTGGCTGATAAAACAACCAGAGCGCACACGTTGCATTGTCAGCTCCCGTGCTCTGAGCTGTCATACTGCCATATTTGTGGCACCTTCTCCAATCATATCGGGGCCTGAGTGCAAGCTCCCTCAGAGGCCTGTTTCAGTAGCAGAGGATACAGGTCAAAGGCCCTAACTGGTCTCCAGCGTTACTATAGCTAGGGACACACTAGCTAGTACAAGCAGAAGACCAAGCGTGCTCATCTTACCCATACTTCATCTGGTACACAGCTATTCAGGGAGATGTTCTATAATCAGAAAACTATCTCCCTGCACCCTCAGAAGGCTGCTGAGACTGCAGGAGAGAAAATGAGGTAAAGCCTCTATCTTTCATATACCTCTGAAGCATTCAGCCCATGTCTGGTAAAGGGAAACGCCTTCCCCTCCCTGTGGGGCCATAACCTAGGTTAGGAAAACCTTCTACTTGCTCGCAAGCCCACAGAGAACTGGGGTGCATCATAGCAAACATGTTCAGGAAGGCCAAGCTCATTAAGGTATTTACCCTGCTGTGGCTAGTCCAATCCTCTCCATGATCACTCTCCTGGCTTTGTCTGTCCACTCCTCATCCTCAGCCCAGGGCCCTGGGGAAACAGCCAGAAAGAAGAGTTAGCAAAGCCAACCAAGTTTCCCACCCTCAGACTAGCCAGACTGCCACCAAGATCCTTTGTGTTCTGCAACCCACAAGCTAGACAAAAAACAACAAAAAAAACCCACCCACGTGGATAAGGGGTATCTTTGGAACAACAGGTCACCAGGAAATCACAGTAGGGCCTGTGTATCTATTCATATGACTACAGAAGTCCTGGTGTGAGCTCACTTCTCCTCATCTACAAAGCAGGGCTCAATTTTGGTGCATGCTGGGTGCAGCATGGAAAGCGCATGCTCTCCTGCCCTGGAAGCAAGTTCTCAGCTGCTTCCTGACCCCTATAGCTGGGATTTGTGCTGGCAAGACAGAGAAGCAAACATCCTAATCATGTAAGACACATGGAGTACTGCAACCCTGCAAAAAGCCCATTGTGCTATGAAAGATCATTGCAATCCCCTCACTTGGAACAAGTCTGGGGTCATAAAGCCAGGCATATGACCCCTCAGGAAGATGAGAATGTTGGATCTCCAGTGTATCCACAAATCCAACTCTCCCATGAGAACAAAATCCTCAGTGCCCTCTTAGGAGGAAGAAAAACAACAGGGGGTTGGACTAGATGACTTCCTGAGATCCCTTCCGACCCTCATTTTCTAAGATTCTAATGATTAATAAACTTCCCTTCCACCTCCAGGCAAATGCATTTTAAGCCACATGTGGAAATGCAATGGAGTCCAAACTAAGATCTCAGCTACCATTTAGCACTAGAAGCAGCCTCCACACAGGGGACATCCCAACTTGAGACAGCAGCAGTTCTTCAGGTGCAGCTGGTGAAGCACTAATGGACAGAAGAGCAGGGGCTGCAGACATCTGCAGCAGTTGTATATGGATAATCCCAGGCGGAGCCCTGAGATAATGTGGAGGCACAGCAGATTTGCCAAGGCATGGTCACAGGCCAGCGACAGCCCAGGATCAGGCCTCCCAAAGGTGGGCACACCTGAAGCCATCTACAGCTCCTTGCCATGAGTCTCAGCATGTACTGGGCAGCAGCTGCCCAGCCCTAAGCTTTCTGTTCTCTTTGGTGCCATAAGGGGAAAAAAGTGAGTGTCTACCAAAAATTCATGCAGAACCAGTCCAAGAAGCTGAAGACGCCCTTTCCACTGTGGGGGGGAAGGGGAAGATGCTCACCGAGGTCAATTCATTGAATCAAGCAAATCAGCAAGGCACTGACACAAGAGATTGCTGCTGGCTACTTTCTGGGGAGTCATGTGAGGGGCCAGGGCATCTCCTGCTGGAGCAGGACACCATGAGAAGTTCCTTACCATGGTCTATGGGATAGACCTTCAGGCCATCCAGCTCAAAGAGCCGCCCCTTAATGGGAACATAGCTAACAAAATGGAAAGCCTCCATGGTCCGCACAGCACTGATTCCATTCTGCTTTTCCGGCAGATGGCGAGGCTCTGGCCTGCAAAGGCAAAAGGGCCCAAGGTCAATGCAGCAGTAGCCTCCCTCCCCCAACCCGCACAGCTGCAAGATGACCTCCACACTCACCTGGCATGGCTGTTATGGGCCTTGGCCAGCTCTGGGGCATTGCCGATGGCATAGCCTTTACTCTGGAACAGAAAGCAGAGAGAGAACAGCTGACCCCAGAAACGGTGGGAAACAATGGTTGAGGTCTTTCAGATCAGGACTCTGTGTCTATGGAAAGCCCTTGGATATACACAGCACTTTACAAGTACAAACTAGGCACAAAAGCTTGGGAGAGAAACCTCCAAGATCAAGATATGGTGCAAGTTCCAGTGGAGGAAGGAGAAGGGGTCCTTGGAGGAAGGAAGAGGTGATTTAGAGGAGGATGTGAAGAATAGAGGTGCTTGACTACTATGACTATAGACAGTGCTCTGTGCCCAGAGAACAGCACAAGAAGAGGCACAGAGCCAAACAAGGGCAAAAGGCGGTGAAGTCTCAGAGCAAGCATGGGAGGAAGCTTAGGGAGAACATAAAGACCAAGACAGGGGTGAGAGAGCAGAGACCTGGGTGACAGAAACCTCCTGGGAGAGGAAGACAACACAGCTGCTCATCTCAGCCCTGCCCCATACCTCTGGACTGAAGCCCTTGGTGAAATCCTTCATGCGGCTCAGCGTGGGCCCCAGGTCCACATTGCTGCAGTTCAGGAGCACGCTCAGTAGGGCGTGGGTGGCACAGGAATTGGGGATCAGCTATGAGGCGACAAGCAGGAATCAGTATAGGAACAAGATGATGCTTCAACCTTACTCAGAAGTCTCCCAACAGCCAATAGAAACCAGCACAGAAAAAACAGAATTGCTGTTTGGGTGCATGTAGTTAGTGCCTTCCTGTGAACCGTACTGAGCAAGTGCAGGAGAGCTGTTCACAGCAGTCCACGGCTGGTGCAGGAGAGATGGCGTATCAGATCTCTGGTGAGAGGGGAGAGGGAGTGTGGGGACAAGTGGCCAGGAGATGAAATTCAGGTGGGGTTTTACAAGGTGTCAGCTACTAAGCTGTAACTGCCCATGTGTAGGCTGTTATCCCCTTAAGAGCACCAAGCTATCAGAGATCAGCTTTCTTTTACCACCATGTAAGAGCATGCACATGAGCAGTCACCTCTGAGTAGCAGACATGCTATAAATCCTCACCCTCATTTACCTCACGATAGCTTGTTCATGTGCTTGGGTCATGGGTTCTGTTGACTCTTGCCTAGTCCCAGAGTGAAAAACACCACAGAAGCTGCTAAACCACAGCTGCACTGTAGGAACACATCACATCACAGGAGAACAAAGCTTCCTGATGTTTTGGGCAGGAGTCATCCCCAAAGGGTTCCTTCCTCAAAGTGCCCAGATACCACCCCAGCTCTACCTCGGCACAAGCACCTAGGCCAGCCCTCAGAAAAAGCACCCCACGGACAAAGCACTGGGCCCCTTCTCCAGGGTAGGTTCCATGCCCTGTGCACACAGCACAGCAGTCCATGCTCCAAAGGACACGCTAACTTAAGCAAGTCTGACAGACATGCCCATGAGTTGCACTCTCTCCTGTACCCTTTCTACTTACAGATGTGGCAGCGGTGACACCCACACCTCTCTTTTCATGGTCCTGTCTCCCGGTGACACCCACACCTCTCTTTTCATGGTCCTGTCTCCCATTTCCAGCTGCCTTCTCTCTCTCTCTCTGGCTAGCCAGCTGCCTTCTCAGATTCATTAAGTCCCACAATATGCTTGTTTGTCACTCATGTGCAAAGACCACCCCCAGGTGTGGTCCCACAGTCCAGATCTGAGAGGCTAAGCATACAACCTCCCCCAAGGCAAATGTATAATACTGTGCCTTCTCATCTGAGTGAACAGCTGCCCAGCCAGTAACTTCCTTCCCAATTTTGCATATTCTGGATTGTTGAAGAGATTCCAACACATGAACCCACCCCATCTGGCCACTCTCCTCAGCAGCACCACAGACAGCTCTTCACATTAGGTCCCACCCAGCTTACCTGGTGGGCAAAGAACATATTATTGACAATGTCATCATCGATCACTGATGTCTCGTCTACTAGGGTGGAAACCTTCCGGCGAGACCGGCGCTCTTCAATCCATTTGAAGAGGAAAATGAACCCATAAACAGGGCTGGCGGGTTAAAAACAAACAGCGTGAGCCAGGTCAGCAACTGCCTCAGGCTGGAAAAGTTCCCACTAACCTGGACTGGGCTATTCCAGTCAGTTAATGCCAGAGGCCTTCTTCCACAATAGGAGGGAAGACAAGAGGTCAGGCCAAACCCAGAGTGCTTACTGCTGCCTCTGACTCTTGGCAAAGACAATTCATTTCAGCTGATTTCCATACCCCTACCCCCCATATGCACAAGACAGGTAACCGAGACAGTGCCAAACCCATAACCTTTTAACAGATTTAATAAAGTTATGCGATAGAAGACGGCATGAGAGAGCAGGGCAACCACATGCTCCAGTGGGTGCCTCTCACTGTCTCATACTCCAGTATGCTAGTCACTATATGCCCCACTATTTCCCACTACAGTATAATTACAGGGCAAAAGTTTTTTAAGCAGAGTCAGGAACTGGTTTTGATTGGAAGGTTCTTCACCAGGGTCATTTCTAAGCACTGTGGAAAAACCTCACTAGTGACTATACAGAGATCTGTAATTGCATCTGCCAGTGGGGCTGATGCAAAGACAGGAAAACCCTGAAGTACATCCCTGAGACCCCACAGGTTCTCTCGCTACCAATTCTCCCATTCTAGTACCAGCCTGGAGCTCCAGCCTGCAGCACTGCCATGGCTTAGCTCCTTGCTCTTCCTCCAAGGCAAGTGAGAGGGTCGATCACATATCCTACTCCTGCAGTCTGATGAAGTACCTTTTCCAATCACTTCCGTTAGGTGTTGCTAATATAGATGTCTTTAAATGTCCAATACACTCTCAACGCAGAACTGCTTAAGGAGAGACCCACTGACTAAGATTTTCCCCTCCTGATGAACCCTGCTGCAGGAAGTCACGCTGCTTAGTTGATAACTTACCCCTGGCATTTGCTCTGTAGATCATAGATCTCCTCAACTTGCACCCCTTTAACCCCTTGAAAGAGAAAGAGCAGAGAACAGTATTAGACTGACAGGCGGGAGCCAGAGGCAGCATCAAGGATGAAACAAACATTGCAGAAAAGCTCTTATACTCACCAAAATCTTCTACCAACAGGGTGAACAGACCTGGAGGGGAACAAAACTGAGGTTAGAACCTCTGGCTGAGTGGCACATGCATGCTGCAGGGGAGACTAATGAAGCTCCCTGACCACATGCTCTCACCAGTGCAGCACAGTTCTCACACCACCTTCTGCAGGAAACTGCAGGTTTGGAACTGGGATCAGAGAGCACTACTACAGAACAAGTCTGGGCTGATTTCAGCACAAGTCTGCTCCTGGCCACGACACTGCCCCTGGCATACAAGTAGATGCCTGGTTTGTGCCACATGCACTGACATCTTAAAAAGGTTTTAAGAGACAACCTGAGATCACCCTTCTCTCCTCAGAGCATTTCTGCTTAACCCAGGCAGTGGAGAGAAGGCCAGCACAGAAACCACCAAACTGTGTGATGCATCCCCAGCAGCGCCAGAGATTTTCCCAAGAGATGGCCCTCTGCCTTTTTTTCTCCCCATCTTAAAGGAGAAACTGCTTGATCAGTTCCTAGTTTTAAAATTACAGCATTTTGAATTTATTTCTGAGAGTGTGAAACAGCAATTAATCAAGGTGCAGTGGAGTCAAAAAGAGATTGTCCTGTAATACAGCATGCTGTACTGTGCTGAACTTGCAGTGCCCTTGGCTAGATCTAGTCACTGTAAAACTTCTGAATCCCACACTTCAGAAGACCAGGGATAACACCCAAAATACAGCAAAGAGACTCAGGTTATGGCAGACCTGCAGTAAAACAGAAGCTCCCTACAATTCTGTAGTGAAGGCAACTAACACACAACTCAGTTGTACATGCAAGCAAAAGTAGGGAGGCACCACCTCTCTCATGGCATTAGGGAAACCACTGCTGAAATAATGGGCCTAGTTCTGATGTCCACTTTTCAAAGGGAAAGCCAAAAAAAAATATGAGCAGGGCCCAATGAAGAGCTGCAAGAATGACCTGAGGCCTTTGGAACGTGCCTGAAAACAAAAAGATTAAGAAGTTTAATTTATTCAGTTCCTCCAAAGGAAGGACGGGTCCACATGGAAACTTCAGCGCAGTTTACAGATGGCTCCAACTAAGCCACTAGAAAAAGACCCGAGAGCCTGTGGCTGGAAGCTGCAATTAGAACAGGGGTGGGCAAAATGTGGCCTGGATGCGGCCCACTAGGCCATTCTATCCGGCCCATGGGGCGCCTAAAAATTTTAGAAAATTAATATTTATCTGCCCAAAGCTGTCCATCATGCAGCCCTCGACTGCTTGCCAAAACTCAGTAAGCGGCCCTCTGCCCAAAATAACTGCCCGCCCCTGAACTAGAATAACTCAGACTAGAAATAAAGATGTAGAGTTTTAACAGTGTAGGTAATCCTGCTTCACAAAACCACTGTAATGAGCCATTGCTGGATGTGGCGCTGAAGATTTTAAATCAAGACTTGATGCCTTGCTAAGAGATATGTGCCCCACTCTGAAACTGGGCTTGATTCAGAAGTAACTGAAGGAGGGGTTCCAAGTCTTGCAGGTCAGGCTAGACGGCCCATCCTGGCCTTCAAGTCTCTGAACCTATGTGCGATCCTCCTCCTCCTGCTCACCTGGGAGCGCCATGGGGCAGTGCGATCACCACCCTACGTGACCTGGACCAGTTTTGGTTGCGGTGCATCACCACCATGAAGAGAGGGGCAATCCTACCTGCTCCTGCAGCACATCTTATTTCACCTTTTGAAGAAGAGGGCTCTGATCCTACCTACAGGCAATGCAATTCCCGTCTTCCTTCGTGAATGGGCCTGCAGAATCAGGCCCTTTGCATCTTAAGACTTTCAGCAGTAAATAAATACTCAAGATAACACAAGGGAGAAGGAGCTCCTCCCGGCTCTCCACGAGCAAAGACAGGAAGAAGGGAAAGAAGTAAATGACCGCGATTCTCTCATCCTTACAGCGTGCTCCTCATACACGTTACGCACTTCGCTGCTAGGCCTGCACAGCAATGCCAGCCCCAAGCTCTGGCCTGCTCGGTAAACGCGCTGGTGGTCCGCATCTCTGTTAAGTGCCTCAGCGAAGAGCAACTTGCAGCGATGAATACCTGAATCGTTATCCTGCCAGCGGCAATGCCGATCCCTTTGCAGCTAACCGTACCCCAGGCAAGTCCGCGGGGGAGGCCGGGGCAAAAGGCTGCTCTTACAGGCCTTGACCACAACAGAAGCTCGTGGGTCCCGCCGCCCCGCTGCGGACAAGGCCCTGCCGGGCGCCGAGCAGCAGCCCCAA
>NW_005842348.1:391490-391855 GCF_000455745.1 Alligator sinensis | reverse complement strand
GGTAGCACTGGGGTCGGTGGGGGCTCATTTGAGCCTCTCCCCCCGGAAGTGGCTGGGCCCCAGTGAGACAAAGGACTCGCTGCGGGGGCACACGTGGGTGAGGCCAGCCTACGAGTAAGCTGGGGCTGAGTATGGGAGGCGCAGGGCAGAGGTCTGCATGGTACAGCCAGAGGCACGCACGTGCGCGGTGGTCGGTCCCTTCGTGTGGTTTCGGCGGCCTCCCTGGCTGCCTGCATGGGGGGGTGGGAGCCGCCTTGGGCAGGAGTCTAGAGCAAGGCTCGAGTCTGTCCGTGCCCCGGCCCCGAGCCCCAGCGCGGGCACAGGAGAGCTGCCTGGCTGGCGCTTGCTCCCTCCTGGAAGGGGGT
>NW_005842348.1:367953-391396 GCF_000455745.1 Alligator sinensis | reverse complement strand
CAGCAATGACCCAGTCACGCTAAAGGAAGGCTGGAGCGACCCTCCGGAGGTCACCTAGTCCAGCCCCTGCTCCAGATAGGAACAGCCCTGTTTAAAAGGATGATAAAAGTTCCTTTCCTTTACAACCCTACTAGCTTGACCAACCAGCTACCTATAGCGTGAGGCAGAAGAAGAGAATGGCTAGGAGAGTACAAAGATGGAATGCTCTTCATCCAGCGCCCCGTGGAGTGGATGGAGCTGGCTCCGAGGCCACCTGCGAGCCTCTGCTCGCTGCTGCCCCCGAGAGAAGAGTATAAAGATGGAATGCTGTTCTGGCAGGAATTTGTGTGGTGAGGCATCTCTGGGCTCTGACAATGCAAATTACCTCGAACAAAGGCAGGAGTAGGGTCTCAGATTTCAGGTAGGAACAGCCCTGTGTAAGAGGAGGTTGGATGATCACCTGTCTGGGGTCTTGTGACCCCAGCATTCATTCCTGCCTGTGGCAGGGGCTCAGGCTAGATGATCTGTTCAGGTCCCTCCTGACCCTAGCTACTATGAAACTATAAAAACATCCCATGCAAGTCCCTGTCTAACCTGTTTCTAAAAACTACACAACAACCCTGTTGCACACCTAGGCACATTGCCCCAAAACACTGGGAACCCCCTAACCTGCCACTGGTAAAGCAGGGAGACGAGCCCTGTCCATGTCCTGCCACTGCACAGGGTGTTAAGATAAACTCAGGACATCCCAGGAAGAGGCCATGCCCCTGCTATAAAGGAAGGCAGAATCCTCACGGTCCATGCCAGTCTGACCATGGGGTAAAATTCTTTCCTGACCCCAAATATGATCAGTCTGTCCCTGAGTAGAAGAGGGGCAAGACCCTTTAACCAGAATCTCTTGCTTTTAGTCCCAACAGAAGCACTGCACACCCTGGTCAAAGTCCCCAGCCTTGCCTGCAGCCTATGCCCAATGCCTCCGAGAAGGGTGGGGGAAAAAACTAAACAAAACCCTGAGGCTGGGAAGAAATTTTCTTCCCCAAGTAGCAACTGGCAAAACTTGGCAGCAGAAAACAAACACCCTGCACTCTATTTTGCAACCTGGGTACCGCAAACATCAGACCCCTGGGTCTGAAAGCACAGAGCTTGTATATGCTCTTGCAGCCCATAGGGCTCAGCAATGCCCAGAGCCAGTGGGCAGGTGATTGGTGTCCCACATGCAGAACTGTTGATAGCAGAAAGAAGAAACCAGCAATTTGAAGTGTTCATCTGAGAAATGGCCACATGATGGCACCATCAGCAAGGGAACACAGCAAGGCACTAACCTCTTAAAGCCCCTGAATACACCTGGGCAAAGGATTCCTTCCACATACCTAGACCTTTCCCATCTCTCCAGAGCCCTGTATCTGAGGGGCAGAGGGCCAGTGAGCCTCAATGGACTACACTGGTTTAGGGCACTGTTGAGCATTTGTGCTGTCAAAGCAACTCCTTCCAATAGTCATGCCATCATGTCCACTGGAGTATCATCAGACAAGTTCTGCTCAGTAACTAGAAGAGAGGTCAGACCTGCCAGGCCCTTGCATGTCTAGGGGAGACAGCCATTCACAAGGAACCTGTTTTCATCACAAAGCATTGCTCCTGGATCTGGCAGTCTGTAAAGGGCTGTGGGGACTGGGGTGCCTTGTCTTGCACTAGAGCAGTGGAGTCAACCACAGTGGGGGCCACAAATTAGCCCCACACTCTTGCCAAGTGCTTTGATCCCTTTCCCTTGCTCTGCTTTCTGCTCCAAGCCATGCTCCCTATCTGTTCTGCTGCACTGCTTTCTGCTCTGTCACTGTGCTGCCTGTCCCCACCCTGATCTGATACATGCCACACACAGACTGCCTGTGCCATGGGTTGGCCCACCCCTGCAAGAGAGTGCAGCTCAGAGAAAGCCAGAGGAGACGTACGTGTCTGGGAAGCCAAAAAACAAGTCGGGGCCTCACAGTGTTGACCTGCAGAGCCTGGTGAATCTCCTCCCATGACCAGCCTGGCTCCAAGAGCTGCCAGCCAGCATCCCTGGTCAAGTCAGGCTGATGCAACCTTGCCAAAGAGGCTGGAGGGCTCCCACTGTCAGCAGTCCCTGTACCTCCTGGTTTCTTCAGGCTGGGTCTTCACTGGGGATTATTAAGCCTTTCAGACAAGTTTGTGAGAGTCCAAAGGTGCTGGCTACACCTCACGGCTCTGCCAATGCCACTCAGGCTGGGGCCTACTCCTCCAGCCCTGGCCTCCCATGCACCCTGCATGTGCCCTCGGTCCTTACCTCCCTTCCTCATTCCAGTTCCACACTCCTCAGAAGCGGAGACTGACCTTGCTTCCACGCAGTCTGCTGGTTCCTGTGATGTGGAGACAACACTGTTGGCTGCAGCTGAGCCCACCAAACTCAGCTCACTAATGGCCTTACCCAGGTCTGGGGAAGAGACAGCTAGTGCATGGATGAGCTCCACACACAGTGGTTCCCTAGTACTGAGATTGCAGGCTGCTCCCACACCATGAGAAGTCTGCTGGGCTTGTAGAGGTGGGGAAAAGGCGGAAGCACCGATTTCTGCATCATCCTCTTGCTTTGCTTGTTCTCTGCATCAGCCTCTCTCTCTCACACACCCTTTTCTCTAAGCATTGCTCACCATTGCAGTGGGAAGCCAAGGAGGAGAGAGTATCTTGGTCCTGACCATTGTCTCAGGAGGGTGACCCATTTCTGACCCCAGCTGTCAACAGGGGAGCCAGACTGTTTCTGACACAGGCTAGCCAGCTGTGTGCTTTAGGGCACAAACCAGGCATCAGCCGGGGTCAGAAGGGAGGTGCACTTTGCATGGTGTATTGCACAATGGAGGTGAACGAAAGGATAGATAGCTCGTCCGGTCAACATGAAGTCAGGCAGAAGGAAGGGTGCTATAAAAGGACAAGAGGGAAGTATGCACCTCGTGCTGCAATGCCTGGCTTTGGCCACCAGGCAGGCAGAGCCTTTGGCTGCTCCTGTCAGGTAGTCTATGATCTCCAACTGGCTCACTCGCCCCCAGAGCCCCCAGTCCCTTCCCTGGTGCCAGCTGCAGCTTTCCACAGCTTGGGGCTCCACTAGGGCCAGAGAAACAGTGATAATTACCTGTTGAGTGCAGCTGTACATGGGGGAGAGCTCACCTCTCCTCCCATCCTCCCTTTGCTAATGAGCTGCGGCGGGGGGGGCTCTGTCAGGTCACTGCAGCAGCTGGACCAGAAAAGCCTCCCCGGAGATGCCCTCACTCTGGCATGAGGGACGTGTCTTCATTGCGCAGGCCACCTCCACCACCAAGGCATGGCCCAATCACAGCTGTCCCATCACACTGCCCAACCTGTTTGCCTGGTTTGGGACGCTCTCAGCCTGTATCTGAGGCCCTGGACAGAGAGCAGGAGCCCATAGCCGCTGAGAAGAGGGTGCATAACTGTATGGAGCTCTGCTTGGGTGCCTCAGCCTACATATAGCTTCAGGGCCTTGACTGCTGGTTCCATCCTTGTCTACGTTCCCCCCTGAGCTGGGGTTTTTCCCAGCTTACAATAAACTAGGGCTTGATGCCACTCCTCAGCCATTCAACATCCCCAGGATGGGATAAAGCAGGATGTCCAGGGTTGCTAGCCTGCCTAATGTCACTGGACATCAGCAGTGGAGAGCTTTGCTCTGAAAGGAGGCATGGTGCTAACACTAGCAGGTCTCTGCTGCTGGTGGGAGCAGGCCCTCAGTTCCCTGGCACAGAGTCATAAAGAAGTCAGGATGTAAGGGACCTCAAAAGGTTATCTATTCCAGCCCCCTGCCAGAGGCAGGATCATCCCTATCCAAACCATCCTATATGATCCATAATCTAAACTCTACATAAAGACTACCCTCAACCCTAACACAACATAGGCCTAACACCCTAATTTGCGACAGGTCAAGAGGAACCACACAGCCAATGTCCTGCTTCTATAAAATGTTCTCAATATATGCACAAGCGATCTCAGGTACAGTCCCCCCCCCCCCCCCACCATTGGTACAGAAGAAGGCAAAAACCCCCAGTCCATGCCAATGTGACCATGGGGGAAAAATTACTTCTTGACTCCAACTATAGTGATTGGTCTGACCCCGAGTGAAGAGGCAAGACCCAGGAACTTCTGGCTTTGCTTCTAGCAGGAGAATCAGCAAACCCCAGTTGAAGTCTTCAGCCTTAGCTGTAGCCAACACTCAATGCCTCTGGGAAGGTTTAAAAATACTCTGACACAGCAGAAAAAGCAGGGAAAAGAAGAGAGGAGCAATCAGCAAAGTTGAAAAGTATGGGCAATACCAATGGTGGAAAATAGGCAACCTCTTCTAGAACACCTCCAGTGATGGAGAGTCCACAACTTCCCCAGGCAGTGTATTCCACTGCCTCACTATTCTCACAATGAAGTTTTTCTGGATATTCAACATAAAATTTACTTTGCTGCAACGTCAAGCCATTGGTCCACATCCTGCTCTGCGGCAAGAGAGAAAAGGTGCTTTCCCTTTTCTTTATGGCAGCCCTTCAAGTATTTGAAGACTGATCATGTCCCCTCTTAAGTGCCATGTGTGCAAGCTAAACTTGCCTAGCACCTTTAGTCTCTCTTCTCAGGATTTACCTTCTAAGCCTTTGATTGTCTTTGTTGCCTGCCTCTGGACCCTCTCTAACTTATCCATGTCCTTGTTCAAATGTGGAGCCCAGAAGTGGAGACAGTACTCCAGATAAGGCCCAACCAGTGCTGAGTAGAGAGAGGCACTATCACCTCCCTTGTGCCTAATACTTCTGTTGATGAACCCAGAACTGCATTTGTCTTGTGTGGCCGTGTCACACTGCAGACTCATACTGAGTCTGTGATCTACTGAGACTCCCAAGTCTTTTTCCACAGTGCTGCCATCCAACCAGTGTCACCCATTTTATATTTGGTTTTGATTATTCTTCTCAAGGTTTGTCCACACTGAACTTCATCCTGTTAGCTGTAGCCCAGTTTTCCAATCCGTCACAAGATCCTTCCAAATTGTGCTCACATTCTCCAACATATTCACAATCATTCCCAGTTTCGCATTGTCTGCAAACGTGCTCAAGAATCTTCCTGTGCTAGGATCCAAATAATTAATAAAACACATTAAACAGCACCAAGCTGAGAACAGATCACTGGAGGACTTTACTGAAAACGTCCTGCCATTCCAATGTGGGCCTTTTATTTGTGGCTGTTTTGCCAGTTATCTGTCCACCTTGTGGTAGTTTTATCCAGCCTACATTTCTCCAATTTGTTTATGAGAAGGAGATCAAGTTTGTTTGACATAATTTGTTTTCCATAAATCCATCATGGCTGCTTGCAATCTGCCTTTCCTCTGCCAGATGCTGGCAAATGGCCTTCCTTAGGATATGCTCCAGTAACTTCCAAAGTATTGAGGTGAGGCTAACTAGTCTGTAGTTCCCTGGGTTCATCTTCCTGCCCTTTTTTTTTAAGGGGGGACACCATGTTGGCCTTTTCCAGTCCTTTGATACCCAGCCCACCTCCCATGACTTCCTGAAGATTGGTGCCAAGGTCTCCAAGATCTCTTCTATCAAGTCCTTCAGGAATGAAGATCATCAGGCCTTGCTGACTTGAGTTCATTCAGACCCAACAAAAGCTCTGATTGCCTCTTTTGTTATCTCCTCCTTCAGCTTGCCCCCTGCCTTATCCAGATAATACCTATTAAGCATCTGGCAGCTTAATTTATTTGAAAAGACTGAGGCAAAGTAGCTGTTGAGTAGCTTCCCCTTCTTTGTATCTTCAGTTAGGAGTCCCTCCTGGCTTGTTGACAGAGGACCCACAGCTTCCTTAGTCCTTCTTTTCTAGCCAATAAGCTTAAAGAGCCTCTTCTTCTTGTCCTTAACCTCCTTTGCTAGTGCAACTTGTTCAGTATCTTTGCCTTCCTGATTTTGTCTTGCTATTTCCTGCCACATGTCCGTGGTGACTTGCCCACTCTTCCATTGTCTGTATGTTTTCCTTTTGCATTTGAAGCACATTAGAAGCTCCTTGTACAGCCATGTTGGTCTCTTGCCATTCTTCTTGTGCTTCTGTTGTGTCAGGACAGCTTCTTGTTAGGTTTCCAATACTGTGCCTCTTAGAAGCTCCCAGCCCTCCTGGGCACCATTTTTCTTCAATCTATCCTGGAAAGAGCAGTCAGCCAGGTCTGACCGCTCATGTAGGTTCCTAGCAGAGTTACAGGACCTCCACCTAACCCAGGAGGTGCACAGTCCCACCAGGGGAAATGCATTGTTGGACCTGGTCCTGGCCACAGCCGACAACCTGGTGAGGGGACTGCGGGTGCTCGACCACCTGGGCGATAGCAATCATCACCTACTAGAATTCACCATCCAGCGCAGGGTGTCAAATGCCTGCAGCAAGGCAGCAGCCCTGGACTTCAGGAGGGCAGATTTCAATGAGGTAAGGAGACTAGTCAGGGAGGCACCGAGGTCCCGGAGGGGAGTGGAGTTGGGAGTCCAAGAAGAGTGGTTGTTCCTTAAGGAGACGGTCCTCCAAGCCCAAAGGGTGACAATCCCCACACGGATCAAAGGGGGCAGGAGTGCTCAAAAAGCCCCCATGGCTCACCAAAAGTATCCAGGAAATCTCAAAGTGAAAAAGAAGGCATGCACCCAATGGAAGGGAGGGGCCATCACCAAGGAGGACTATACCTCCATTGCTCAAGACTGTAGGGGGGCTGTTAGGAAGGCCAAGGTGGAGATGGAACTGGGACTAGCAACCTGGATCAAAGATAACAAGAGTTCCTTTTTTAAATACATAGAGGGTAAAAACGAAGGTACCAAGTAATGTGGGGCCTCTGCAGGACATGCTTGGAAATCTGGTGGTTGCACCAGACGACAAAGCTAACCTATTTAACAGATTCTTTGCTTCCATTTTTCTGAGCAGGGACCGGGGCATCCACCCCACTGGGATCCTGGATGGACCCAGGGGAGGCGCAGCCAGGCCCAGGGTCAGTGAGCACCTAGTCAGGGAACTTCTGGTGGGATGAGACATGTTAAAATCAGTAGGTCCTGATGATCTCCACCCCAGAGTGCTGAGGGAATTGGCAGAGGTCATTGTGGAACCCCTGGCACAGCTTTACGAGCACTCGTGGTGCCAGAGGACTGGAAAAGGGCCAATGTGGTCCCCATTTTCAAAAAAGGGAGGAAAGAGGATCCAGGAAACTATAGGCCCGTTAGTCTTACCTCGGTCCTGGGGAAGCTCTTTGAGAAAATTATCCAGGAGCACATCTGCAAGGGACCAGCAGGGGACATTATGCTTAGGGGCAACCAACATGGGTTCATTAGAGGCAGGTCCTGTCAGACCAACCTGGTGGCCTTCTACGACCAGGTCACAAAATGTTGGATGCAGGTGTCGTGGTGGACGTAGCCTTTCTGGACTTTAGGAAGGTCTTTGACATGGTCTCACCCCATTCTCATCAAAAAATTAGGTGACTGTGGCATCGATGCCTACACAGTCAGATGGGTGACAAATTGGCTGGAGGGCTGCACCCAGAGAGCGGTGGTGGACGGGTCATTTTCGACCTGGAGGGATGTGGGCAGTGGGGTCCCCCAGGGCTCAGTCCTTGGGCCCACACTGTTCAACATCTTCATCAGCAACTTGGACAAGGGTGTAAAAAACACTAACTTGTGGGGAGAAGTGGGCACGTTAGAAGGGAGGGACAGGCTACAACTAGATCTGGACAGGTTACAGGGGTGGGCGGATGAGAACAGGATGGGTTTCAATACTGACAAGTGCAAAGTATTGCACCTAGGATGGAAGAATGAGCAGCAGACCTACAGGCTGGGGAACTCCCTTCTCATCAGCACAGAGGCAGAAAAGGATCTTGGAGTCATTATTGATTCCAAGATGAACATGGGCTGCCAATGTGAGGACGTGGTCAGGAAGGCTAACCGCACCTTGTCATGCATTCACAGATGCATCACGAACAGGTCCAAGGAGGTGATCCTCCCCCTCTATGTGGCACTGGTCAGGCCACAGTTGGAGTACTGCGTCCAGTTCTGTGCACTGCACTTCAGGAGGGATGTGGACAGCATTGAGAGGGTCCAAAAGAGGGCCACTCACATGATCAGGGGGCAGCAGGGCAGGCCACAGGACCTGAACCTGTTCAGCCTCTACAAGAGAAGGCTGAGAGGGGATCTGGTGACTGTCTATAAACTTACCAAGGGGGACCAGCAGGGAATGGGAGTGACCTTGTTCCCCCGAGCACTACCAGGAGTAACTAGGAATTACGGCCATAAGTTGACTGAGAGTAGGTTCAGGCTGGACATCAGGAGGCGCTACTTCACCATCAGGGTGGCTTGGATCTGGAACCAACTTCCAAGGGAAGTGGTGCTCACTCCTACCCTGGAGGTCTTCAAGAGGAGGCTAGATAGACACCTAGCCGGGGTTGTTGGACCCCAGCATACTTTCCTGCCCGTGGCAGAGGGTCAGACTTGATGATCTGCTTAGGTCCCTTCCAACCCTGCCAACTATGAAACTATCCTCCCATAACACCATGCCTATTAGCTCCTTGAGCCAGATGAAGTCTGCCTTTTGAAATCTAGCACCCCCATACTTTCCCTGTCTCAGGATCTGGAATTGTATTATATCATGATTGCTTCCTCCCAAATTACCCACCACTTTCACATCCTCCACCAGTTCTTCCCTGCTAATCAGGACAATATCCAACATAGATGATCCCTTAGTTGTATCTTCCACTTTCTGGAACAGAAAGTTGTCTTCTAGACAAGTTAGGAACCAGCTTGACATTTTATGTTGGGCTGCACTGTTTTTCCAGCAGATGTCTGGAAAACTGAACTCCCCCATCAGTACCTTCCCATAGCTTTTGTTACCTGCTTTAAGAGTGCCTTATCCTCCTCCTTTTCCTGATTAGGTGATGTAGGAGGCCAGCTTGCCTGGCTCAAATCAGCCCTTGAGCCCTTCAATCTGGTCCCAGTAATACAATTGTTCCCTGGACTCAAAACCACAAGCTGTAATGCCCTGGGTTCCTCTGCTTCTCTGGGCTCAGCTGAAAACTGAACAATGCCAAAGAACACGCCCTTAGCCTGGTCCCAGTAACACAGGCTTCAAAATGCCGGGGTTGATCTGCACCACAGGGTTTAGTTGCAAATATCAAAGAAGCCAAAATAAACACGCCCAGCATGGGTTAGCACTCACCCTGCAGTCTTCCTTAGAGGAGCCCCCTCTCTCCATCTGAACATCTCCCCCTGTGGCTCCTCCCACTTACTTCCTCTTCTTGTTCTTTTATTTCTGGTCAGTCAGTCACTTTCCCTCATTATTGCTAATTACTGGCCAGCTGAGGCCCCTCTATATGGGCCACTTGTTGCTGGCTGGCTAATTGATCCAGGCAGCCAGCCTGTTACAGGTGGCCTCTCATAAATCCCCACCTTTATATCAGTGCCACGTCTTTCACCTTTCATCTTTACTTAGATGCGTTCTGTTTTGCTATCTTCCTCCTGAACCAGGGGAACAAGTATATCTGCTTTTGACAAACAAGACAACACCACCACCACCTTTGCTCCTATCCCTGTCCTTCCAAAACAGAGTGTAACCCTCGAGTTCATATTCCAGTCATAAGACCTGCTCCACCAGGTCTCAGTGATGCCGATCAGATCATAGTTCTTTTCACCAACTGCAGCTTCCAGCTCATCTTGTTTTTTCCCTGTACCTCTCACATTTGTAAATGGTCCTTTTACATATGTGCATGAGGTGTATTTTGAGTTTCCTGCTTCCCTTTTATGCCATTTGTTGCAGTCCTGTAGCTCTCTGGCCCTTTTCCAGAGTTGAGTTGCTTCTTCAAGTCCTTTCTTCTCTGGACTGTGCGCTCTGTTGCTGGAGGGTTTTGTTCACCATCCCTTGTGGAACCGAATTTAAAGCACCCCTTTGGCCTGATGAGGCGCAAAGCTGTTCTTCCCTGTTCTTGTCAGATGGATCCCATTTCTTGATAGCCCTCGTCTCAACATTCATGTGTTGTTGAAAAACCTGAATCCTTCATGTCAACACCACAATCTCAGCCATGTGTTCACTTCCAGGATACGACAGTCTCTGCCTGGACCCCATCTGCCTCTTCCTCAGCAGTTCAACCACAGAGTGCTAGAAAACAGTTGCTGACTTCAGTCCTCTCCTTTTCAATTCTGGGGACCCTCCTTCTCCAAGTAGTTACATGCTGCCACTTCTCATTGCCCCTTCTCCTCTCCAATACCAGCCTCTCATAACGCTTGTCCAAGTAATCTTCCTGGTCCCAGATGCAGTGCAGCATGGATAGTATTTCCGATCTGTGACTCTTCTCCTCCAGGGCAGACACCAGCTGACACTTGGTGCCGACGAAGTGCTCCTGACCCTCTGGAAGGAACACAAATATGGCACATCCTATGCAGGTCACAACAGCTGACCCAGACTCCATTTGTACCTCTGTTGCTCCCTGGAGCATGTGGAGGAATCACCCCCCCCAGTCTGCCTCACTATTGCAAACAGGCAACCTATCCCCGCATCTGTTCCATTTACCCCTGAACTGTGACTTGGGCTGGAGACATTCCTACAGGTGGGGGACCTGCTCTGTTTGTCTCAGTTTCCCATCCTTGCAGGTCATGTGACTAGTTGTATCGCCTGGTCAGTCTTATGTCGTTTGGAAGCACCAAACAGCCTCCAGTGGGACTGCTTCTGGTGGGAACTTAGTGACAAGGTCACAACAGGGATATACACAACAGGTCTATCCTAGCTCCACCCCTCAGCTACCTAAACCAGCCCTACCCAGAGCAAATCCTGTCACTCAGTCACTCCAGAAGAGGGAAGAAAAGAAAAGAACGTGGCATGGCCCTTTTACTTGCAGCAGAGCCTTTGTCACAGGACTCAGGGGCTCAAAGCCACAGCCATTCGCACCAAAGCCACTGCCTGCTGCCCCATGAACTCAAGGACATCCCCAGCAGGCTTACCACCAGCTTGTCAGGATCCCACTCAGCTCCACAGCCCCTAAGCTGCCACCCAGCAGGGTTTGTGCTCTGGCCCTTGCTGCCTCTCTTCTCGGAGCTGCACCAGAGCCCTGCTGCTCCCCAGTCTGGCCACGTGTTTGGCCTCCCATTCAAAAAGGGATGGAGCTTGGAGAGGATGGGGATGTCTTTAGCAAGGGGAGTCCAGGGCTGAGCACAAGGCAGCTTGGCTCTGCCTCCCAGTACCCAGGGCATTCACCCAGGCCCAGTGCCACCTACCGGTTACCAATAAACCTGGCCAGGAGCAGCTGCCCTTTTAGTCACACTTGTCTGCTATAGCAGGGCACTGGTCTCTGACCCAGGAGGGCCCTTCTGGGTCCATGTGCTATATTTTGGTCAGCAAAATCAGGGAGGAAACCCTGTGACCTGCTGGGCCAGGCAGCCTAGCAAGCTTCTGCCCTACCCCCACCCAGGCTGCACTCACCTAACTCAGTGCAATTAAAGCTGGAGCCATCCAGCCCCAACCCCATTAAAGTGCCCACTTTAATTAGTGGTGAGACTGCCAGCAGCTGCTTGCCTGCCAGCGCCTGCCCAATGGAAACACTCTCAGCAGAGCTTCCCTAGCTTGACCTGAGCTCCCAGCCCCAGAGGACTGAGAACTTGCTCCCACCTCTTCTGGGTAAATTGCATCTGCTCATTAGCCACGTGCCTCTCAAAGTTCTTGTCTCTAAAAGCTGTGGAGCCTGAGCTGGCCAAGGCAGCAAGAGCCCTGCGATTGGTCACACTCTCCACGTCTGGCAAAGAGCCCCAACTTCTAGTAGGGGGTCACCAGCACTTATGTGGGTTGGTAGGAGGTCAGCTCTTCCTAGGGGGGGCACCAAGGTAGCCAGAACTATAGCAACCTGCAGCAAGGCACCACCCCCATGGAAGCATAGCCCAGCCTGTGCCCTGAACTGACCTTCAGTCCCAAAGGGGTCATCCTCAGACCTTCTTCCAGCCATTCAATCTCATCCAGGACACCTTTAGCCTCCATCTCCTCAATCCCAAAGCAGCCTTGGGTGGTAGCCCCCGCCTTATAACACAAACTGCAGGAAGCCCTGGGACATAACACCACCCTCCTTTAACTCATCTCTGAGGAGTGGAGCCAGGGTCTGAGAGGGGAGCTGGACAGGCTGCTGGATGCAACTGCATTACAGCCTCACATGGGGTCATGGGCAAGGAGGTGATCTGGATATAAGGAAACCACAGGCTTGGGACTAACAAGTTGCACCTGTTACCTCTCTCATAACTTTGCCTGCACATTGGACTCTGCTAGGGTTGCCAACTCTCCCAGATTGGCAGGGAGTCTACTGGAATTGCCATCGATCTCCCAGTGACTATTGAAAGCAATCCCAGAGATTGATATTGTGAACAGGTTGAACAGTACAATTAATGATGTGACGGGCTAGCTGACAGTGACTTAGCCCAGGGGTTTTGAAAGGGCAAAAGATGATTGGAGGACTTGGGATTCCCTTTCCTCATCAATCAGGCCCCAGAGACTCACCCTTCATGTCCCCTGATTGGCCCCTTGGGTCACCTGGAGGGGGATAAAAGGGGCAGCGCAGCTGACTCCAGAGACCAGTGAGGGACCACAAGGAAGGGGCTTCAAAGAGCTGGCATGAGCTGGGCCAGTGGGGCGAGAGCAGTTGCCCCAGAAGAGCCTGAAGGAGTGGGACCTGAAGGCAGCAGTTGGACCCTCAGCAGCGCGGCGTGCAGCCGACAGGAGAGGCTCCCCATTGGGCTCCAGGATTGCCTACGAGAGGCCGTGGCCAGCAGGAAAGGCTCTCCCGCTGCAGCAAGGATCTGAGCAGTGACCTGAGAGGTTCCCAGCTTTGCTTCTAGCTCCTCCAATAAGAGAAGCTAGAAGCAAAGAATCTATAGTGGGAGGAGAGTCCCTATACCTCCCACAGCGCTTGGGCACCTGCTTTGATCCCTTCAATTGGAGAGGGGCTACCTCTTGGAGTACCGCCCAGGTTACAATGACATTGCATCCCTTTGGGAAAAAAAAATCTCCCAGAATAGCTTCAGTTAGAATTGGCAACCCTAGACTCTGCCCTTCCAGGCACTGCCTGTGCCTTTGCTGACTATACCATTGGGGCAGGGACTGCATCACTGTGCGTGTAACAAAGAGATCCAAAGCTGGTTTGAGCCCACTGGGAACACCTCCATGCATGCACACACACACACACACCAGGCTTGGGCCCTGCTGCTCCCGCTCCCCTGCCCACACACAATGTAGCCTGCCATTTGGAAAGTACCTGGCACATTGTGCCCTCCTGCCTACTAAAGGCTGATTGATGAGGATGCTGCCTGGCAGTGAATGCCTCCCCTTCCAAAGAATCCCTGCTCAGCAGTTTCTGAGCCAGGCCCTTGCCCAGGAACAGCCCAGCTTCCAGCATCCCACTAGTCCACAGTGCAAGTCTCCTAAACCCCCTTTGGAGCTGCCTGGCAGCTTTTTATTCAACTCAGACCAAGCTTCGAAACAGGCTTGGAAAAGGCCCATCTCCTGCAGTGCCAGTGCCTCAGAGAGCCAAGCCTTGGGCAGAAGACAAGCACGGCTGTAATCCCCACTAGGGCCCCTGGGGATTATAGCCAAGAGCGAAGTTCCTGTCTGCCCCACAGTGCTGGGATGGACCCAGAACAAGCCCTGGCTCGTCATTATCTACCTTTGTCTGAGTCCCAGCATGAGAAATCCTCTCCGAGGGTGATGATACATTTACTTAGTAAATCCTTCGCCCACAAGATGTCTCTGTGTGCTGCATATTGGCAGACAACACAGTCCTTGGTTAACAAGAGAAAGGAGACTAGAATGGGAGATGTATGGAAACCTGTTTGTACCTGTCTTGGTAGTTGTTTTACCTATTAAATGCCCCTTAACTCCATCTAGGAGAACACCCTGTTTTATCTCCCAGACCCAGGGAAAGCCCCATGTAGTGCATTGTCCATGGCTGATGCAGTTTCCTGGCTATATTTGGCTCTGGAGAAGAGGCCTGAATGTTGGATTTTATTCTCCCTGTTCTGTCTTTCAGGCTAAACCGTCTGTGAAATGACACCAGGGAGTTTTGCCCAGATTCATAGATTGTAGAGTCGGAAGGGACTACAATGGATCATCGTGTCCGACCCTCTGCCCCTGGCAGGAAAGAGGACCGAGGTCAGATGACCCCAGCCAGGTGACTATCCAGCCTCCTTTTGAAGACCTCCAAGCTAGGTGATAGCACCACCTCTCTTGGAAGCCCATTCCAGATCCTGGCCACACTTAGTGTGAAAAATTTCTTCCTAATATCTAACCTAAATCCACTCTCAACTACTTTACACCTATTATTCCTAGTCACTCCCTGGTGCGCTTTAGTAAACAGCACTTCCCCTATTCCCCATTGACCCCCCCTAATAAATTTATAGGCAGCCACAAGATCTCTCTTCAGCCGTCTCTTGTGAAGGCTGAAGAGACTCAGCTCTCTCAACCTCCCCCCCGTAGGGTCTATCACGAAGGCCACTAATTATGTGAGTGGCCCTCCTCTGGACCCTCTCGAGATTCCCCGCATCCCTCTTGAAGTGCGGCGCCCAAAACTGGACACAGTACTCCAACTGCGGCCTGACCAGTGCCGCATAGAGGGGGAGCATCACCTCCTTTGTTCTATTAGTTATGCACCTGCTAATGCACGACAAGGTGCGATTGGCCTTGTTGATGGCCTCGTTTCACTGCCGGCTCATGTTCATTCCTGCGAAACTGGTGGGTTTTGCAACAGCCTTCTGGCTTTGTGGATAACTTGCTTGGTTGCAACCAGATAACAGGATTCATTTATCCAATGCTGTGATTGTGACTTTTGTAGGAGTTGGCAGGCAATGATCTTTGAGTAGATGTGCTATCTTTTATTAGATCAACTGAGTAGTTGGAAAAACATTCTTAGCAAGCTTTCAGGAGCAATCACCCTTCTTCAGGCATAGGAAGTCTCTGCTGTTGTGAGACTCCAAGGATTGAGAGAAGCTAAAAGATAGGAGTTGGGCATCTCACTGCTTTTAGAAATCTAGCCCTTCATACCTGAGAATTTAGCTGCAGTCTTGCATTTCTTTGGTTCCAGCTCCATCCCTGGCCGCACCCTAAATAATTCCTTTCCTGGGGTGTAGTGTTGCCTACTAGCATATTTTCTATCAACTTTGCCTGCTCTGAGCCAAGTGACATTTTTTAGCTCTAATTTGGCCTAAGAAATCAGCTCCTCTGAGCCCTCAGGTCCATTTTTGCTGTTCTCCAAGCCCCCACTTGTCAGCATTTATCAGGAAATGGTATGTCTAAACCTGCCTTCTCCACTCTTCTTTGCCTACTGCAGGAACAGGGCCTGACCTGTGATATGCTCATGTGGAAATGCTGAGAGAAGAGCAAGGCAGCTGCTCTGGCTGTGTGGGGCTTGCACTGCGTGGATTTGACTTTGCAACTCATGTAGAGCAGGGGCCATTTTTTCCCTTGGTTGTACCTATGCAATGCCACCAGTTTCACTGGTGCTCATGGGTGTAACTCAGCCATAATATGGCCAGTCCCATTTGGAGGCTCTAAAGAGTTAATGCTTCAGGACAGATGGTTGGTATGTCCTAAAACTCTGGACTTGTCCAGCTTGAGAACCTCAGAGTCTCAGTGTAGCTTGATAACAGAGGTCAGCAATGGAGACTGAGGTCAGGAGAGACTGGGGCATCAGGCAAGCTGGACTCCTTTGAATCCCTCTTTGAATCCAGATCTCAGCTGCATGTCTTGGGCTCATCTTTAATCTCCAAATTAGACACCAGCTTCTCCCTTTTACCACCCACTACCAAGCACCACTTGAAGGGGATGGCACAGCTCCACCCTAATGACACACATGAGCTGCCCCAGCTGCTCCCAGCACAGCTTGTGGTGGAAAGCAGGGATGGCTGGAGACCACCTTTGTGACCCAAGGACCTGTCAATGCCAAGCCTGACCTGATCCCCAGTAGCACCATAGCTCTAGCCCCTAGGGGTGACTTGTTCATCTGAGAACAGCCAGAGCCAGCCATGCCCTTAGGCCATGGTGCCAGCACATGGGCAGTGTCCAGCTGCTATGCTGGCTCTGTGCCACCCAGGGACTCCTTTTGAACACAGGAAATCCCCACATGGACAGTGGGGTTGGCCTGCCCTCACCACAGCGGGAGCAGGGGCTCTTGTGTGTGTGTAGGGAGGAAATGCTTTGTGTATCCCTGCCCAAGGGCACCAGGAGCCTTTGGTTTCTGTGCCAAGCCCTCCTTGGGCATCTTGCTCACTTCCTCTCTCCCCAGCAAACATGAAAGGGCTGCTGATAAACAAGAGCCATCCTTCCAGCCCTGTGCATGGGAGGGGGGGTGTTTCCAGCCTTAAAAGCATCCCTCCATCCCGGACAAGGGGACACCAGTAAACAGGGAACAATTCCCCATTGTGTTGCCCTCTCTGGCAGCCCATGGTGACCCCACCCTGGCTTGCTGGTGTTTATAAACTGCCTCTGGTTGGGTTGGCCTCAGCCCCACTCAGGCTTTGTGTACGTGGTTTCTTTCCTCTCCCCTTTTAACAAAGCCCTTCCCGGCAGGGCTGGTGGTTCACACCATTGTGTGGGGCCTGAGCGGCTGCAGGAAGAAACAAGATCCTTATCAGGCCCCGGAGTTCAGGCAGCTGTGAGATCATGCTGTCCCCATGAAGCCATATGGGTTGCCGCAGGACCCATTTCCTCTGCCACTGGGCTGGAGAAACTGCTTCAGATAGCAGTTCGTCTGTGTGCCCGGCTCCCTGGGGTCTGACTGTGCACTGGCTCCCCTCCAGCCAGGGCAAAGCTCTCCTAACGTGTGTGTGACAGCCTCATGCATCTCCCTCTGCCCATCTCGTTCAGACAAGTGTAACCAGTATCCCAGAATCCTTTTTTGTGGTATCTGAAGAACCATTGGCAGTGTCTATGGGACCAGGTGGACGGTAGGGCAGTCACCTTTCCTGCTACCTGGCAGGATGGGAAAATCCCCAACGAGGAATGGCAGGGCCTCCACAATGCCTCATGGATGGGAGCGTGAAGCTGGAGCCACTTCCAAACCGAAGCTCAGCCTTTAACTTGGAGGCAGAGTTTGTGTTTTGTCCTATAGGGTCCCACTGTGAGCTGGGACAGTGCCCAGAGGAGGGAGGTGGACACAGCTTCAGAGCCATGGCAGGCACCCTAGGGAGGGATTTGGGAACCCAGAGAGGAGTGTATTCATTTCCTCCCTGACCTGAGGTTCAAGTGGCTGCTTCCAGGGGGGATGTGGAGCTCTTTAAGCAAAGCAAAAGCTGCGCTGCCTGCTGCAAAATGTGAGCAGGATGCACAAAATATGAGCTGGGAACAGGAGGAGGAGTTGGGGGATAAAATGAGACAGGAAAGAGAGAGGGTAGTAGGAGGAGGCAGGTCATGGGAGGTAGGTGGAGAAAATAGGGTGGGAAAGGAGAGAAAGGGTGGAGGGGAGGGTGTGAGAGAGCAGGGGAGACAGATCTTCATCAACCTGGCATGCAGCCCTGCAGAAGGAGCTGGAGTCTCTCCCAGGCTCTGTTGGTCTCCACTAATGACACCCTTAATGGGATTTTCTGCCTCTTGTACTCAAAGAAAGCTGCGGTGGTTTTCATGATGTCAGCTGAATGGGGAGCACTGGGTAACTGTGCTGTGCAGCTGGGGCTCAGACAGGAGGCTTACCCCTGGCTGAGCACTCCTATGGAAAGGTGTGCAGCCCTGGGAAGAGGAAGAGCTGCCAGCCCAGTAGCCCACCCCCAGTCCCATGCTCTAGTTCCCCATTGGGGTGGGGGAGGTATCCTGTGGTCTCCTTACCCCTTCTCCATAGATTTCATAGATTTTTCAGGGTTGGAAGGGACCTCAGTAGATCATCAAGTCCAGCCCCCTGGTCTGGGCAGGAAAGAGCACTGGGGTCAGATGACCCCAGCCAGGTGTTTGTCCAGTCTCTTCTTAAAGACCTCCAAGGTAGGGAAGAGCACCACCTCCCTTGGGAGCCCATTCCAGATTCTGGTAACCCTTAGCGTGAAATTCTTCCTAATGTCTAGTCTAAATCTGCTCTCTATCAGTTTGTGGCCATTGTTTCTAGTTACTCCAAGGGGCACCTTGGTAAGCAGAGCATCTCCTATTCCTTGCTGCCCCCTCCCCAAATTTGTAGACAGCCACCAAATCCCCTCTCAGCATCCTCTTACAGAGGCTGAAGAAATCCAAGTCCCTCAACCTCTCTTCATAAGACCTATACTGCAGGCCCCTAACCATACGAGTGGCCCTCCTCTGGCCCCTCTCAAGGTTATCCACATCCCTCTTGAAGTGTGGTGCTCTTCTTCACTGCACTGCATTCTCCTCCGGGGTGGGGAGCTCAGTACAGGAGGGTTAGCCATCGCCCTGCTCTTCTGCTCTCCTCCTTGGCTTCTTCTGAGGTCCATGAGATCCCAGGGCCACCTTCCCCATCAAAGCCCAGAAGTCCCTCCAGACGCAAAAGAGGAGCCTATTTACCAAACAAGTCCCTCCCCTGGGCGGGATTAGGGTAATGTAGGGGTGGGGTTAGAGCAGGGGTGGGCAAAATGCAGCCCGGGGGCTGAATGTGGCCTGTCAGGCCATCCTATCTGGCCCGCGGGGCCCCTAAAAAATTTAGAAAATTAATCTTTATATGCCCCTGGCTGCCTGTCATGCAGCCCTTGATGGCTTGCCAAAACTCAGGAAGTGGCCTACCGCCCAAAACAATTGCCTGCCCCTGGGTTAGAGAGTCTCTCTCCCTGTGGCTTGGAAGGGCCCAGTGCACCTGGTTTGTTGATGGGTGGGCCGGGTGGTGTCAAACCCACTCCATTTAGCCTGTAAGCTTCAGGGGGCAGAGACCTTCTTCCTGTTGCATTCCCTGGGCACCAGGTGCATGTCTGGGGCTCCACAAAAATCACCCACAGCCTTGTACCACTGCCCATGCCAGGTACTGGGCAGTGGGGGAAGAACCTGGGAAGGGGACAGGGGCTGCTCAGAGCTATTGGCCTCTGAGTGCCCAGTTCTCAGCGGCCCAGAGATGACTGTTTGTTGTGTCGCTCCCTCCCATGCTCACTTTGCACTTTGTAGTCCCTCTGCAAAAATAAACTCTGTGGCATTGCCTGAAGTAACTGCAGGGAAACACGGCTGGTCTGCCTCCCTTTCACACAGACCACAAGCCCCATCATCAGAGGAGGGGCGGTGACTCAGAGGAACATGGTGTGGGATGGCCAGGCTCTGACCTGAACAATATCCCCCTAAAAAGCACAGTTTTGGTCTACACTGGAGCAAGGTCAACCCCACAGCAGCCCAAACTGTATCAGGTGCAGACCAGAAATGACTCATTTCACTGGCATAGGTGTCCATGGAGCACTAGCTGCCTCAAAGAAGTCGGTAGTGCAAACATCTGGGTAGGCAATATTCCACACCCAAGGAGCCACCTTTAAGCAAGCAGCTGTGCAACACTGGAACAAAAGCTGATGCAGGTTTTCCAAGGGTGAGATCCTGATTGTGGCCATGAGAACCTGAAGCCCAGCCTACACCAAAACCTGCCTGAAATGGCCACCCACAGAATGGACAAAACTAGCTGCCTAATTGAGGCTGATCTCTAGCAAATGCTGAGGGTTCCTGGAAACCTCAGCACACTCGCCGTGGTCCCCAGGGCACGGGGTTATCTGCCAGGGGTCTTGCTGAATGCATGTGATTTCAGGGCAGATATAAAGCAGAGGTCATGACCAAGCCTGTGTATCAAAGCCCTAAGAAGGGGAGTGGTAGGTCTGCTGTCCTGGTGGAGCTCCAGGCTGAGTAATTAATTACAGTTCCCTTATGGTTCCAGTTGGAGACAATATTCCACTTTCTGGCTAATGAGCTTCTGGGCGTGTTGCTGTCAGCCTGGGGCCGTGCTCTGGGCTAGGGAACGCCTCCATACAAACCCTGCATGAGAGCCCTCTTTCTGCGCAGGGGAAACTCTCCCACTGAGTTCCCTGGAAGTTGCACTGGGGACAGGTTGCAGAATGGGACTTGGAAGAAGCCTGGTCCTTTGTGGGTTGCACCACCTTTGGCTGAAAGAGGCTCTGGAGAGGATGGGGGAGTCTCAGTGACTAGGGCACAGGCGGGCTGTTGCTCAGGCTGAGTCAGAGCATTCCCAACACAGCAGAGAGCCATGGCAACCCAGGGTTGGACTGCTCTCACTCACTGTGTCCCCTGACCTCGGGAACAGACTTTTCAAGCTCCAGCTCTTGCCATGATGTTTCCACAAGAATCTCCGTAAGCACTTAGTAGAGGGCCATACCCATAGACTGGCAGGCAGAAACTCTCAGGGGATACCAGGCTTGCACAGCCAGCTCTTAGACCTTTCCTCTCCACTACAACCCCAGCATACAGATGTGACTGCAGTGCTCAGGCTATTCATAGCTGGCAGACAGTCAGCTGGACACATGCAGACAAGGTTCTTTGGGTAAATCTTATATCTTTTATTAGACTGACTCAAATAGTTGGAAAAATTCTTCTTTGCAAGCTTTCGGGTATAAATACCCTTCGTCAGGCTGAGGAAGCATCTGTAGTTGGCGTGTGCTCTTCCTGGATGGAATGAATAGTAAAGAAGCTGGAGGCTGGTAGGTATGCAAGAAAGCCCATCACATAGGTGGCAAACGGAGTAGCTCCTCTGCTGCTCTAATAGGCACCAGGGCCTTGCCAAGCAGAGAATTTCTAGCACTGCCTGCCTGGCTCCCCCTCTCTGCTGTGTTGATTGGATCTCAGCTGTAGCAAAGAGTCTGAAGCTATGATTTCCACCCAGCCAGGGGTGGTAGTAAATACGTAGCTGCAGTACAGAGCATGTGATATACTCCCCTCCTCCCCTCAAGGCATGAACTGGCTGAGTGTATCAGAAGGGCTGGAGGGCAGATGAGGGCAAGTAGTCTGTTTTGGGTGGAGACTGGCTACATTATTCCTGAGTGATCCCAAAGGAAAAAACCACTGGGGATTGAATGCTGGCCCTTTGATTTCTGCTGCCTTCTCTGATGAAAACCTACATTGTCCTCTATAGGTTTGGAAAAACTCAATCAGCTTCAGCCCCAGAGCCCAGCTGGAAACGTGTTTTGGAAACAGCTATTAATGGCAAGCAGCGCTCACTGAGAGACCTTTCATCATCCCTGCTACCCCCCTCCCCGGCAGCAAAAACAAAGAGAGAACTGACTCCAAGCCCCAGCCCCCAGAGCGAGGGTTGGTTTATTTGTTCAGAAAGCTGATGGATTTCATTCAGCAGGCACTAGGTTAAGTGAGTCGGCTGAGGAGAGGGAGAGCGCTGAGCCCAGGGGATCAGCGGAGACAGACAGAGCCTTTCAGCTCCAGGTCACAGGTCCTGAACATCCCGTAGTCGGGCGCCTGTTGCTGTGACACCAAGCAGGAGGGGGTTCCTCGGCAGGATGAAGGCTGCCATGATGCTGTGTGTGTGGGGGGAGGGAGGTCCATGCTCACCTGAACAAGAGGGAGGTTCTGTGGCTGCGTGACTGTTGCCATGACACCGTGTGTATATGTGTGTGTGGGGGGGGTCCTGTACCTGGGTGACTGTTGCCATGACACCGTGCAGGAGTGGGGTCCAGGGCTGGATAAACGTGGCAGCAGGCCACATGCAAAGCTAATGCCTGGGACCTCCATTCTGCCAGTGCCACAGCGGAGCAGAGAGGTCAACAAAGTTCCCATGGAAGGCCCGTAATGTCCATAGCTGCCTGGTGATACCTTCTCCCCAGCTCGCACTGCGTCATGGGAGACTTCAGAGCAGGAAACCACACCCTACTGCAAAGTGATTCACCTGCTGGTTGTTCAGGAACAGGCTGTGCTGCACTGCTTGAGGGAGCCCAGCCGGTCTGTCCCAACCCTGGCAGAAGCTCTGTTCTGACCCCACAGGCCATCCCAGCACTGTGCACCCAGCAGGGCTCTTCCCTTCCCTCTCATCAGCAATAGCAGCCTACCTCAATGAACCACCACAAGAACAGTACTGCACTCTTATACAATGCTTGCCACCAGCAGGTCTCAAAGTACTTTACAAAAGAGGTCAAGAGCATTATCCACATTTTACAGATGGGAAAACTGAGGCACAAAGACGGGAAGTGACTTGCTCAAGGTCACCCAAGAGGCCAGCAGTAGAGAACACAGGTTACCAGAGTCCCAGTCCATTGCTCTGTCCATTAGAAACAACGCTGCTTCTCTCTCAGCCCCACGTGCACTGTCCACCACGTTTTCCGCCTGTCCATTTTGCTTTGTTCTGCCACACCGTCCTCCTGAGCATCATGTCTCTCAGGGGCAGCCCTCTATCTTGGGGGATGTGCTCAGATAGCCAGGGACTTCCCACTGTTGTGATGAATACCACTAGGACCTTCCATGCACCTACAACCAGGTCGGAAGCAAGGTGCTGCCAAGCAGGAGGCATGGCGGAGCAGGGTGGGGAATGCATGCTCGGTGGTCAGAGGAGGCTCCCCAAGCTGCCTTTGGTGCTGGAGATGAAGGTGGCAAGCAGTTGCCATGGGCCTCTGGGGGCTGATGTCTCCAGGCCCAGTCATGCTGGCTTGGCGAGTCCTGTTGTCAGAACAGCCTGGACACCACTCCCGGGTGGGCTGATCCTCGTTTATGGGGAGGGGATGTTCCACACTGGTCACCCCAGTCCCATGTCCCACCCCCCACCCCTTCCCTAAAAACTCTTATGTGGCCACAGCCTGCCTGGGCATGCGGTTCCTCTCACTGTGCTGCTTGCTCCTTCCTTTCTTGGTGGTGTCTGGGATGACAAGTGCATTTTTGCCCTTGGAGAGCTTGCCCTTGCGGCGCTGCCGGTCGCTGCACCACACCCGCTCGCAGTACTCTTCTACCCGCTGCAGATTGGCATAGCCAATAAGGTGCATTATGTCCTTGAACCATGCCCTCTGCCCATGTGGCAGACGTGGCTCTGGCACCAGGCAGGGCGGGCGTACTGGCTCATCCTCCCGCTGGAAGACATGCTCCAGCTGCTCACTCTCGATCACCTCCAGCGCAATCTTGGTGATGGTCTGGGTGAAGCCGTGCTCCAGAGTTTTGCAGTAGTAGGTGCCAGCGTCCTGGCGGTACAGCTTCCGGAACAGCAGCCCCTGCTCTGTCTTCAGGATCCTTTCATCAGTCTTCACCTGCAAGAAATCCTACGGCAATGAAACAAGGGAACACTAAAGACTGCTGGGCTTGCGCCCGCCACATGCCCTGACACCTTGCCTCCCTCTTAGCCACCTCAGCCACAGAGGATCAGACTATGGGTCTCCCTGGTACCTTCCATCCACCTGGCTCCTTCCTGTAAACCCCACAGGATCAAAGCAAAGGGCCCCTGGTGTCTCCAGTCACCTAGGATCAGACCAAAAGCCACCCCTGCTCTGGTGTCTTGCTACCAAGCCAGTCAGTATTAGGCACATCCAAGACATGTTCCCCATACTTCCCCTTT
>NW_005842348.1:363876-367922 GCF_000455745.1 Alligator sinensis | reverse complement strand
TTCCCTCCCCGTCATTATAGGAACACTGGCAGCTTTCCACCTGGTTCTATATGTGTGTGTGTGTGTATTAGATGGGGGAGGACCTTATGGTCAGGGGCTCATATATCCCCTCATACAACTTTGACACAGGCTGTGGGAACCTTCCTCCATCTTGAGTCTATCTTGGGAATATCCAGAGTTGGGCTTGGAGAGGGGAAGGGAGGCAGCCAGGCTGAGACATGAGGAGTGGGAGAGCCAAGGCTGCTTTTGAAGGTGCAGCCTGTGGACCAAGCACTCAGGGAGAAGCAGCATGAGGCTCTTGGAATGAGCTGGCTGGGCCAGAAGTGCCAGAGAGCACAGGGCAAACTCCTCTCTAGTGTTACCCCAGAGATGTCAGGGGAGTAATCTCAGGAAGACCTCCCCTTTGGCTCCATTTTCACCTCACCCCATACAAAGCAAGAAATGCCTCAAAAACCACCTGCCCAGAAGGCAGGGCACCTGTGGAGAGATCCTCAGAAACTGTCAGCCCTGCAGGGCCAGCACAGGGGCACCCCACACTGAAGGAACAGACTCTTCTTTCATTCCTGTTCCTCCTTCCAGCCCCCCTGGAGTCAGGTGTTTATAGGTCTGATGACCTCCAGGAGTGCTGTCTCCTGGGTAATCTCATGGCATAAGCCCAGATGGGGGAATGTGTACAGCACTTTACCAGTGAGGCCCCTCTGGCCTGCCTCTCCTGTGTGTGCTCAGTCATGGCTGGAGAATGGGACAGCCTGGAGCACACTGTGCTCAGTACACCAGTGTAGACATACATGGCCCAGAGACCCCCCAGACAAAATCCCACCCCCTTCCAGACCCAAGTGCTGACTGTAGGAGAGGGCTGGGGAGATCCCATAGTCACATGCCTTGGGCCTTCAGAGTGCATGGGGAGCTCACTGAAGTGGGAGCCTTGGGAAAGGGGCAGCGTGATGTACTGGCAGGATTCTCAAAAGCACCCCCTTTCTTCAGCAGCTGCTGGCAGGAAACAGTCCCAAGACCAGCTGGGATAAAAGCAGGCACCCTGATGGGTCCAGGAGAGTAGAAGAGATCCTGTTAGGGGGTGAAGGTAAGTGTGAGGGCATCAGAGTAGACATGGGGGATGTGGGGTGGAGGACTCACCTCATCCCTTTGCTCATCCTGGGGCCTCTGCACGAACCACTGCACGGTTGCTTGGGGTGACTTGGGGACACACTCCAGGAAGGTGCTGTTGTGCTCTGTCCCATAGACCAGCTTCTCCTCAGCACTGTCAAAATCATCCACTGGCAAAATACAGGCATTTGTTTAGAGCCCTGAGATTAATCTGGAGCCTCAACCCCAGGGCCACCAGCAAAGCTTCCCAGCCCCTCAGAATAACCCTGCTTCTGGACAGACAAAGGCCTCTGGCCCTTGGGCTCTGAAATTTCTTCACCCTGGGTCATGTGGAAAGCCCCACATTGCTGGCAGGATGCATCTGGCCATGGCAAGCCAAGATTTGCTATATGAGACTAAGGCAGTGTATGTCCTTGACAGAGGACTCAGTCTTCACATCCCTGGGTGGTGAGATAGCATTGGTACATGGGGATCAAAGAACCCTTCGGTGCAGAAGGTCCTGCTTCATCAGTGGCCACTTGACCCACGCTCAGCACATCCCACAGGGACATGGGTGGGCACTGCTCCTCTCAGGACAGCACCAAGAGTGGGGGAAGGACCTGCTCAGCCACACTTATAGCTCCTGGATCCTGCAGGAGGGGTCAGCCCCACCTAGACATTGCCATGTTTACCCAAGGACTGAGTTGTGCCTGTGAGCAGGAGAGCTGGGAGTGCTCACAGGCCCTCTGGATACAAGCCCTGGATGCTAGAGGAAAAGGACAGTCCCTCTCAGCCTGTGCTTGTGACTCCCTGCCCATGTGGTACACACAGAACCAGCAGGCTGCCTTACGGGTCAGGTTCTGATCCAGGCACTGGTGCATAGGGTTCCCGTTACGGATATCCTGGCGGCGGAATCGGCGCTTGCCCGCTGGCTGGTAGCGGGTGCAGGAGACACCATCCCAGGCACAGTATGGGTCCCGTGCCAGGCAGCACTCAGCACAGGCTGTGCCATAGGTCTCGCACTGGTGCAGCTTCACCTGAGCCACCCCCAGGCGGGAGCCCACGTAGAGCATTTGCTGTCAGAACACAAGAAAACAGGATGGGTCAGGCGGGTAGCCAGAAAGGAGGGCTCAGCCAAGATACTACATCCCCAGAGGCATCTCGTGGTCCACTAGCCATCTGAGGGCTCTCAGCAGAGCAATGGGGCTGGAGCATTGTCCTCTCCAACAGACACGAGCAATGGGGCTGGAGCATTGTCCTCTCCACCAGGCCCCTGCCTCAGGACACAGTGGAAACCACCTCCCTTAGCTTAGTCTCTGGGAGATGGATGTCCACAGTGAAACCAACCATAGGGCCAGACTCAGAGAGCTCAGAAGGATTTTCTACCAGGAAAAACAGTGATGCACTAACAAGGCTGGCTGGGGAACCCCAAGACTGGAATAATGGGGAATGCCAAGCATAAGGATGAATGTACATTGGTAGAGCTGTGACGGAAGGGCCCTGGACTGAGCACCAGCCACTGGGATTTGGCTTCATGGGAGGAAGCCACCCTTTTCACCTCTCGTAACCAGTGTTCCCTCTAAGCTGCGTGGCATGTGTGGCCACACAGGCATGCCTGGCAGCACGGCTTGAGTGCACCTGCATAGCATGAGCACGCCTGCAGGGCTGTGCACACCACGCAGCTTAGAGGGAACACTGCACGTAACTCCTAGAGCAAATAGAACAAATAGAGACTCAGGAAGGAGAGGACCTTTCCCTAGGTGGGCAAGGAGGGTTTAACTAAAGGAAAGCAGTGAGATTACCAGGGAAGAATACCAGGACAACTTCCATATGGTAAGAACTATCAGGCTGTGAGATGGCCTTGCAGGGCAAACCCCACTGCTCCCCTCTGTATGAAATCATCCAGCACTGGCCATTGGGTAGACAGGATGTTGTCCCCAGAGCTGCAGCTGCCACAGTGCTGAAGCATCTGCCAATCTTCAGGCACTGAGCCTTTCTGCTGGCTCTAGTCCAGCCCAGGATGCTGCGCTGGTTTTCAGAAGGGTCAACAATTCCAGCCCCAACTTGTCCCACAGTCTCTGCACAATTGAATTGTGTCTGCATTTGTTGGGCACAATTGCTAACCAGGCTGGATTTTTCCTTATGTTTGTCCTAAAGAGAAGACAGTACTCACTCGTTTGACAGAGATTTCCATGTCAGTAATGGGAGTAGGAGCCTGGGGAAGAGGAAAAGAGACAGACCTTCAGTTACAACAAGTTTCAGACATGACCACTCTTCTCTCCTCAGAAGCCCCATGTTCTCCCTTGAGTATCTTCAGTTTTTCATAGGTTCAATCAGGCTCTGGCTCTCCACAAGTAAACACAAATGCATCCCCAGACATCAACACCTCGCCAGCATCCTGTCTAGAGCTTCCTGCTTTCTAGGATTCAACAAATCCATATTAACACTAGTGGGAGCTACAGCTTCCAAGAAGGAGGCGGCCAGCCCCTTTCCTCAGCCTCCTGCCATGTTGTCACTAGCAAACATTTCATCCCAAAAGCCCATTCTTCCAAAGTTAGGCCTCACCCTAAGCGCTGCAGTTGTCCATCATTCTCCCCAAGGTGGCTGGGAGCAGTGGGCACTTGGCACCTTTCAGGATTGGGTTCTTCTAGAACTGGATTAAGGACCCAGTTCTACAGAGTCTGGAAAACAGCTACTTTCTTTCAGGCTGATGCTCACTATTTGACTCCTAGTTCTGGTGCTGGGTGAAGGAGGGCATGGGAGGGGCATCATACTAGATAAGAGCCCCCATTGGTGATGAGAGCTACATAGAGCATTTGGAGCCACTGTTCCTATGGGAGGGAAATCATGGAGTCCGCCTGCAGGGCCCACACATTCACGTGCAGGAAGCATCCGCAAGGGCTGGACCAAACTATCCTTTCTCCTGTTCCGGTTTCACAACGTGGGGTTTGCTGGGCTTCTTT
>NW_005842348.1:314772-363866 GCF_000455745.1 Alligator sinensis | reverse complement strand
AGGGGGGGAAACCCCAGCCACTAGCTCTGTAGGCATTTAGCCACACTGCTTATGTGCACACTAAGAGCCGTACGTGCTTTACGTGCAACAGTCACCCAGCATATGCTCTGCACAGAAATGCCGAGCACATGCCAGTACAGACTGCACCTACAGCATACGCTGACTTGGCCTAGGTTTTATCCATGTAGCTAATTCCTCCCTGAGCGTACATGCTCCTGCCTCCAGTACAGTCATATGGGACACATGGAAGTGTCTGTGTACCAAGACAGAACTGCACGGGCTCTCCCATGTGCAGCACACAATATTACACATACACGCACACATACATACATGCATACACGTGCATTTTTTTCACCTTAAAAACCTGCAGCTCCTCCAGAATGACTTCTTCAGCAGCTGCAAAGTTTCCCTTCTGCAGGGCTATGACCTTCAGAATGGAGCCAGCATCTGGAAGGGAGCAGAACAAAAGCATTACTATGAGCCCTTTTCTTCAGTATCCTGACAACATCTGCAGTGGGGACAGGGGACAATTCCTGCTCCAGTAGGACAATCTTCCTGCCTCAACCAAAAATCTACTTTCAACCAGCAAGCATGAGTAAATTCCTCACTGTCTGTCAGTGTCCAGGGCCTAACACCAAACAGCGGCAGTGTAGATCTATGCCAGAAAGGTCAGGACCTAAACTCAGCAAGGGAGCAACCTACCATTCGTCTTCCTTGCTAGAGTGTTTCAAGGAAATATTCTGAATCAGTGAGTCGATGCTGTTCCGTAGCTTTCATAGTGACAAGTCCTGTCTAACACTGGTACATAGGTTTGTCCTATGAATAATCCAGGGTCTTATCCATTGAGCTGTGCAAATAACCGAGATTTCGGTTTGCTGACTAAACCAAAAAACTGGAAATAAAAATGGCTTTGGGTTGACCTAAAATGAACGGGCACCTATACACATGCCAGACGTCTGCCCTGAAGTGTGCTAATTAGCACATGTCAAAGCAGATTCAATTAAATCAAGTCTGCTGAAGGGTGCTAATTAGCATACTCCAGCAACCTCCACATCACATGCATACAGTGCCCCTGCACTTCAAAATGGCAGTGAACGAGCTTTAGCTAAAGCACCCCCAACCACCATTTTGAAGCACAGGATGCTGAATGCACATGAGACTGGGGGCACTTTAATGAGAGCCGCTTTAATTAAAGTGCCCCCTGACACCCCAGAGCATGTAAAGACACCCATTGTTTTTCACACTGTTTTGGGAAAATCCAAAACATTCATTCTTGAGTTGAATCAAATGTTTCATTTTTTAATTCTCCTCAATTTCTTAAAGAGATTTTTAAATAGAAGTGAAGCTACTCTAGAAGCAAATCACATTGATTTGAATAAATCAAACCACTTTGTTTGAGGAAGGTAAAAGTGGAATATTCTGGCTTTTCAAACACTTTCCATTAGATTGGGGTTTGTTTTGACCAAAACAATTTGCCTAAAATTAATGGGAATTCGTTTTAACTGACCTAAAACTCTTTTGATGGAAAATGTTCAGCTGAAAATTTTTAATGAGCTCTGGTGGGATCACAAGGGCACAAGGGGATCAAATGACTCACTCAGGGCCATATGCCAGATTAATGGTAGTCAAGTCTATACTCATCTCACCTGATTTCCAACTCCCCTAACCACTAGATCCTGCCGCCTTTTTCCCCCATCATGAGAGCTGGAACCAGGTACAGTCAGCGGCATCTGGAGTTGCTACTAAGCTGCCAACTGAAATATTATTAATGAAAAAATGAGTTTTATTCCAAAATGGACCTTAGAGCCAGGAGGCTATTTCTGCTCTATTCAGCTATCCCACTCGGGTTAAATCCTACCAGACATAGCAGTGTTGGCAGCCCTTGTGTAGATAGGCCTCTACCACCATTTTAAACCCCATGTTGATTAGAAGTGCTCTGAGCAGCAGCTGAACGACCCAGAGAAGGAAGGCCCAGAGAGGACATGCTTGGGGAGATGTAGCAGAGAATGCCTGGCATTGCCAAGGCTCCAGGAAATCTTCTTTCACTGTGACCCACCTGTCCCCAGGAACATGACATCATACTGCCCATCCTCTGCTTCCACCCGATCCACCACGATCTGACGCAGCCGTTGTTGCAGGTTGGTTTTCACCAGCACAGGCTGGCGGTGCACTGGATACACAGGCTTGTACATCAGAGGGTGAGCACGGGCAAAGTGCAGCACCTCATCAGGGTAGTCCTTGGTGGTGCCATACTGCCGGCGGGGCTGGTTGGTGGTCTTGCTGGGACACTGGCACAAAGCAAGAGAGACAGCATTTCATCCTCTTGTTTATGCCCCTGACACTAAATTTGCTCCAGCAAGAAAACCCACTTCCAACCTTGTTATCCCAGTGCTCAAGAGCCACCTGCTGTGCTAAACAAGGGTTTTGGGATCTTCACTTCAGGATGTCACCTGGGCTTCAACAGATTTTCAACTCAGATCCATTCTCCTGGCAGTCCAGGTGGAAGCCTATTGTATCAGATACATCTTGCTAGCTTCCCCCATGCCAGTCCTGCTGTGCTATTTCCTTTTCTCTTATCCAACCATGGACACAGACCAGGGATGGGCATGGGGGCCCAGCGTTGTTATCTTGGATGAAAAAGTATGATGCTGGGGGCTGGACAAATGCTGCTTCCCTAAGCCTGGTACTCACTCACTGGCCTCCATGAAATACCCCAGAATGGATATGACCTCCAGAAATGGACCCTGATGATGGTCCCCAAGAGAACAACTGCTGAAAAGTTTGAGTCATGAGGCTGCCACCAAGCCCTGCTGGTGTCACGTGCAAAGTGACAGCCCACCTCTCCAAGACAATGAAGCTATAGTGACCTGTAATGACTGTGTGCACAACTAGCCCAGCCTCTGACAAAGCCAGTCCCCTCCAACTGTTCTCCAAACAAGAACATGAATTACTTACAACTCCAGGCCTGGGGTATGGCACCTTGCCCTCATAGGCAGCCCACTGATGATCAGGGCCATCCTTATGGGCAAAGGGCCCATTGAAGACCTCCCAGATGTCTGCCATGCGATACACACAGATGGCGAAGCCTTGGAACACATTGCTGAAAGGAGAAAGGAGAAAAGGTGCCCCATTCAGGCCCCGTTGTGGGGAAGGGTGGTTAATTTTGTGCCCAGCTTCAGGCAATCATTCTGTTAACAGAACTAGGGGATGAGCCCAAGGGAACAGGGGCATCGAAAGGTGTTACACTAAAAGCAAATGGGAAGTCACAGGGAAATTAACATCCTAGAGGGCTAGGACTCAGTCACCAGCTCCCAGGCAACCAGGAGGAACTGATATCGGACTCTCCAACTCCTCAGATCGATTGCACTGCCCCAGATGAACTGGGATTAATTACAATTAATGCTGGCCCAGAAAATAACAAAAACATTAATGAAAATACATCTATCCACTCAGTGTTATAGGCTTAAATACAAGAATCTTAGCTATCAAAAGACAAGGAATCAATTAAATAACATGAATAAAGAGTCAAATACCCTGACACAAACACAAACCTGGGCCTGGGCCTGGTGATATTAATATCAAGTATCCAAACAATAGCGTTAACTCTGACCCACAAAGCGCAGTTACCAACAGACACGTTTTCATTCTCAGCTCACAAAAAGACTGGTCTGGAAGATGTTATACATTTATTTTGAGACAGCTGTTAATATACCAACTGTATCTATACCCATCTTGCTCCAGATTACGTTAATAACTTAGCTCCTTCAAAGTCAATCACATGGCACTCTCTGCCAGCACTCTGTTACCACTTTAAATGCCAGAGTATGAAGCTATTATACTATCTTGAAGTTAGTGCTACTATATTATCCTAACACATGAATACATTTAGGAACACCACATGTTAGGCTTATTTATCCCCCTGAGGCTTTGTCTTAGTATACCCCAAACAACTCAGTATTGACTGTTAGCCTCATGCAGTTCACCTTCTACCACATAGTATAATTATAAGACTAAATAATTCCATTACTGCTTAAATGATCAGCATGTTGGAACTGGGACCATCTTTCGGTGGTGTTTGTATTACACTTAGCACAAAGAGAGTGTAACCTCTAAATGCTATTGCAAAATAAACAAGAATAAAAGAAAGCAACAGGGGAAAAGAAGAGTAGGGTTAGAGTTATGGACTTGATTAGAGGGTCTGCTGTTAATTTTTCATGGCAGCAGGAGAAGAGTTGTTGCAGTATTACAGAAAATAAGAGGACATGTGGGCTGTGAGCTGTTACCTGATGGTGCTGAAGAGAGCATAGATCTCTGGGCTCTTCCCCTCTTTGGTCCACAGTAGGAAGATGTCCTCTATGAAATTGAACACAGGGTCACCAAGGAGGTTCAAACCACTCCCCTCCACACACCCACCTCAATCCTGACATGCCAAGTCTCAGAGCCACATGAGAAGGGAGTGGAAGCTCGTCTTACCCAGATCGTCAAAGTAGGTGTCTATCCCGTCAGGACCTGGAACAGAGCACACCAGCCGGGCTTTGTTGAAGGTGCTCCACTTGTTGACCAGGACTCTCTGGCCCCCTGCATCATTCTGGAAGGAGAAGAGAGGACTCTACTTGACATGAAGCTCACAAGGGATTGCTGCCTGCAAGGCTGGGACAGTGCTGCTCCACCCCTTCAGGAAATGAATCTGGCTGGGATCCATGGACGTTGCAACTGACTGGGGGAGATTGATCTAGTGCACTGACTCTCCCAATGAGACCCAGAGAGACACTGAAAATCCATGGCCACTTTGGGAAGGGTGCCTTTTTCAGTCAGGCTCCCAGAAATGGACAGCTTGCCTCTGTTTCTCCATCCCTAAGTCACATAGAAAAGAACTGGTTTCCTGTTCCAGAGCGCACACTGCTGTTGGTCACATGTAAAGGCTTTGTGCCATGGGGCTATGTGGCATGTGTGTGAATGCAGACCAATCCTGGCTGGTGCCAGGCTTGGAGCATTGGGCTAGCTTCACTCACATACCTGTCCTGATCTAAAGAACCCAGCTGCTCTAGCTGATACCCTAGATCTCTCTGCCAGTGCCTCTCACTCCTGATCCAGATCCCCTTGCTATTCCAGTCCTGGGCTTTCTACACAGCTTTTTCAATGCAGCTCAGTCTGGACCTACAGGCTCCACCTCTTGCAATTCCAGCAGAGATTGTCTCAAAGATACAGATGAACTGAGAACAGCCTGGCCAAGTAATTTGACTAGTGGCCTCTGCCATGTTTGAATGTCAGGGTCAGAGGCTTGGCCCAAGCTAAATCCTCTTGGATACACTATGGATTTGCAAAATGGACTTGAAGCTGCCCTCAAATAGTAGCTGGGCATTGCACCTAGTCCAGGAATCACTTGTCCTCTCCTCCACCCTGAAGGCACAGCTGGCTGTAGACATTACAGTGATGGGGACAGAGGAATATTTTTCTCTGCAGGAGACAAGTGGCACCTCTAACTTTGTTCCTGGAGCTGATCCAGCCCAAGGATTAGGGGAGAGGAAACTGCAGCTCAGAGATGCTCATCTCTGCCACACTCAGCTGCAAGTATTAGCTCAATACAGCAGAGGATGGAGTCCTGGATGCACAGTGGTGGAAGGGCAGTGCACTGACCCCTGGGGCCTCGCTGCTCACTAGGGAAGATTCACCCACCATTGTGCCTATGGGTTCCATATGTCCAAGGTATGGAAGCAGCATATAGTGAAGCTGTGCTCCTGACAGCAAGCAGAGACCCTCCTTGATCTCAATCAGCAAGGGGCCCCTGCTGGAAGCTGGGGGAGGTGGGTTCTTGCTCTCCCCTCCAGCCTCTCACACAGAGTTCCTTTCTAAGTAGCAGCCAATAAATAACCAATAAATAACCTCTTTGTTGCTGTGGTAATTTCTGGGGTTCAGGTAAGAGCAGGGAGCTTGTGGCTGGCAGCATTTGTCTGTGGGGATTCTCCTCTCCCTGCACACACTGCCCAGAGCCTGTTCCAAGGCAGCGCCCCCCACACTGAGCAACTGCAGAGGCTGCCGTGATCTCTCTTGAAAGATGTTTCTCTCCTGCCTTCCTGGGATCTCTGGGGCTGCTAACTCCTGCTTGTGAATGATGGGGCCAAGGGTTGAGTCACTGCCTTCTGGATGCTGTGCCAGCTCTACCACAGTGCCTTCCCCAGGCTTCCCAGAGTCCGTACTCCACCCCTGCCCCAAATTGCTAACAGACTTGAATTGGCTCCATATGGAGGGCAGAGAAGGGCAGGCATCTTTCCTCCAAGGCCAGTGAGGTCAAAGACTCCAGCTCCTCTTCAAGCATCTAACTCTGATCACAGCAGGACATAAGATTTGTCATAACTGACCAAGGTGACTCAAAGCAACTATAAGGCTAATCCAAGAGAATACACAGATCTGCTAATGGTCCCTGATACTGAGACTCATGAATCAGTACAGACTATAAGACCAAGGGTTGCTTTAGCTTTGCCAGCTGGCCAAGCCTTGGTGTTTGGTTTAGATCCATGTCCCCAGGGTTTGTGAGGGATTAATGCTGTCAGGGTTGCGTGCTAGTGCTGCATAGAGGCAACGGTCCCTAGGAGGCCTGGTGACACATTGCAGTGAAGCTCATCCATCACTACATTTAATTGAGTGATGTCACTGCAGCTGTGAACAACAGCTGTTGGTCCCTTGGGCCAGGAAGATGCATGGGCTTGACATCTTCCTTATGCTGAAACACTGGAGCCATCCTGTCCAAACAACACCCAAGGGTTCCCAGGGAGAGGCAGGGGTCAGCCCTCAACATTCCAACATGCACTTAGAGACATGGGCCTCCGCTCTGCTGCAAGATGCACTGATGCACTGTGTCCAAGTAGGAATCCCCTTGGGATGGTGCTGATCTTCTCTCTTTTTATTCCCTTCCCAAGTTCACCCTCCTTCTTCCAAATCCAGAGTAGGGCTCTCCAAAATTCTCACCACCAGCAATACCAGAGAGAAGCTGTAATGTCTCCTTGTGATGTTTCGCACAGACCAGAGAAGATTCAAATCCATCAGCAATGCACAAAGTTGCCCTCTCTTCTATCTCCCTCTGAAAAAGAATCCCAACATCTTGCTTGTTGGAAAAAATTGGGACATGACCATAAAAAGCCAGATTTTTACCATTACTATGATGCTAAAAGTCACAATTTCTGAGAAGCAGCTGGGGATCGAGAGAGGGAAACGTTGGCTCTTTCTATATGCAAGCTCCATTCACCAATGGCAGGACATGACAAAGGGTGCTTGGGTGGCATAAGCCATTCTCAGGTGGAAGTGGCCTGCTGCTCTCATCAGTGGGCTTCCTGGGAGCTACCAGTTTTGGAACAAAGGAAGAGATGCTACAAGGCAAGCCAAGAGATGGGCATAAAGACTCTCAGGTTTATTCATGAGGTGGTTGTGCACTCAGGTAGCTGTTCATGGCCAGATAGCCTCAGAGGCAACTCCAAATTCTTTGTTCTGCTTACCAAGCTACACTGGAAAAAGAACCAGGTCTCTGCAAGACTCTGTGTGTAAAAGTAGCTCTCAGACCTGCCATGGCTCTGCAAGGGGGTGACTAAGACTCATAGGAACTTCCAGCATGGCTGAGGGAGATGAGGTGGCCAGGGTCTGGGTTTTTTTCCTACCCGAACCCAGCTAAAGTCACTTAGTAAAACATAAAAGCACCCCAGTGACATGACTGCACCACTGGACACTTTTGGAAACAAAACTGTGTCCAAAATCAGGTAGGAAGGAGAAGTCTTTGACTTAAAAGAAGAGGAAGAAAAGGGGAGGTGGGATGGGCCTGGTTGGGAAATTGGAAGGCCCCTGCTTTGCATGTCAGTCTTAAATCCCCAAGCTCTTCATCAAAGGTTTCAGTAGGGTTTTGTGCCAACCACATTAAAGGCCCATAAAACAGTTCATTTTTCTCACTCGGGCTGGGAGAGATGTTTGCAGTCCAGAGAGATTTATGTGGCCTTTGAGAATGGGAGATGTGGCCTGTGAGGCCTTGATTCGAAGAGCTTAGCAAACACGCTGAATGCCAAACAACCTTCAGACATTTCACTCCAGAAACCAAAGGGAAGGAAGAAGCAGCTCCGATTTCAAGGCTAAGTCCTGAAAAGCCTGATCGGCAGCCCACCAAAGTCAACAAGAAGAGGCTGTGGGTTTTAGATCAGCAGCCCATGGCTAGTTTGGTCACCAGCTATGATGCTCTCAGGGAGAGCTTTGTTTGGAACGCACAACTCCAGAGCCAAAGACCAGCTGCTGCTTGTTTCCTGAGCAGCAATGCATGAAGCACTGGAAATCTGTCCTGGGCTGCCTCTCCAGCAGCCTCAGCATGCAAACTGATGAGACTTGTGTTATGGGTACACCTGCCTGCCTGATGGCATAGCTTCCTAGATAGCCAGCTTCACCTGCTGCACACCCACTGGCACACAAAAGAAAAGGACAATCCAACAGGACTGCGAGCCTGTGCTGAGCAGTCCATGCAGGGGGATAAGGGAGGCTCTTGATGTTCCCCTTTCTGGTAGCACAGGAGCTGCTTCATGCATCTCCAGAGGAGCTGTGGCAGAACCTGTCTGGTATGCGATTGGTACCAAAGTACAGGCAGCATCATGGCAGCCTTTCAGAATCAAAGTGTTTGGTTTTCAAGTGTTCAGGTTCTCATTGAAAAATCAACATTTCTTTTCCAGAAAACATAAGCTTTCTGTGAGGATGTTCATTTTTCAAAAAGGCAATTGTTTGTTGGAAGATGGAGGGAACAGGAGTAGGTGGGTGTCCATAAAGCCCCTGAACTCTCCGTACTCAGTGCTCCTTGGGATAGCTGACTCAGTGTTACCCCAACAGCCCCCACCATGACCTCACCACACAGACTCGCCCAATGCGGCTAAAGATGGCACGGCCTTTGCCATCCGACTCTGCCACCTTCTCGGTGAAGAAGAAGTAGACCTTGTCATTGTCCCGGTCATCATTGTCAGGGATCAAGTAGGCAGCCACAAACTTTGGGTCTGTGAGAGACAGAGAAACACTAGGACTTATAACAATGACACTCCAAGAACAGCCTCAGCTCTGTCCAGCTCTGAACAAGGCAGACTCTCAGAAACACCTGCCCTCAAGGTTGGCCTATGTGTTAGCACACTTGCCGAGAGACCTTCTGCATGCTGTGGCTGGAGTAAGAAACAGGATGCATTCACAAGCAAGTCCAAAGGCCAGGAGCACCATCCCGTTCAATCACATTTCGTTGGGTGGGCCACATCTCTGTGGGGTGGGTGGTACCACAACTTTTACATTCAGGACTACTCAAGTCTCTGCCTCTCCACCGCTATCCTTCCCCCCCTCCTGGACTAATCCCCTTCCCCACCCTGATGGTCAGCCACACTGTGTCCTTCTATTTGGATCTCTAGATAAGTACTGCACATTGGAGTTATGTTGAAGAGTGTGGCTGTTCATTGCTCCAATAAATGCCAGTGGCCCATTGCTTCAGTCTCATGGCACATTGCCAGCATGGTTCCCATGGGCAAAGTCGAATGGAACATGCCAATACCATTGAGCAGCTGCTGATCCATCTCAGTGCGCAGAGCAGAGCGGGTCCCCGTGCTGCGGAAGATCACCGAGTCCCGGCCCAGGAAGTCTGCCGTGAGACCTGTATACAGCTCTCCACCTGGGGAGAGAACCCCGGAGAGAAAGTAAACCCTGTGGCCTGCTCCTGCCCATGGCAAGCCCATCATGGAAAAGAGGGCAGCACCACCAGAAAAGACTGGACTCTATGTACATGTATTATCATGAGGAGGTCTATGGCCTGACAGGAAAGGGAACCTTCTACTGGCAACAGCTATCCAGTTCAGTTGTCAACCATGGCCAAAACTACAGGCTCTCCCAGGCAAAGAATTTGAGAGACAGCAGAAGTGCCTCGAAGGGAAAGAACCTGAACTGCATTTTTGTGCCCACCCCCCTGCACAAACTCTAGATACAGCCCCAGGCAGGGTGGAGGTTATTAACCATTGCTAAGGGATCGCAGATCCAATGTGCTCTGGGCCTTGTGAAGTATGGCTGTGGTCAAAGCTCTCTGACCCTAAAACAATCTCACTGGGAAATAGTCTCCCCCAACAACCTCTCCCCAGTATGCCCTCAGGTACAGGGGAGCTGACTGACCTTGGGTTAATGCATGATCTTACTAGGGCACTTGGCCTTGCAGGCAATAGTCAGTGAAAAGGTCTGAGTCACTTGCTGACTGAGCATAACACCTACCTGTAAAGGTGCTTGCAAATGCCCTGTTGGGCTCATGTGGACACTTGCCTCGCCCATTCTCCACACTTGTGGGATCCAGGCTTAACATGTGCTGGGAAGAAGAGAAATACAGATTACAGGCGAGGCAATAAAGTAATGCCACTAGGCAATGTACAAGCTGGGTGCGAGATCTTGGTTGGAGATTCTAGGCCCATGCCAGAAGCCCAAGCCTAAACCAGGGCTAGTTACGTGAAATGGGTGGTGAGCCTGGAGCTCACCTCTACGGAGGTCACATACATGTTACCAGGGATGGGATAGGGAAACACAGCACTTCTAGCCCTAGAAATAGGCACATGCTCCTCTATCAACATTTTTGACCTTGTTCCAAGGGGCTCTGGGCTACTGGAAGAGCTGTCTATTGTTTGTAATCTGGGCATTTTCCATGGCAGTACTGAATGCCATGTGACGGGCATGCTCTTCTCACTGCGCTCAGAGTGGGGCTGGGGGACACTCTGCAGCTGAATTCTTTTTCAACCTCCTCTTTTAAGTGTGGTAAATTGGGTTTTCAGTGACATGTAAGAACAAGCCTTTAAGAAGGCGCAGCTGGGGCTCAGAGGGAGCATTGGTCTGGAATAAACATAGAGGAAATGCAGCCAGAAAGGGGGAAAAAAATATATGGTCTTTAGAATGAAATGTTCCTTCTGTGTACCCAGCTTCCTGCCTGAGGCCCTCAGCCCTGGCTTTGTAAGAGAATTAAATAGCTCAAGCACCACAGTGAGATCCTCAACTGAGGTGAATCAGCCACACTCCCAAGCTGTGCTGGTTGACACTAGCTAAGGATCTGGCCTCACACATCCTGAGGGCTGTTCTCCCCCTCTTCCTGCAGAGAAATGTCTCCAATTATGACACATTTAGTTATTTATGGGAAGCTAGGGTTTCAGGCCCTGCCAGCAGTCAGAATGCATTTTAACAGCCAGGCTGAGAGTCGTGCAGATGCGTTCTCCCTCCTCCCCAGCAATGCTGATGTTCAGCTCTGGTCTCCAGTCGGTCTCTCGCCCCATGTGGGGGTACAAAGCAACCCCTTCAAGCACGTAGTATGGCTGTCTGCTAGACACGAATGGCCCTGAGCTCCCACAGCGACACAAGCACCTTCCAAGACCAGAAACCAGGGCCACAGCAGGACCTGCTAGATGTAGACATCACCACTAACAGGGCCCTGATTGTGTCCTGCCGCTCCCAGTGTCAAGAGCTGAGGTATCTGTGGGTGGAGCACATAGTGTAAGGGGGCACAAGGACAGACCAGGATGGTCCCCGTCATTATGACACACAGCTTGGTTGAAAGGGCTCTTTCTCCTCCTTTCTGAATAAGGGCGACTCAAGCCTCTGGGGTAGAAGGAAGTTACAGAGAGGCAGCAAGGCCTTCTTATGGAGGCCATGCTGACTTATGGCCCCAGCCCAGGCAAGGGGTGAGGAAAGTAATACCACTCAAGAGGAAGCCAGCACTGGGGAGGGTGAGGGGAAGGATCAAGGCTGATGGATCCAGATGGAAATTCATAAATGCCCGAAGGTGGGGAAATGGAGGCTTGGCACAAATCTGGGGACAGGGTCTCACTGCAAGGAGCTGCTTGCATCTCCTTCACCCAGTGCTAGGCCTGGGCTTGCTGGGTGTGGAATGGCTCCCAGTGCTGGGCACATGGTTAGTGGTGCATGAGGCAAGCATCGTACATTGATCCACTCTGGCCATCTGGGTCATGGATCCCTGCCATCCATGGACTGCTTGTTGTTTGGGTGCAAAAGGCTGCTAAGGAGTGCAAGTGAAGATTTGTGGAGGGAAATGGAGATGTGATGCAGTGGCATGTGGCTGGTGCCAGCTTCTGTTGGTGCTCTCCTACCTCCCCGCGATGTCCCACATAGATGAAGGCACAGACTGGGTGGAAGGCTCCTGTGCCACAGGCAAGCAGGTGTGTCCGGTTGAAAGGATGAAGAGTGCGGATGTAGTTGGCACATTCAGTCTGGAAGAAACACAGTGGAGATTGAGTGGGAGGGATGGGGGGGGGACGCATCTTGTGTGCGCCTTTGTCAGTGAGCAGGAAAGCTGGGGATATCTATGCTGTTTGCCAAGAAATCCAACATTCCTCTGAGCATGTGTGATGGAGCCTGGACTACAGAGCAGCGGGTGCCTCAGCAATGTATAATAAAGAGTAATCCATTACATCATTCAGCTCCTCTAAGTTAAGTCTTACCACTGCAGCATTGCCAACCTTCGCAGTTTTACTGCAGATCTCACCATATATCTTGTTTCTCTTAAAGCCCTAGGACCTGGAGCCAAGTGAATGTAAGAGAATCTCAGCTTTCCTTTCTGGCTCTCAAGGTTGTGGAGGAAAGTTTGGGAATGCAACATGATGGTGCTCTTAAGGGTCAAAAATCAGAACAACAGAAGGGGACTCAAACTGCATTATTTTTAAGCCCCCTCATAATATTTCAGGAAATCCCATAATATTTTTGGGGTTGGCTCATGGATTTTGAACATCTGGGGATGGCAATACTGTATACACACACACACTCACATGCACGCATACATGCACAACTGATCAGTGAACAGCTGGTGTATGAGTTAGCAGCACACGATATTGGCGCTCTGCTTTCCATGCAACTGCAGCCGGGAGTTTACCCGTGGTTTCTAAAGAGCAGAGTCCAGACGTAAGTGAGTCATAGTATCGTACAACTGTGGAACAGAACAGCTTCATAAATGAAATAAGCCCTTTGCTACTCTCATGCTGTCATCCAAAGCATTCAGCAAAAGTTCCCTTCGCGCTGGGTTTTCTCAGCAAGTCTATCTGGGCTGGGCTGAGGCAGGCAGTGAAAGGCCGGTCCCTGGCTCTGAGACACAATAGCAGGAAGCAATATGTGCTCCTAGTTGTGAAACCAGGTGGGGGTTTCTTTTGCTGCACTGAGCTCTCAGCAGTGACACCATTAATGTCCCTCACCTTGTTCCTTCGCATACAGTACGTAGAACAATACGATTCCTTTGGGAAACATTCTTCCAACAGCAGCTCAGCTCATGCAATTCCCTCCCCTTCTCTGAGGACATATCTTCTCTGTTCACTGCATTATCTCCACGGAGGCAGTGGGAATTCCCTCACTGCTCTCAGCTGCAGGTTCTTGTATTGGCGCTAGGGCAGGCAACACAGTTATATTCCCTTTATGGTTTCTTGGCACGTAGCCTATTCCCTGCAACTCCAGTCCAAGCGGCTGCTTCCCCAGCAGCAGCCCCTGTCAGTCTCCCAACCCACTGCATTGTCCCTGGCCAGGAAATGAGGTCTTCATATTGCTTTGTGCAGCAGCTTCCTGTATTAGCTCAGAGAAGCAGCAGAGAACACATTATCTTAGTTCATTGGAGGCTGCACCCAGAAGGAAGAGGGAAGGTGCAGAGGTACAGGACTCATTCTGACCCAGTGGTACCCAGGAGGGAGTGGCTGAGCCTGGCTCCTGGATGAGCATCACACATGTGAAGACTATGGGCCAGATTCTCAGCTATCAGTAAGCTCTATGTACTTCATTATAGCTTGGCTAAGCTACACAGGCTGAGGATTCTGCCCCTGTGTATCAAGTCAGGAAAACAGCCTCTTACTTAGGGACCCAGCTTCTACTCCATCCCAAAATGTCAAACCACTTCCAGAGTTCCAGGCCTGAATGTCTGTCTCCCCGTCTGAGTGAAACTGGGCTGCTCTCTTGCTTCACTATGGAGGCTTTGGTGAGAGAGCTGTGAAAAAGGCAGGGTCTTAACATTGTGCTGGGGGGTTGGGTTTATCCTAAGGTTAGTTACACAGGCTATCACAGCATGAGAAATATCCACCGCACCTTGGGATGGCTACAAGGCAAATTCTAATCCCAATACACCTATTCTTTAGTATAGCTCATGCACAAGAAGAAAGCCAGATACTATCATAAAAAGCTAAGGCTATGGAGGGAGGGAAACTAAAGACTGATTACTTACATATGGCATCAGTGTGGACCCAATTGCCAGGGAATGGACAGAGGGTTGGGGCAGCCCCACCCTTTTTCCTCGAGGCACAGAAACACATATGGTGGCACATTGTGCATGTGCAGACCCAGTGGAAACTGCCATTCAAAGGACACCTGCTATGGGGTCCACACTGACACCTCCTTGAAGAGCTCTCCCCTACTTCCTAATGAAGTGAACTCTCCCTAATAAGAATGATCTCTGCTAGGTCAGAGCACACCTGCATTGAGCTCAACGTACTACTGTGGGTGACAAGCACGGTGGTAGTCTCTCAGCACGGGGGTATTTCCCTGCGTGCTCCCTGTCCACTAGCCTGTCCTCATTAAACAAGCAGGAAAGTTCTCATGCCACAGCCCGGAAACCAGGGGTCACCTTCCCCCAAGGGCTGGTGCCATCCACGTCACACAGACACACAGACAGACTCCTCAGCGTAGTGCTCACTCCCGCTCCCACGGAGCTTTTTTTGGAGAAGGGGAATGGGGCGAACAAAGGCAGGAAGTAAAGGAGACGGACAGACGGACATGCAGGGCCTTCTTCTGGACAAATTAGTCATTTAAAGGGGAGGCCGGTTAGTTACACAGGGCAGGAAGATAAATGCCTTTTCATGACTGACCTGGATTAATTGCTCCCTTTCCGGAGCAGTGATCCCCTGGCTGATAAGGGCAGCAAGAGCAAGGAGACTGTCAGAGCTTCCTCTGAAGGCTCTAAGTATCTATTCATCATGCTCAGCTCAGGAAGAACCAACTCTGCCGCTCTGCAGAGAAGTGATCAGTCATTTTCTCTGATAGCGCAGCCTTGTCTCTCCTCCAGCTCCTCTCTGCTTCATCATGTCAGGCAGCATATACTAGACCAACTGATCCCAAATGTTGCTAGTTGCAACTCTGCTTACAGGTGACTCCTGTGGTAATTCCATGCAATCCTAATACCAGGAGCTACCTTTCTCCTGCAAATAAGTGGGCAAGCACTTACCATGTCCTAGCTGCTTTGCAGTAACCATCCATGTGTGCACTCATACCTTGAAGTGAGAGCTAAACCAAGGCAGCACGCTACTGAATGAAACAGGGCTAAACTGGCCTGGTTTAGCTGTCATTTACTGCAGGCTCATTGAGGGCACAGGGACACTTAATGCAGAGTAGCTAAAGAAGAATAAGCCTTCTCCACTGAGAGGCTAGGCCTATTCAGTTTAGAAAATAGAGCTTAAGTGGGTACCTGATAAGGGTTTACAAAACACTAAACGGTGAAGAGAAAGTAAAAAGGGATTTATTATTTGCTAATCTCTCTCAGTCTCAGAACTAGTGGTCACAACATGAAACTAGTAGGTAGTAAGTTTAAAAATAACCAAAGGAAGTTCTTTTTCATGCAGCGTGCAATTCAAGTGTGGAACTCACTGCCTCAAGATGGTGTGGAAGCTGACATCTAGCCAGATGCCAAAAAAGGGGTTGGACACATTCTCGGAGGAAAGATGCATCAGTTCAGTGGAGAGTCAAGTATTCCTATACGAGTTCCTCATCTATGGAGCTGCTGAATCCCTACAGCTCCCACATGCTTTGTGAAGCTCTGAGGTCTTCCCAAGTCCTGCCACAAATGCTTACTCTTTAATCTCACTGCCATTCTCAATTCATGAGCAGAGTTAGGTCCTAACTCATTTAGGCTTCCAGTGAAAGCACCAGCCACCATCCTCTTTGCCCATTATGGTTTAACGCAGGGCTGTTCAACTGGTGACCCCCAGGCCTCATGTGGTCTGCAGGGTGTTAATTCACAGCCGCTCCCCTATCCCCCTCCAGCTGTTATCACCAGGGTCTCCAGGCTCCCCCTCCCTCCTCCAGCTTCTGCTTCCTGCTCTAGCCCCTGGAGGTGGGAAGTCACAGCATGGCCCTTGCAACTCAGGGAGCCTGTGGCTTGGAGGTTCAGGGGAGATGGGACTCTGTGCAGCATGGCACAGCAGGGAGGCCTATGGCATAGGGTGAAGTGGAGAGCCTGGGCCCTGTGGTGTGCAGTCTACGCAGTGTGCGCCAGGGCTGGGTAGGATGTGGCCCCAGCTGCTCAGAAGCTGGACAGAGAGGGTTTAATAGAATCATCAAGGCCTCCCCTTTACCTGCAGGGAAATGCACTTGCTGGAAATTTTGGCTTTCATTGCCCATCACAGGACATGTTGCTATGATTCACATTGACCTCCTATCATTCTGAGTTATTCAGCAACATCAGTTTAAATCTCATTGAACCTGGAAGAGGAGGTGGCTAAGGAAATGGGTAAAAGCCAAGGGAGACTTTTCCACTTGAAGTCACTGGTTCAAATCCAGGCCAATGTTGTTACCATCTGAAGGATCTTCAGAGGCCCGTGTGATCTGGCTTGACTGTACCAGTCCAGGTCCCAGCATGCAGATATCTGTATCATATCAACCTAGAAACTGGCAATTGTTTCAGCAGAGGTAACACCCCTCCTCCCCCCTTCCAGCTATGGGGGTGGGTCCCTTCAGGACTGTGCTGAGGGGCACCCTGGAGAAGTTGGCTCATAATGGGGATAGAGACAGACCCTTGGATGTAAGACCTGGGGATCTGATGCCCTTCATACAATCATTCTTATTCACTTACAGAAATAAAAACCACTCCACCTCTATGGTCTTCTGCAGGGGCAGGAGTTGTTGTAATGACCCTGCCTAAACCTGTCTGCTGTGATGAATCCTTGTTTTCCTTTGGCGGAGGTACAGAACTTGGAGAAGACATGTTACAGCTAGCCTCGGTACTGTTACTGCTAGCCTTGCATCTGGGTGCTGAGAGCAAGGAGTTTTTCTCAGGCAGGAAGGCACTGCTGACAAATGCTTAAACCCAGCAGCAGGAGCACTTGCAACAAAATGGCATGTTCTGCTCCTGTATTCCCCATTCTGAAGTCTCTTTTCCTTATTACCCAAAAGGCAGCGGGGGACAGGCTTTATGTACCTGTCCCGATGTGCTGTTACACTTGGCGACACTTTTCTACTCCCAGGCTGCTTATGAACCTCTAAAGGAATCACAGGGTTGGAATGGACCCCCAGCTCATCTAGTCCAAGCTCCTGTTTAAATGGAGGATTCATTGTTCCTAAATCAACCAGCCCTAAGGAAATGAGTGCAAGAGAGAGAAACTGCAGAAGCTTCCAGGAAAACAAGGCTCCTTGGATAAAAGTGAAAACCTGCCCTCAGCACAGGCAATAGCAAGACTTCTAATAGTTTCATTCTTTCCTGACCGGGTAAGACTCCCTAACCTCATTTTCTAATTCTTAATGGCCAACTGCCAGTCCTCAACCTGCCCTCTTCATTTATATAGGGCAATTGCTGTCACACTAATCAACCAGAATAGGCCTTGCGTCAGATCCACACCTCATGTGAGTGGTCAGAGCTAAGCTGAAGCCAATGCAGCTATGCTGATGAAGACCAGCTACAGATCAGGACTCTGGTTTTTACATTAGAAAATAAATATACATCACACTCCAAAACTTTTCATGTGTTCAGGGTTGGGGAATATCCTGGCACTACTGAGCACAAGGGAACACACCATGAAACACCAGTGAATAGCCCAAGGACTTTCTTATGGAGCCACATGGCCTAAGCTTTGTATCAGCTGGAAGTGAGCAAGCAAGTTTGTGAAACAAAAGAAGTGGCTGAGACCTCAGGTCTAATCTCAGACTGACCCAAACCAGAATCTTTTATTGCATTTATCTAAGTACCCCCTTCCCAGACCCTTTCCACCTCCTAAAAGGACTCTGGCTTTGACTGAAATCCTTTATTCTCTTCTGAAAAATGTGTGTTCTTAAAACACATCCGTTCAGGGGCTGCCTTGTGTTTGCATGTATATTTGTCTGTGTGCGCATTCCTATGGGGGCAGGGTCCGGGTTAGTCAGGGCAAGGCTGGAAAGCTTGGCAGATCAGAATTTGGAAGGAGAAAGGATGGGGCTGGGGAGGTAGATGGAGACCTCAAACCACTTAGATATGGATCTGCAACTGCCAGAGATTCTCCCAGCCAGCCCTCCAGACTTCCTGAGCCGCCCCTCTCCCTCAAGTCAACAGCTGGCCCCAAAATGGGTTACATTTCTGTCAAAGAATCTGAACACAAGAGGGACAGCAGCAGCCAGAAGCTGATGAGAAGAGCAAAACCAGGAGGGGGACTGCAGCAGTGAAAAGAAAACACCAACCATTGATTGATGATCAGGGAATATGAGGAAAATGAAGGGGAAAAAAAGCCAATTCTAGGCAGAGGCAGGAGGAGAACAATGGAAGGGCTTTGATGCGAGAGCCGAAAGGAGGCTTCTGGGGAAAAACTGAGGAAATGTGGATGTTTTTAAATAGGTCGGTTACAAAACACCTGACTCACTTGGCTCCTGGTAATTAGAGCAGGAGGTTCATAAGGAAGAAAGAAGCATGTTCAACTCTGTCAGCACAATCAATCACCTCCAGCCAGCTCAGTTTACCTTTAGCTACCAGTGACTCCTGTGGTCTCCTGAAGTCGACACCAGGACTTACCACCTCCACCACAATGAGCCCCACTAAGATGGCAGCAGCCCTCAGCTCTGGGAACGCGGAGGCTGAGCCACCCTCCGCAGTCCGACTGCTGGTTTCTGAGCCTCTTGTGGTGTTTATTTTTCCTTTTCAAAAGTCTCTTAAACAGCAAGAATGGGGGAGCAGAGCACGGTCACTTTAGGCTCTGGATCCGCTGGAGAGAGCTTGCAAAATAAACATATGAAGGCTGAACTGAGTGACAACTGCCCCAGGGAGCAATTATTCTGGGATGGGCCATCAACACAGTGTCCACCCCCCTCAAGTGCTCTATTGTTTCAAAGCATGATTTTAAAATATCTATTTGAAAGCAGGGGACTCTTCAGGGGAGCAGGCAACTGAAATCTGCCATGCCTCGTCCAGCAAAGCATTCGCAAAACCAGAAAAGCCTTTTCTGCTCTGAGAGCCAAAGACCTTTCAGGTTAATGGAAAGACCCACTGATCTCAGGAGGCTCTGGACCAGGCCCTGTCTTCTACACATTCACGCACACACAAACCCCTCCAAAGGATGAAAAGCATGCAACTCCTTGGAGTCCTATGGCTGAGAGGACTCTCCGGGATGGCTCAGCCCGGGAACCTCCCCAGGCACACTGCTGCCTAGAAAATGGCCCAGGTCGTGACATGGGCCGTTTCAGTTTCCACCAGCTTGCACGTAAGAAGAGTGGTAGGGTAAGTGCAGAGAGGTCAGGTGTCAAGGACTGGTTTGTGTACTGTATTCACTAAGCAAACAGCTGGCTTTGCATGGCTCTGGTTCCAAACAATCCTGTTCCCAATTTGATGGTTAAGGCAATGGACTGTGACTCAGCGATGGGTGTTCAGTTCCTGAGTCCAATACAGGCTTCTCCTGTGACCTTGGGTAGGACACTTCATCACATTGTGCTTTCCCCTCCGTACACAGGAGTAATAATCCTACCCTGCCTCAAAGGGGCTTGTGTGGAGCTATCTGTTCATGTCTGTGAAGAGGCCAGTGATAGGGACTATGTAGGAACCAAGAGAGACAGGCAGAAAGGTCTGCCCTGAGTCAGTGGCAGAGCTAGGAATACCCGACAACAGCCCCATAGAGACAGGGAGGATGGTGCAGTGGTTAGCGCACTAGCTTCAGCCCTGGAATTCAATCCTCTGCTCTGCTGGACTCTATCAAGGACCTTGGCCAAGTCACAGGCAGCCTCTGTGCCTCAAGTCCCCATCTATCACATGGAGGTAATAGCTGCACTCTGCCACAGAACGTGTTGCAAAGATAAGTTCTGTAAGGCATTCACATAATAAAGTGATGGAGGCCAGATAAAGACCTGAATAGATGTGCCTCCTCAAAAGCATACACCCAGTAGTAGCCACTCCTTATAACCTGAACTCTTGTGCACACACAGTGAGGGATGGTATAACAGAGAGGCCAGAGCAGCAGCCACTAAGACAGAAAAGTATGTGTGAGGGGTGAATCCCATAAGGAAGCCACTAACCTTCTCACACAAGGAAAGGACCCTCCTATCTCCCTGTCTCAGGGAAGGAGGGATCCAAGGGAGAGACATACTCAGCCTCTTCTCTGGTTTCTTTAGTAGCTAGTAGAACCCCATGTGTAAATAAGTCCCTGAAGAGAAGGTAGAGCCCCAAATGAATCCATCAGGAGAGAAAAGGGGGACTTACCATTGGGTCCTTCCCCTTCCGAACACATTCCTCCTTCTGCCCAGGGAGAGGTGGCCAGTAAATCTGAAACATAAGACAGGAGCTCAAGTCTGGGCATCATCATGAGGGTGTGGGGCTCAGAGGAGGGGAAGATCCTGGCCCCTGGCCTAGCCCCTTGGGAATCTAGGTCCTGTTCCTGGAAACCTAATGGCTGAGATCTATGATACTGGGTCTCCTCCATAAGCACTGATTTCTGAACTGGTGCAGCCTAAAGAAACAAAAGGTCTTCCCAGCTCATCTGCCCTAAAAATGCATCTTTCCATTCACTGACAAGTGCCCCATTGCTTATCAGGTTAAGGATTCACAATGTTGGCCCCAGTCAGGAGTAGAGCTGGCAGGGTTCCCCCTTCTCTCAGCTCTGCAAATGTCCCCCAGTCTTGTGCTGCAGTCTCTCTACCCCTATCCCAGCCCTGGGCTGCCAGTGCACCCTGCCAGTACCCCTCCACTCCACCATCCAGCATGCCTTCTATTCCAATGCTGGGCGCCCCGCTCAGTGCGCCTCAGTTCTGATCTGTGCCCCTCTCCTCCAGCTACTCTAGCCCACCTCCTTTCCACTGGTGGGCCACAATCTGTTCCACTCACACTGCTTTGCCATAAACCTGAACTAATCCAGCTGACATCAGTGGCGAGAGCCCAGTTCTGTGCAGGTGTGACTGCAGCTGGGATCTTGCCCTTCTTCTGAACCTCCAGCAGATATTTACCCTAGCCACTGAGGGATGTGTCCATTTGCTTTACACTGACCTCATTGATGCTGTCAGGCAGAAAATTCCGGATAAATGCTACACAGAGTATTTTTCTAAATATAGATTTCATAGACATTAGGGCTGGAAGAGACCTCCTGAGATCATTGGGTCCAGCCCCCTGCCCAAGGGGCAGGAAGTCAGCTGGGGTCTGATCACCCCAGCAAGATAAGCATCCAAGCGTTTCTTAAAGGTATCCAGAGTAGGTGCTTACATCAATTCTGGGGGGAGTTTATTCCAGACTCTGGAGACTTGGATGGTAAAAAGTTTTTCCTTCTTCCAGTGTCATGATGCGGGGTCCCCAGGGATGATGTCCCTGTGGTTTTGCGACCACGCTGGCTCCACCTTACAGGTGCCTTCTAGTCTCGTCTGCCACGTCTTGCTGGTATAAATAATAAATAAGGAGGCTACCCTCAAGTTACAGCTCAGTCATGGTCTTGATGGATCCCCCTAAACCCTGACGGTCATTGGACCCCTTGATGGGCTCCACTGTTGGTGGGTGACTCACAGGATACCCTAAGCCCTATGGGCTAGATGCATGGCTCCAACACCATCTTTTTACCACATCCCATGCCTCGCAGATGGCATATCGATGTTGTCTCTGTAATGAGGTCTTGGCCTAACTTGGCTTCCTGTTATTGCTGGGCTCTCTGCAGCCCTGTCTCTGCACCCTTGCTGGCGCTGGGGCTCTACACTGTAATTTGCCCCAATGAGGCCTCCTCCTCCCCAGTTGCCTCAGCCTGGTCCACCAGTAGAAATAACAACATAAATATAAGCCCCTGAGCTACAACATAACAATAACAATCACAATGGCACTGGAAGTCATATTCTGTCTCTTTAAGAGTCAAGCTTCCCCCTCAGCCTAGAGTGCCTCCCAGCTCTGAGTACCTTATGGGCTCCTGGAGACCTCATTAGCTATATAAGCCACATGTCAAGCAGCCACAGCATCTCTGGGTTGTTTTTCCTTGCAGGAGCTCCTTCCCCTGGCTGCTGCCAGAGAACTAATTCCTGCCAGTCCTGCTCTGGGGCTTACATGTGCCCCGGGCTCTGCCTCCTTTCAGTCAGCTGACCGGGTGCAGGTGCGGGTGCAGGCTAGTTCCCCTTTAGCTTGTTTCCATGGCAACCTGCAGCTATGGAGCTCTGCCTGGCTCCTTGGACTAGGCAACTTCTGCTCTCCAAGGAGCAGGCACCCCTTGGTACCCTGTGACACCAGTCTAAAATGGTCTTCCAGCAATTTGTGACCCTAGAAAACAGATGTTCTCCCAGTTCCTGATGCACACCCCTCATATACTTATAGGCTGCAGATCTCTTGGATGTAGATCTGTGGAACATGCAGATCTCTTGGAGTTTCCAAGTTCTCCTGTGTGGTCTCACACCCTCAAGGCCACTGCTCTGGAGCTTCATACAAACAGCATGTTTTATCATCTCACTGTTTGTCTAAATAAAGCTAAAATTACTGCTGGCAAAGACAACCGCTGAGCTGAGATGGAATGATCAGCCTGGAAACCGTCTTTGGGAAAGGGCTGTAAGGAGCAAAGCCAGGGGAGTAAACCAATGCTTGATTCTTCCACTCCAGATGTCAAAGTACATTGTGAAGATCAGTGAGTGGCACTGTTCCCTGCTCTACAGGTGGGGAAACAGAGGCACAAGGTGAGGCTGTGATTTACCCCAAATCATCCATAATGACTGTGGCAGAGCTTGGAACAGAACCCATGAGTCCTGATCCCAGCCCAGTCCACTCCCCATAAACTGTTCTGAGATAAACTATGGCAAACCCCTGCCTGGTTTGCAGTTTCATTGCCAATGCCATATTGAAACAACAGCATGTTTCATTTATACAGCGCTTTCTATCCAAAAGGGGAAAGAAGGATTTCATCACCTCCATTTTATAATGCAGAAACTGAGGGCCAGACAGGTGAAATATCTTATCTAAAGCTATGGAACAAGTCAGTAACAGAGTCAGAAATAGAACCCAGGAGTCGTAATCTGCTAGCCCCACCTTCGTACTGTAATTCTGTATTGCCTGTTTGTAAAGGACCAATCTGAGCTACAGGCTAAAGTTTGCAGCTGAAGTGTGTGTGTACTTAACCTGTGTGTGTCTGAGCTGGGTTTGTGTGTGATGTGTGAGCATTGAGGGAGATGAGTGAATGTATGCAGCACATATGAGGGGGTGTGTGTGTGTGTGTGTGTGTGTGTGTGTGTGTGTGAGAGAGAGAGAGAGATTAAGAAGTACAGGGATGGTACAAAGGACTGGATGCATTTGAATGAGTCTGTGTGCATGCTGTGAGTGCCTCTGAGTGTGTATGTCTAGGGCATGCCAGAAAGAGCATGAATGCTTTCACTCTACATGGGTGCCTACATGTATGTAGGCTGTAAGTGCATGGGTAGGGAAGCAGTATGTTGTGTAAGTGCATGAATGAGTAAGAGCATGTCGGTATGCAAGCATTTCTGGGTGGTATGCTGCTGTATATGGATAACTGTGCATGTGTTGAAGTTTGTGTATGTGACAGAGAAAGGGAGATTTTGCGGTTGGCCTGCTGGTGTGCATGTATAAATAAGTGTCCATGTGCACGTGCGCAAGCATGCGATACTGATGCATGCCTGTGAGAGAGTATATTAGCTGACAAAGCCCCACATTGGTGTTCTCCCCTGCCGGGCCTGCTGAAGCCCTCTGTGGTGCCTCTGCCACTCTCATATTGAGGGCAGGCTGGGTACACAAGCCCTCGACCTCTTCCCAGTGACCCATCACATGGGAGAGACTTTTAATTTCCCTTCTCCCCTCGCCTCTGCTGAAAATGTCACTGAGACAAAGCCGTGGGGGCTGGTCTGCTTCTCATGTTAGCCTAACAGTGTTTCCAAGCTGCTGTGGATGCTGTCTGCAGGGCAAACAGAAAGCAGAGGCAGCTGTTGGTTCTGATTCCTTTCCCTCCCAAAACCCAAGGACTAGGAAGCCTAGTTACCAAGCCAAGTCACAAGCCATTTCAACATAGAGATATGGGCTCTGACTGCTCTGTCTCTGGTCTGAGCTAGCCCCCCTCCCTCTCATCTCCTGTCTGAGAGGAGAAGCAGCAGGTTGGGGATTGAGATGTCAGCTCATGTTCCTCTCACCACTGCCAGCCCTTGAGAGCTCAGATGTGTTTCTGAGCTGGGCCAGGAGTACATGTACCCCATAGGCTTAAATCCTAAAATCCACCATGTAATTCAATGTAGTGGATGTTTGCAGGCATCGCCCAAACTCAGATACTCCCCAGAGCAGGCCCCAGAGAGGGGGTGAGACCTGCCTGTCAGGAAATTCAGGCCTCGCACCTCTTCACTGGAAGCCACACAGTGCATGGCAGGATGGACTATGTCCCAGCACAGTGATTACTTTACCTCTGCCATATCTTTCCCTTACATCTGGGCTTGAGCTGGTGCAGGGGGGTCAGCTAACAGCATTAAAAATGAATCATTTTATGCTCCCGTATAGCTGGTCTCATTCAGAACATTAGCTTAATTCATTCTGAAAGGTTAAAGTGAATTAAGTCCACTTGAATATGAATGACGAATTCATGGAGAACAGGTCCATTGGTGAAACTCTGGTGGGAACCCTCTCCCTTCTGTGCCCTTCTGCCCACCACTTTTGAGGCCCTTGAGCCAGACTGGAGTTCTCCACATTCCCAACACACAAGGCAGCAAATTGGAGCTGAATCCTCATATTGGCTGAGAAAGGAGAGGATCAGAATATATCAGGTGGGACTCCTACAGTGGTGGGAGTAGGAGGCTCAATTATCAGCATTATTTTATGCCTATTAGCAGGGACAACAGCCTCTGGGCTGTTAAAACAATCCTGCTTTCTTCTAAAAATACCTTTGCCCACTTAACCTAAAGGGAGTCAATGCGATAAGGTAGTGGCTATTTATTTGTTCTAATAACACAGTTGAAAACAGTGAACGTAGCTGAGCTGCCAATGGCAGACGCCTACAGCTCATAATTCAATTCTTGTCAGCCCCCGGCTCACAGGAAGAGGAGGAAATGAGATCCAATTACACCAGCTCACCTCAGGGACCCTCCCTCCCCCTCTTTCTTAGGGGGAGTAGGGACAGGAGCTTCTACTTTGAGTGATGGGGAGCATTTCTTCAGCTTTTCCCCATCCAGAGGAGAAAATCTGGGCAGAGGTGGACCTGGAGACAGGCTTTGTAACCCTCCTGCCAGAAGGTCTTTAGGAGAGAGAGCAAGGGCTGAGGGGAGGGCAAAGACTGTGGTAGGCATGGCCCAGGATCTGATCTGGAGGAGAGCTGGAAGTAGGCTGAGGGACACTGTAGTCAGCCTAAAAAGTACAGCCAAGAAACCCTTACACTCAGGGCTGAGGGGGATTTCAGCCAACAGGCCACACATCAGCAAACAAAGCAGCACCACAAAAGCCAGGGGAAGGGGCAGTGAGAAGATCGTAACACCAGGGGAACTTCAAACTGGGGCTAAAAGTCACCCACCTGCAGGGAAGCTGGCAGCACCCAAGGGCTGGGCATGCACTCAGAGCAGAAGGGCTGGAGAATTAACCAGTCAGCAACCTACTGTACCTTCAGCATTGGTCTGTCTCTGATCCCAGTGATACCAGTGGCAGTGGGACTCTGGAGCAGGCTCAGGCAAGGTAGAGCACCTGGGAAAATCCCATCCCAAAACCCACTACTGGACCCAGCATAAAACCAGCAGGAACAGAAAACGGGAAAGGTGCACGGTGCTGGCAAAGCCCACCACCAAAACCCAGGCACAACGTGGGAGCAGCTGCAACGCCGCAGCGGTGGGATCTGGCTGTACGTGCTGGACGGTGTCTGGGCTGGGATCCAAGCCTCGCTGAATTCTAACGTAAAATGCCCAGTGGCTCAGCGGGGCTTGGTCCCCCCTTCCCCTCCCCAGCATCTCAGCAGCACCTTCCTTCACCCTCCCTGCTTGCTTGTTTTCTGTCATTGACTTTGCTGGCTTGACATTTGACTCAAGAATCTCAGGGGCTGAGTCTTCCCAAGGGCTTCATTAATTGTTCACAGTCTGGCCACACGGCCTGTCCTTCCGTGCTGCTGATTACACTTAATTGCAGTCTAATCCCCTCCAGGGTGGAAGCCTCGCCTTGCGTGCCCCCAATTTCCAACTGGTGTCGTGTTTCTGGCCCAAGGTCTCAGACTCATGGAAGGTCCCCATGGCTTCTCAGTGACTGGGGCCTCCTGTCCATCTCAGGTTACAGCTCCTCTGTGGGAAAAGCTCCAGTGGGAAGACAGCCCCTGGCAGAAGTGGCAAAAGTCACACTTAAGGCTAGGAGGTCTCAAGTCAACACAGTTGTCAAGAACAACACAAGGCTGGATGAGGCTCAGGAGCAAGTCAGTTCTGAGACAGGGCTGTTTTGCTATGTGTGATGGCCTCCTGGCGGGCTTCATTTGTGATGGCATCCCCTAGGTAGTGTGGTGGTTGCTGCCTATGCCTCAGTGCCAACCTGCAGTCCACCTCCTCTTCTAGCTCCGAGTCCCCAGATAGTTTGCTGACGCACCCCAGCCGTGACCAGCAACACTCCTACCCTGGGTCCCCACACACCTAGCTCATGTTTCCTAACCCACAACCTTCCACACACAACTATTCTGGCTCTAGGGCCTCCTCAGAGATTGGCCAGTGCAGATCAGTCTTGATCCATGCCCCTTTGGTATTCCAGCCACTGGCTCCTACACCCCGCACTAAACCCCAGCCCAGACTGGTGCAGTGTACACTGTGGGTGCTGTATCAGGAGGAGAATGTGTGTGCCTGCAACCTTGCTTGTGCTCACATCTGTGATGAGGGACACAGCATTACCTCCTTGGCATCTGTGCTGCTCTGATCCAGGCGCAGGGAGTACAGTGCATCTTTTCCACCAATGAAGAGCCGATCACGGTATTCATCCAGGTACAGGGAGCGGAAATCCAGGAACCCCCGGTGGCCAAAGAACACACTTGATCGGTTAGCAGCCAAGAGATCTAAAGACATGAAACAAGCAGTCAGGAGGGTCTATTAGCAAAGCTCCAACACATGGTGAAACTGGGTGCAAATCCCCCTCCAACCTCTCTGCAACATCAGCCCTATGCCACCTTGCTCATGGGAAGTGCCATTATCAACAAGTGAAACAGCTTCAGGGTTGCTCTGACCTTCACTCCACTTCCCATAGGACTGCAAAGGATGGAGATTAGCCAGACTGTAATGCACTTCAGTTTTCCTCCTATGCTTGGGACTGGTAAAGGGACCAGAGTAGAGTGCTAGCCCCAGCTCTTCAAAAGCCACAAAGGCCCCCAACACTGGGGATCTGTGCCAGCGGCTGCTTCTACCTATGCTAGGGCTCCTGTATGCTGCCATTGTTGTTGTTGTTGGCCATTGTTGCACTGCAGCTGAAGACTCCAATTCCTTGGATTCTTTTACAGCAGGGGAACTGGATAAGGTAAGAAGTGATCTGAACTTCAGTCCAGAGCTCCAATTAAATTTGAGACACAAGACTGGGTCCAGCTCTGGCCAGGCCTGGAAGCATCTGTATACCATGAACATAGCCAATCTCCAGCATGGCCAGCCCAAATTTGGAGCCCAGAAAAACACCGGTAAGGGGGTGTTTGTTACAACTGAGCCCATTTTGTCTGTGGTTCACCAATTGTCAGTTTAATGTCCAGTAGAGAGCGCAGAGAGAGGGGCGGGTCACTAAGGACTGGAAGGAGCTGTCGACACCCGGGAGTTGAGGACAGGATGGGAATTTACTGCTGATAAAGTCTTGAAGATAAGTCTTATAATGAGTCTGTCAGCATGTCAGGGACAGCACTCTCCTCGGTAGACAGAGCAGGGCATGGGAATATCCCAGGGGCTGCTGGGAAGTGAACTCTCTTCGAGAGCTAGGAGCGAGCTGTGGAGGGCCCTTGGGAAGCCAGGAAAATGGAGACAGGAGTTACCAGACAGCCACTGCCGTCAGTCCTACACTGATCCCATGTGCCCAGTGAAAGAATGCATTCCGCACACGGCACAATCCTAGATGTACACATAGACAGGAAGCCCATGAACACGTATTCATCTTCATGCACACACAGGACACCCATCCTAGTCACTCTTACATAGGAAGGATGCTACTGATCTTAACTTTTGCAGCCCTCTTAGAAGAACCAGAGCACTGGCAAACTTTGCTCTCCCTTGCCAGGAAAAGATCTGCCTTGAAGAGGTGGCAGATACCCATCTTCATGTGGCTGTCCCACTTAAGTGCTGTAGTATGACTGATACCATCAACACAGTGGCCAATCCACAGCATAGCGGTTCCAAAAACAATTCAAGGGATGAATTCAAGAGAAGTTGTCTGCATGGCAGGGCAAAAGAATGTCTTTACTTTTCAGCACCTTGAAGAGTCCTCTACTACAGTCCCCTACTCCCTTAGACACACACAGGGCATCTACTGCCTAGTAATGATTGGGTGTGAACTGATCAAGGAAAGTCACTGATGTTCAAGATGGAGTGTGAATGAGACTGCTGTTCACTGAGATCTCAGGTCTGGACAGAGAGACTCCTCTAGGCACAAAGATAGACCAGGGCATGGGAATGATCTTGATGATCTTACAGGTCCCTTCCGGTCCTCCTTTCTATGATTCTACGAAAGAGGACCACACTGAACATGCCTTCTCACTTATACTCCCAGGGTTCATGCACAACTCATAATAAAGCAAATGACCCTGCCCTGCACTCCAATTCATAGAATCACAGGGTTGGGAAGGACCTCATAGGTTCATAGAAGTAGGGTTGGAAGGGACCTTGTAGAGCATCAAGTCTAACTCCCTGCCCTGGGCAGGCGAGAAAACCGGGCTCAAATGACTCCAGCCATGTAGACGTCAAGCCTCCTCTTAAAGGCCCCCAGGGTAGGAGCCATCACCACTTCCCTTGGAAGTTAGTTCCAGATCCTAGCCGCCCTGACTGTGAAGTAGTGCCTTCTAATGTCTAGTCTGAACCTACTCTCTAAAAATTTGTGGCCGTTATTCCTTGTTACCCCGGGGGGCACTAGGGGGAACAGGGTCTCCCAACCCCTGCTGGTCCCCCCTAGTGAGTTTATAGATGGCCACCAGGTCCCCCCTCAGCCTTCTCTTGCAGAGGCTGAACAGGTTAAGGTCCCGTAGCCCTCTCAAGGGTCATCTGGTCCACCCCCCTGAATACATGCAGAAAAGTTATTCCTACACTACTCCTATCAAATGCTTATCCAGCCTCCTCTTAAAAACCTTCGACATAGGGGATTCTATAACTTCCCCAGCAGTGTATTTATTGCAGTCAGGATGGGACCTCCTTGTCCTTGTGCTGCTGCAGCTATGAGATGAAGTGAAACAGGAGGCCCTGGTATGTTCTGTCACTGCCTGGTGTGGGCTCTCTAGGAACATAATGCAATCCTTTTGCATACTTGGAGAAGAAACGAGCCTTGTGGAGATCAGAAACACAGAGCCTCTGGTGTAGTGTAACAACACCGGAATTTATTCTTTACAAGGAAAAGCAGGGGACTTGTGATTTGCCACAAACAATCCCGTCTTCACACAAGATACACCCAATCTGCTGCTGAGGACCTTGCCAGTAGGGCTGTGTGAAGCTTTTCGTTTTGACTCTGTTTCAACTCATTTTGAGCTTGGAACAGTGAAATTGAAACTAAATGAAGGGCTTCAAAACAGCTTTGAAACGAAACGAGGGCAGTCAAAACATTTCGAAAGTTTCAAAACATTTCGAATTTCAAAGCAGCCAGGTGCTGGGAGGCAGGGGTACCAGTTAGTACCCCTGTTAGAACTGTACTACAGTTAGAACCGCCACGAGACACGACTCAGAACAGTATGTGCACGTGTTGCTATAGCGCAACCCCAGCTGTTCACGAGAATCTCAGGAGGCCCAGTGGACTCACAGAAGTGGTGCCTTGAAATCCCTCCTTTTGACCTCAAATGCATTCCCATTCCCCTATTGAACCAGCATGTGTGAAATCTTGATGGGTACCTTCTTTCTTGTTCTGCTTCCCTGGCCCAATAATGTCACAGCAAGACAGAGGCATTGCTGGCACTGGAGTGAAATGTCCAGTCACTTGCTCTTTCTTAATTTCTCCAGGTTAAAAACAGAGGAAGAAGGCATATTGTCAGTGACAAGGTAAAACAGTGCCCAGGGTGATTCTCAGTACATGTATGATCTATGCACATGTGGCCCTCTGAGGTATGAAGGGCAGAAGAAACAATAAGAAAGATAAAAACGGGAAGTGAAGACAAAATAAAAAGAGAGTTAGGTGTGGGGAAGGCTGGGAAAGGCCTGGCAGGGAGGGTATGAGAGAGTGAAGTGAGGGGTAGCAGATCAAAGGGGAGCTGAGCTCATGTTCCCACACTGCCATGCTGATACTGCTGGTCCCAGCACAGGGAGACCGTGACCTGTTCCCTGGGGTTTTATTGTCATTCTTCTACCACTAAACACTCCAGTGAGAGGTGGGAGTTGAAAGGACAGGTTGTGACGGATGAAGAACAGATGCGAGTGTGATGGCAGCGCACGGGGTGTTTATGGCAATGAAGGAAGGGGAGTATGTTATTCTAAGTGGCCTTCATGGAATCAAGCTGGCACTCCCCAGGAGCAGGGACTTATCTGAGCTCAGTCTCTACTACCCTGTGTGGATATCTACAGTGAGATAAGCCATGAGAGCTGGTCTTGGAGCCAGGCTCCAGTGCACTGGAGTGGAAGTTACTAGTACCCAACCACACTCCAATTTCCAGTAGTTCCTGGTGGTCAGCTCAGGAGACACAGGATCAGCAATTTGGGACACAGCCAGAAGCTTGGGAAGGACTCAAGCAATGCCACTCTATCTGCCCATCTCCAAGGCAGAATTTAGTAATCTCAGGTGTCAGCTGCATCTTTTCTTACCAAGCCAACAATGGTTTGGTCCTATCTATTCTAACTAAACAGGCCTTTCAACCCTCACTAAAGAGGGAAGCAGAGAGGATCCATCACAGAGGACTATTGCTAGCCAAAGGGAATAGTGCTGAGGTAGGCACAGCCATTGGAAACAGCCAGTTCTACAGCCAACCTGGACACATTCAATAAATCCCCTATGCCTCTCTGTGACTAATGGACTTAAAAACTGTATTAAAGGTCCTAATTTACATTTAAGATCTAACTGTATCCAAGCCACTAGTTTCTCCGTTCCCACTCATTCAGCCCTAGTTCTGGTCAAGTTTAAAACTAACCTGACCCTAGCTATAAATGTATTGCCAAAATCTACCTCATCCAGTCCAATCTAAATTCCATGTGCCCAGTGGTGTTAAAGGAATGCTAAAGTTGCAAAGCATGCAAAAATGTCAAGAAATGCCAGAATAAAGGCTATCCCTGGAACCTTAACTCTGACTTGCTTGTTCATTATGACGCAGTCTTTAATTACATGTTCCCCTGGAGTATACATCTGCATGCTTTTTTTCCCCAGGGCCCCTGCCCCATTCACTGATATCCTAGGCTGAGCAGCGAATGAGACCGCTGTCAAACAGAGTTCCTTCTACCCACTCTGTTTGCTGTATTCCTGGCTTATTCAGTACAAACTGTCAGCTCCTCCAGGATGTCCATTCCTGCCTGCCTCCTGAAAGCCAAGCCGTGCTCAGGTTAAGATAACTTCATATTTACTCCACATTTACGTTGTGGCATTAGCAAGTGCAAAAACTGGGTCAAGATCCAGAGGACCCTGTCACCTTCTCTGCACAGTATCCAAAACCCAAACATTCCCTTGAAGTTTCCCAATGGAAAACCAGAATATTTGGCAAAATTGAAATGTTCTCGTGGGAACTTGCTATTTTACAGAAACTACAATTTTTCATTGGAAAATCCTGGCTAGAGTTACTTCATTCCAGCCACCCTTCATACTTCTGAGAGGGAGGACGAGCCGCAAGCACCATTCAGAACTTCCACATGGATTGCTCCTGCATCGCTGTGCTGCATCCAGGGAGAGGAGAGGGTTTGCAAGCATAAACTCCACTCACTCCATGGCCCCAACTGCCTGTGCTTTCATTTGACTATATCGGGGTGGCCAGACTACAAAACAGGTGCCGCAAGTGGTATGAGCAGCCTCTGTATGGCATGTAGCAGATTAGGGAGGGGGCAGATAGGGCAGAGAGCAGGAAGCTGAACATCAGATCAGATGAGGAACACAGGGCAATGAGCAGAAAGCAGAGCAGCAGATCAGGTAAGGGAAAGGAACTGGAGTGGCACTTAGGGAGGATGTGGGGCTAATTTGTGGCACACCTTCCAAAAAGGTTGGCCCCACTGGACTACATGCAAGTGAATTTTCATAACCCCTGTAAATACCTACTCCAGATTTCAATTTTCTGACCCAACCCACTGAGGCACTACAGCAATTCAGATAAAAATGTTATGGGCTAGATGCTCAGCTGGTATAAATCAATGCAACTCCAATGAAGTCAATAGACCTAATTTAACTTGTACCAACTAAAGATCTGGCTCTATAATAACTGTAATGTGATGCCTACTCCTATAGATATAGGGATCCTAGATGAGGGGTGATGCAGGGGTCTAGGGTTAAGCTGGGGTTGCAGTACAGGCAACACAAAAATAACTAAGTACACTGCGGGCTGTTCTTGGTGACTGGGGCACCAAGGATATGGACAGTGCACTTCACTAGAAAAACAGTTGCTCTAAAGCAGCAGCCAGCTTGGTGCATCACACCCCTTAAGACAATGCAATCCCTTCTCATTCTGCAAGAACAGGGCAGAACTTAACAGTATGAGACACATTTCAATGTCAAAATCTCTGTGCTTTTAGATTGTAAACTCCTCAGGCCAACCTTTGTCTCTGGACAGCGCCCAACAGAAAGGGGGACTATGCTAACAGTCCAAAATCTTTTCTTTCTTTCACCTCTGACATGAAAACAACCAAAGCATTTTGGTCAGAAACATAAATAAAGGAAAAATGTTCCCCACATCAGGCAAGAACTAGACCCAGAGAGTTTGCAAAAATGCAAGGCAACTGCAGGAGAACCCTTATAACAGGAATGCACGGGTAACTTTAGAAATGGAGGTCACTACACACTCCTGGGTCAGAGCCACAGCTGGGATAAATCCACATAGCTCCACTGAGGTGCATTTGCCTTGCTTCACATCAGTGGAGTTGCAGACCCTACATGTAGCTGTATAACTTCCCTTTCAGCCTACTGACCACCAGCATTTCTAAGGCACCCGTCACATCAGCATCTAAGCTTGACTGAATCCTCTGAAGAGCTGAGCTTATGAAAGAACAGGGGGTCTCAGTGGCCCCAAGGGTCGAGGCAGTCAGCTGCTGTCTTTATGAAAGAGGGAAGGGACTCATGCTGTGCCAGGGCCCATCCACCCCAGAGGACTCCCATGGGACAAGGAACACCATTTCACTCTCCCGGAGTGTCCTCACAGCACCGGCTGCTTTATGGGGGACCTGTCATCTGACAAGGATACCCTAGGACATGCCTACACCATTCCACCCTAAGCTCAGGCAGACTGCTAAGAAGCATGTTCTCCACCTCCTTCCCCACCCGTGACTCAGCATATACTAAACTAAAGCCTAGAAATCTGGCAGCGCAGCTGGGTTAGTGCATCCCTGAGCAGGTCCCTATATAGCTGTGCTCAGGCTGTCTGCCCTGGGTGTGTTTCTTGGTGTGAACTCAGCCCACACTGTACAAGCTCTTAAAGGCTTTCAAACCATGCCCACCACAGGAGCTGGTCCTGCCCAGCAGCTTTTCCAGCTCCTTTATTTCTGACCTTGGCCTGGTTGGAGAGGACCCAGAGCTTGCTGCTCTTCTCCTCTCCTGGCCCGGTTACTCACTGTTTTACCTTTTCCTCTTGGCTTGCCCCAGCCTTTCCCTGTGCAACGGAGGGCATTAATGGAGCTCCCAGGTGTTCAGCCCCACTTGACCTCCCCGTTCCACACCCCTCGTGTGCCTTTAGCAGAAGTCAGGGTGCACTAGCACAGCTCCAGGGGCTCCAAGGAATGGCGAGCGAGGGGTGTGGTAGGTCAGTATTCATGTGTGTATGACAGGCAGGTGGCCAGCCAGCATCGTGGGCCATTGGTAGGGCACAGTGGGCTGGCACTACCAAGCTGGACACCCCTTTACCACTGAGAGAAAGCAAGCTGCAGAGTTGCCGGAGCCCTGCCTGCCAAAACGAAGCATGTTAATAACATGCCCCAAGTGAGCTGACTAAGCAGAGTTGGATGGGATGCAGCTCGCTGAGGAGGCTGGCAGGGAGGGGAAATGAATTGGAACAAGTAATGCAATTAAAAGAGGACCTTTTTTGAGGGCCCAGCAACAGCCTGCCCTGGGGTGCGGCCTGGCTGGGGAGATGGCCTCAGCCCTTCCATCTTTGGGCAGGCCACCCAGGTGCCAGCTGAGGGAACAATACAGCCATCTCCCCCGAGACAGCCAGGCTCCTGGCCTGCAGCCACAGGGAAGCCAAACACAAAGGACACAACAGTTTATTTATTGATATTTCTCTTGAACTGGGTCTCTGTTTCAGGGAGTGTTCCTCTTCCACCCCAAGCGAGGGGCTTAACAGAGGCAAAAGGAACAAATGCACTCACACTGAATGGTATGAAATGAATAATCCCAGCAATCATGCCCCAAGGCCTGCCCAGTCCCACAGAATGAGCTGGGTTAGGTACCTCTCTTCTGACTGGGGACACAACAGACCAGGCTCCAACACGGAGACCTCAAGGGAAAGGGGAGTTCCTCTCTAAAGGAGCAACTGGCGTGCAAGCATCCCTTTGAAAAGCAGAGCACAACACTACAGGCAGTATTGCATGAAGGGATGCAGCATCTGTCGTCCTGCACTTTTTTGTCTGCAGTAGCCTCAGCCATGCAGCTCAGACCTGCACCCAGCTCCAAAAACTGCAACAGTTTGGGGCTTTCCAAGGTTTGAGACCAGGTTCCGACTTGGCCTCTGGAGCTGGGTATTAGGTCTGCATTTCTATGACAGCTGCAGAGACCCCCAGAAGGCAGAGACGGAGGTGACCCGAGAGAGCTCCTTGCCAGCCTCCTGCAGGCCATCCCAGGCAGCTCCCTGCTCTGCACCCACTAGTGTGTTTGTGAGACCAAGTGCAGTGCAGTAGCAGTTGAATAACTGATACAAGAACATCATCTCCCAGCTACTTCCCTTGCAGGGAGAGAGATCTTCATCTCTACCGCATGTACTTTTCACTCCTGACACCTTTACGGGTCCTGTTACTCAGTGGTCAGCTCTGATATCTCCACAGCAATCAGCTGTGCCATAACAATGACATATGCTTGAGGAATAGGCAGAAGGAACAGGTTAACTCAACCAAGATTTTGTCTCTGGGACTTATTTTTTTAAATAAAGAGAACCACACAGAAAACATTGGCTTTCCCACTGCAAAGGAAGACTGCAGTGTTTTCCAGTGCATCCCAGCTCCTTCAAGGGGATCCCACCTCAGTAATTGTTCTGTACAGAGGGAATGCTAAGCCCATTAACCTCTGCCTGTGTAACTGATACCCCTTCCCTCTCAGGGTGCTCAGCTGCCAGAAATCCTCCTGGATAAGGGAAGGGGAGCGGAGAAGGGTTTGCCTCTGACAGGCTGTGAAATCAAGGCTCTGCCAAATCCATGTCCAACTCGTTAATCCACCCACCAACTCAGATGTCAAACGGAGGCTGAATTGCTCCTTTGTCTATGGAGCATGAGTGGGTGGGGGGGTGCTTCTGAAGATGGATGTGGATCAATATGTTAATCTGTTAGTATGCAGGGCCTGAGATCATTATTCTCACTACAACAAGCCTGGTCATTCTCAGCCATCATCTGAAGCATTCCACAAGCACCAGGGCTGGCAGCCAGCTGACCCAGCCTCTTCCTTGTGTGCTCCATCCCCGTAACACTATGCACAGAGAAGCGGGTACCTCTCTGGGCCAGAGCTAAAAGCTGACAGCATGTGGATCTGTATTTTGGCTTCCCATGAGGATGGATGAGAGAAGATGAAACCCACACAGGTAAGTATGTGGGTGTGGAAATGTCATATTGAGATAAGGATGCAACTGAGTTAGGATAGCTCAAAGCTGGCCATCTTTCCTTTGGCCTTCCTAGCACTTCAGGGCATTGTCCTGGGATCTGAGAACACAAATCATAGAATCACAGAATCATAGAGTAGTAGGACCAGAAAGGACCTGTAAGATTATCAAGTCAGGTCCCCGGCCAGAGGGCAGGAGGGCTCAAACGAGCTCAACAAGGTGCTTGTTCAGCCTCCTCTTGACCACCTCCAGGGATGGGGATTGCACCACCTCTGCTAGGAGTGTTCCAGATTCCAGATACCCTTATGGATTCACTTGCATATCTCCCTGCTCCCACTCTCCTCTCCCAGGAAAGCCAAGCACCTTGGCATCTCCTTCCCTGCATCCAACATGTTCCTGCTGGGTGGAGGAGGTAGCAGCAATTCTCCTTTGACCCTGTTCTGGCTGATAAGAGTGCCAGTGCCAGAGGGCAAACCTCTCTTTCTGTAGGGATAGCATTGGTTGGCACGGTAGTTTGGGTAGGGTGCAGTCAGTTGCTGGGATTCTACCCAACGTGGCAACCAGGCCTATTCTAAGGAGGGCTAGGTAAGTCCGAATGTCTACAGTACATGCCAGCAGTCTGTCTACACTAGGGCTCCTACTGCTGCTCCCACCCTGCCTGGATAGAAAAGTCTTGTGTAGACTCAGCCCAAGTGGAAAGAAGCCAACAGGGGAGAAACATGGCCACACAGGGTCTCCTGTGAGCAGCAAGCCCCAGACAGGTCAGGTGGTTCATGTCAGCCCTGTAAAGCATTAGTTCCGCTGCACAGCAATAGTAAAATATGAGCCTGGAACAGACATCTCCCAGGCCCCCGAGGGGGATGGTCTGCCTGGTACACGAGCCCTTCCGTCAAGCGCGGGAGGCTGTATTTCACCCGCAGTGACAGCCAACTCCCAGCTCAGAGAGGGGAAACAGAGGGTAATTTTTAATCAAGTCCTGGGGCTACTCCATTGATGCTGGCTTGGAAGGACCCCAGGAGTCTGCCTGGGAGCCTGCCCCTCTGGCTGGGCTGCATCTCCAGGGACAGGCCTGGGTCTGGAGTTATTAGAGCAGGAGGAGACACAAGGGGTTTTTATAATCCTTATTATTACCTATATAGAGTAAACCCCAGGAACCTAATTTTATTCTTTCCAGACTTCAAGGAGCATTTCCCAACTGGAACTGATGACTGTGCAGTTTGAATACTCCACACTCCCCTCTCCATGTCCCCAGCTGCCCACACAACAGCACAGTCCGCATGCAGCACAAATAGATGCCTGCATGTAAGGGCAGCCTCTGTTAGCCTCAGGGTCCAAGGGCTGCGCTTCCTCTTACACACTGTGGCTCTGTGCAATTCCAAGAACAGCAGCCCCTTCCTACCCTGTCCTAGCTGCCAAGGACAAAGATTTCCCATCCTGATTCTCTCCCTGCGGCAGCGGGATGTCTGGTCTGCAGGAGGAGCAAAGGGTGGCTGATATTCGAGCAAGTGAGGATGGGAAGGAGGAGAATAGAGACTATGATGCTAGGGTGAGCTGGGTGGAAGAAGAAATCAAAACTGGATCAAGCTTCCCCTACCCCCTGCCAGGCACCTGCACTCAGAGTTTCCAGGGCAGTTGGAGTGAGCTGGAGGAATCTTTCCCTCTATTTCTCACCATCATGGCCCCATACACCAAGGCCATGAGCAGGCCCCTGGGGCCATATTCTGATGTCAGTTCCAATTTGAAGTAAGCCATTTGAAAGCAGCATGGTTACACAGATGTAAGTACAGCGATCAGACTTGGCCCCTGGCTCCAGCCTGACTAAGAGACATAGTTCACAGCCTCTGGAGGGCCAGCCAAGCATCCAAACTGACCATGGGAGCCCCGGAAGTTTGCTCATCACTAAGAACCACATGATCCGAAAGCTGCCCAGACAGATCACCCATTGCACGCAATCCGTAACCCACAGCCTGCCAAGAGCTTTCTGTGCTGCTCCCCAAGCCGCCGCATTACTGACCCTGCGTGGCTATCCCCTCACCCTGCATCACAAAAACAAACCCATCTGCGTGGGAAGTGACCCCGAGTGCAGCTGCATAAGAAAACAAACAGCCCCTCTTCAGCGTAAGAAATCAGTGGCTAACATGAGTTCCCAGGATGCGGGCAAGTCTGTGCTCCCTCAGCTCCTGTGGTCACTGTCCCCAGCCAGTCCCAACACAGAGCAGGAATCCATGTAACCCAAATGCATTGCCATTGCATAGCAGTGTGATCACCAATTGGCTCTACTGTTGAGCTTCCAGGGTGGCCTGGGGCTGCAGGAAGGCTTGAGGTCACAGCCTTGCCCTCCCCAGGTTGTGTGTTGGATTGGAGCCAGCCCAGTAGGGATAGCACCTGCCCCCTTTGAGTGGATGCAGCCACTGCCTCTCTCCAGTGATGCCAAGGGCATCTGCCCTGCCCTGCCATGGAACCCAAGGTGCAATGGGACCCCAGCCACTGCATTTGCAGTCCGGGTGAGCAGCGTTTCCACATACCCAGTAGCACCCTGGCCTAGTGTCCATTGGGTCTGTAAGAGAAGAGAGCTCCTCTCTAGAACTGTGTGCAGACAAGGCCTGATAGCTTTCTACAGCTCTCTGACCCTGGACCTCACTGAAGAAGGAACATTTAGTTAGCAGTGAAATGCAGCCAGCTGTAGGGTGACGGCAACAGCAGCACTGCTTGCCAGGTATAAGACAGATACGTGAACAGTCCTCCATGCAGCAGGTGGAGCGGTTTGCTCAATCTTTACTCAGTGCCCCCTTCTGCACCCATCATTAAGATGGGGAAACTGAGGCACAGAGCATTAAGTGATTTGCCTGCAGTCACCCAGAAAGTCAGTAGCTGACCTGCTAACTGAACCTAGGTGGCTGACTCATAAGTATGTGCCTCTCTGTAAAGTAAAGGAACACAGTCTTTTTCACTGCAACACATACAGTCAAAGCTGAGTTCTTTGGATGCATCTGAGAGGAGCTGCCCACAGTTTTCCACTGGAAATTACGTGTGCCATTCTAGTCCTGACCTTACTTGGCTATTTGTGTAATACAGAAATACTCATGCATGTTGGATAATGCCCACACATATTTCCACTCGTCACAAGTGGCTAGCTTAGTACACAAACCCACTGCCTGGCTTTTCTGCCCATACTCAGAGCTAAAAAGGTCACCCCGGGGCCTAATATAGCATGTGGTGTGGACTGTACTCCCTCAGATTTACGGGAATGAAGCAAGGAAAACCAGGTTGGTATCAATAGTAGGAAGGAAGGCTGCTTATGTTGCTGACACAATCTTTCCATTACTATCCTTGTTGTCAGAAGGTTTATGACACAATTGTGGGCACCACACAATGGTGGAGAACATTAGCTGGGGTACACCATGAAAGGCAATTTATAACCAAGCTTGGAGAGATTGAACTTGCTCCATTTTAAATTAGGACAGTTTTATGGCTTTCAGATGCTCTTGCGAGTCCTTGCAAGTCAAAAGCACCTTGTACTATTTTTAGAGGATATTTTGCAGCCCATCAGTGGAGCATGCAAGCAGGGGGACCTCTGGGTATTTTGGGGGGGGAAAGGGGAAAATATTGTACAATGATCCAAGGTGTTTAAAAGGGCAGTTCATAATGGCGCGTGACTTCAAACCCATCCAGAGCATAACAGCACTGTCAGAGGAGCTGTAAAACCCCCAGTTTCAGTGGGCAGGTGTGAGCCCTGGACATAAATCAACACCTCCCTGATGTGGCTCCGTAGCCAAGTAGGTGGAATGGTGCTTGCGCTGCGATTGGAAAAAAACGGCCTCCCCACCCCGTCACTACTTACAGAGAGGCAAAGGAGCCATCAGCTGCCCCTGGATCACACCAGGGTACCATCCCCCTGCTGTTGCAGTATAACCTGGGGAGAGGGGAGGACCAGAGCCTTGACCTCCATGCCCTGACCTCAGCAGCACAGATATTTGAGCAAGATGACCTCTCTCTCAAGCAGGCCACAAATACATGGAGGCCCCCTTGCTTAATCTTGGAATTCCCAGAGCTGGAACTCTCTCATTGCCATAATGGCAGCAGGAGGGGTGCCAAGAAGACCCAGCCTTCTTTCTTTAGTGCCCTGGCAAGGCAACCCCTGCAAAGTCCAGCTGTATTGATGGCACCAGTACACCAGACACAGGGTCCTCTGCTCCTATGGTTCTGAGGATCTTGTGACCAGTCCCACATAGCTTGAGAAGCCAGGCAAGTGGAGCTGAAATACAGCACTGGGAATTTATACTGTCCCAAAGGCAGCTAGCGCCAGTCAGATGGATCCATGGGGGCTTTGCCTAGGCTGGTGGGTTGGCCATCAGTGCATGGCCCTTTGGGACTCCATTAGAAGCATGTACAGGGCCCAGGTGGCTACACTCCTGAGTCTGGCCTCCTCCATGCTGGCCATGCCACTTGCCTATTTGTTCCTCCTGACCTGCAAGGGGAGGAGGGGCAATTGTCAGAGGGAGTGGGTTGGAAGGGACCTCAGGGATCCTCCAAAATAAAGAGCCTTTCCTGGTCTCCTCCAGTTCTCAGCCTAATCAAATCCTTCCTACTTACATTCCCTACTCCCCAAATCTCTGCATCGTGTTGTTCCCCCCCACAGAAGAGCAGCCCCTGCCCACTGCACATCTGGAATGGCTTTTAGAGCCTCCACATTTTAATTCCAATAAAAGAGCAGCTATTTCATGCTCTGCTGCCAGGGCCCGGAAAGCACGTGGCTTTTCCGCAGCCTTCTCCCTGCTCACGATTAGAGTGTCACAGTGCAGATGGCAACGTGACAGGCTGAAAGTCTATAGGGAAGGCAGGAGCTAGCAGCTTGAGGCCATTGCCATATCCCATCAGTACTCACTGGGACAGACTCTACCCAGGGCCTTAGCAAGGGGTGTGAGAGCAACACCACAGGGCCTTACCCATCCAGAACAGACCATGGTGGTGGCTCAGTATCTGTCAGTGCCCACGGGGTGGGGAAAGTTAATGTCCTATGTCCCCATCCAAGTATAAGACAGGACATGGCTGTTCGGTTAGAGCCCAGGGGAGGGTCCAGGGAATACCTCAGGGACACCATGTGTCATGTTCTCCCCAGGCCATGGCACAGGCAGGCAGGACAGGCTGAACCCCAGTGCAGACCTCCACAGCAGCGTATGCGGAACATTAGAAGCACCCCCAGGTCCCCTCCTGCTCCCTCTCCTGCAGCCTGCCCCCTTCAGCCCCAGTGCCCCCCCACTCACCCCTTGTCATCTACTCCTTTCCCTTTGAAGAGGTTTATTTTCAGAGCCCAGAGTCCCCCCGGCTTATTTTCTTTAGCTGTGTCATTTATTTCCAGTTGACTCTTTGCTTATTTGCACTGGGCTGTGTAATTATTTCTCAGGAGAAGCCGGCTCAGCTCCAACGAGGCCAAAGTCACCTGACTCAGAGAGAGACTGGAGTCACTGAAAGCCATTTATAACCCAGCCAGGGACCACAACCAACATCCCGTCAGCAGAAGAGGTGGGGGTGGGGTGGCAATAATTATGGTGAGAGGGAGAGGGGCTGTTCCCGGAGGGAGGAGAAAACTGAAGAGTGTCTGGTCACCAAGAAAAGAGACTGTTCATTGATGCTGAACTGGTTAGCTCTCGCTTGTCCTTGATGATCCAACCTGTCCACAAAGCACAGCTGCTTTCATGAAAGCCATTTTTGATTGTCAAAGCACAGGGCTTCTCACACTGCTACTGGTTTGGACCAGAGAGCTCTTGGTGCCATGAGCCACCTACTTCATAGTACCAAGAGGGGCTGCAGTGTAATTTGCCAGGATGGTTGGACCACACTGTGGGTGGGGTAGGAGAACCAGTCAACCCAGGTAAGAGGCATACTTGTGGCTTCCCATCCCCGCCATGGGGAAATGCTGCAGACCAGCACAGTTCCCCTAAATGCCATGTCCTGGGCATTGCAACCCCTTCTGAGGCATACACACACAAGGGGTCACAGGCCGACATGCTCTAGCACAGGCTGCAGGTAGCAGCTTTTAGCATAAACTGAACAAGGCTGCAGGCAAAGAAGAAAAAGCACAAGTGGGGAGAAAGGGCGAAGGAGTACAGAAAGCTGTACTCTGTGCACTTGTGCGCAACACTCCAGGCCTTAGCACCCCTCTTAGCCACAGGCTGGCCATATCATACATGGCAGGTAGTGGCTGAATGGCCTGGGCTCCCCTCTGCCTTGGGGAGATTTTCTGGGTACACTGCCCCTATTTGTGTAGCAAGTTTATTATATTTGCTTAAGGCTCTAGGAAGACTCTGGGGACCCATGTCAGCAAAACGAAGCAGCCAAGTCTAGTTCCAGGTGAGGCACCCCATGGAGCAGCGGCCCAGCCTCGGCTCTCAGCACATTTCACCCGTGACAACTTGGCCAGGAGGGAAAGAATTCTAGTTCCAGGTGGAGTTTCGGTGCCGCTGGTAACAGCTCTCAGCTCCCCAAACCAGCGCCGGATCTTGCCCTCTCCCAATGGCCACTGGAGCATGTGTTCCCCGAGGACTGGGCAGTAAGTTAGGATGAGGGTCTAGCCATGGCCAGGAAGCTGTTCTAACATGCTACGCTTATCTGTCACTCGCTGAACGAGGCTCCCTGTTTGGCTGGATGAGGCCGTGTCACAGGGACAAGAATGGCAGGAAACAGCCGAGTCTGTGGTGGAGAGAAAAGGCACAGCAGAGCCGTGCATCCTCCCTACACCTGTGTGCTCTGACTCACCTCTCTGTACTACATCAGGAGCCAAAAAGAGGGCAGTTAGAGCTTGGACATGGAGGTGCAAGGGAGGCAGCATCCATTTCTGAGCTGCAAACCCAATGCACAGACCTGCCTAAATACAGAGCCCATACATAGGCCACACCAATGCATACATCCACACAGCAGCATGTGCCCAGCAGTGCCCGGATGCATGCATATTGATGCAGAAAGCTGTACCCACACACCATAGCTATACCGCCCCATCCACAGCAATGCATGCAAACTCTAATGCTCAGTCACACTGATGCACAAGTGCATCCCTACTAAAACAGGTCTGCACACTGGCACATAGGCAAGCACCACCACCCTAGCCTGCGAAAAGCCGAGGCTGGCATACAGGCCCAGCTCCTGGAGTATGCAGCCAATTCATAGGCACAAGCACCAACAGCCCCCACAAAAGCATGCCCACATGCACAGCCCCCTACTAACGCACAGATGCAGGCAGCCCCCAGATACAAAGGCACTTCTAAAAGAAACCAAAGTAACTCCAAGAGGAAAACAGCAATGCACTTGCACACGTACCATCCAGCACATGTCAGCAGGGCCTGGGAGTCCATGCAGCTCCCTGCCAGCAGGGATAGAAAGCTACTGGGGTTACAGGCTCTGAACCCTGAGGTGCTGAGACAGGTTTAGGGATCCTGCAGAAGGCACCGACTGTCCCCAGCCTGGCCTAGCCTCCTCACAGATGCTCCTGCTGTGCAAGCCTCAACCCTAGTCTCCTTGACCTGAGCCCTGGTGGAAGAAGAGGTAAGAGTGAGGAAGAGGACTGGGGGACTTAATGCTGCTGCTCCACCAGGCACTAAGGCCGCTGCAGTCCCTGTTTTTTCTCATGCATTTCAGGGAATGTATACAATCGGGAGGATAGGAAAATAGTGCTGGAGAGATAGGCTCAGTCCACAAGGCTTGGGAGGTCTGAGTTTTCATTTGAGCCACATAGCTGCCCTCTTTGGGTACAACAAAAACCCAACTTTTTGACAACACTACAACTCAGACCCAGCTTCTGCAGCCTCTTGGGACAGCATGTTATTTTGGGGACAGCTGTACTGGGGAAATCTGGGATCCAGACATCCCTGAACCCACCTGCTACATCCTGGGAGCTGATCTCAGCTTTGCCTGTCTGGAGGTGGGAAATCCTTAGTTCCCTCTCCCCCACACACCCACCTCTGCAGCCTCTCCACTGTCTGGGACCAGCAGTCATTTTCATTACAGCAAGGCGGGTGTGGGTCCTCAGCCATGCCCATGACATCACACGAGGGGCAGGTACCACTCAAAACTGTGCATCTCCTTCCTCTCCCAATTTGGAGTACAAGCTCTGACGGGCAGGAGCTGCACAGGAGATGCGACACCCTGGGACTGTCCAATGCAGGGCCCTGCCATCTGCCCACCTCATGCCAACTGCTGGAGTCCTTGGGTCTTCACCTCCCTCTCGAAGTGCACATGGCCCTTCTCCCTGGACACTCCTGCTCTGGCTGGGGTGGTCAGCCAAAGCTGCTCCCAGACCCCCTGGCAACTACAACCTTCAAGGATTTTCCCACAGAGCAGTGGGACAGGCAAGCGCTAGGCTTCTCTGTGCAAGGACCCATCTGCCTGGGGAAGGGAACTGCAACCCCTCCCTCCCCATGGACAGCCCCTGGTCACACGTGATGCGGAGAGTGCAGCCAGCCAGCTGCAGCAGGCTCCCTCCCAAGCCAGCTGCTGAATGACTGAGGGCTGCAAACCTACCCTCCACCAGACCAAAGGACTTTGCTACCCTCCTGGCACGGCACAGCCTGCTGGCAGGGGCAGGGAGAACAAGCAGCAGGTTCTTAGCCTGGACGGTCCTACTCGTAGTTATGCGATTTCCTCAGAGATACAGGATTTCCTTTCCTCCTGCTGCTGGCAGATCTTCAAAGAGCAGCCAGAGCTGCCCAGCCCTGCCACGGCTCCTCCCAGCCTCCAGCTGGGAGCAACCTGGAGAAACTCCGTGGTGAAAAACAATAAGATGCATCTGGATGCAGGACAGGGCAGGGGCCCTAGAGTGTAGACAGACATTGGCAAATCTGACTTCCCTGGGGATGCCCTGTGGGCAGAGCAGCAGGCTGTGTGCTCTCATGCAGGGCACTGCTCAGCTGGCAGTCTGAAATGCCAGTCTGTGGACCAGGGGAAACAGCACCGAATTCACACCTTGGCTATGCAACAGGCTCAACTTTCCCTGTGCTACTGAGACACAGACGGTCCTCAGCAGGGCCAGAGCATCCCTGCAAGCCCTGGGCCAGAGCATCCCTGCAAGCCCTGGGCCATGAAGCCTCATTACTACTTGGAGATCAGCATGTTCTACCACTTGCCCTGGCCTCCGGATCCAGTGTCCCACCACTGTGTTGGGTGGAGGACAAGCAGCTCTAAGCTCCTCTCCCTTAGCGCACCCAGAGCCCACTGATATCAATGCCAACCCCACCAGGATTCATCCCATGCAGGATCCTAAAGTCATTTGCAAGCCTGGCACCCTAATGGTCATCCATGTACACAACTCTCACTGCTGTTGCCCACTCCAACCTAAGCAACTACTTCCCCATGTCAACCCTCATCAGACCCCAGTCCTCCAGGCTCAGAAAGGCTCTTGGTCATGCCAGCCCTGGGGCAGACGCCAGGGCATTTTTTCTATTCTTAAACAGCAATAATATTTTCCCATCTCAGAATAACATTGGCAAGGCCACTCATGCTTTATTGTGTCAGAAAACTTTTCCCTGGCAAATTCCTCAGCAGTCTGGGAGCTTTTCTATTTGCATTAATACAGCTGGACATTCCTCCTTCTCCAGCATGAGAAAGATATGGAAGAAGGGCAGGAGAAGGTGGAGTCACAGGGATAGGGGCTGCTCTCCATCTGCTATTCCCCCAAGCTTGCAGAAAGCCAATAATTCCCTCCAACTCTCAAGAAGCAGAGCAATGCGTTTTTTTTCCTGGTACTGTAACTATCGGCACACAACCCCCCTATCAGGACCTGCAGTAAAAGGATCCATCCCTCATGGTTACCTCAGACTGACTCCTATCCACATCTGAGCCAGATGGGATCTAGGACTCTGTGCATCAGGTGTCACTCAAGGGGTGTCACACAAAAGCACAGAGCATAATTTCCCTGTCTTCCAAACTGCATCCAGTCAATACATCTGGCTGCTCAGGTCTGCGGACCATCAGGACATAAGGGGAGATACAACAGAACATCTAATCTAAGACCCCAGTCTGGTATGTGGGCAACAGTGCTGCACTAAGGGGGTTTGTCTCTCCTAGCACCCAGGCCTTGGTCTGGATGCCCCGTCACAACAGATGCCATCCAGCCTTCAGCCCAACCCAATACAGATCCAGTCTCCCCACTCTTGGCTCATAGGATCCTAGGGTTGGCTCAGGAGTCAGCAAGTCCAATCCCCAGCACAAACGCAGGTTGTTCTACTCCTGAGCCATCCCAGGCAGTTGCTATATCTGGAGCTATAGTTCAGGCCCCATATCTAGTGCTTTAAAACCTGGGCATGCCCCTTCCAGTCATGTTCACCTGGTGATGAGAAGTAGTAGGAGACCTCCATGAGTGGGCCCCACACCTGGTCCTGGGGCTGTGCATACATGGGATGGAGCAGAGCAGTGCAGTCAGTGCCTGTCAATGGGGACAGTGTGTGGCTCTGAGTCCAAGGGAAAGGCAGGGTTATGTGGCTACACTGCGCTCATCTGCAGAGCTAGGCGGGTTCTTTCACAGCAGAGGAGAGCTGCAGAGCAAACCCTCTCAGCAACAAATACAGCCGCAGCTACCAAGATAGGGGAAGAACCAAGACTCAGTACCAAGAGCCACTCCCTCAGAGCTGCCCCCATCCTGAGACTGACGTCAGCAATGTCCCACGGGACACAGCCAAGGCAAACAGCACTGCACCCATGGTCACCTGCCACTCCCTGGCCTCCCAACACCATCGCCCCTCTGCAAGCCAGCACCTTTCCCCTCCACCCCCTCAGTCTGTCTTTGCAGTACTTGGAGACAAGTATGGAGCCTGGATCTGCTCAAGCAGACTCTGTTTTGTCTAACAGCATGGCTGGGAGCAGAAGGAGCAAAGCCTGCTGCTGGCACAACAGATGAGAAAGTGTCAGCGGGAGCAGGGACTGGTCTAAGGGGAACAGCGGATTGGGAAGGGAAGCCTGAATGTCCCCCACTCCTCCCCTCACCCTAGCATTCACCCCTCCACCATTGGCAAAGCCCTAAAGGAAAGCCCAGCAAGCACCCACGCACCACACAGCTAGAATGGCTCAAAGACCAGCACCCACACCCTCAACCTGTGCTCTGTCCTCTCCTTTCACTATGCCAAGGCTGGCCCTGCACTCCCCACACCTAACGCACACCCACCACAAAATGTCGCAGTGGCCTAGCAGGAAGGTGTCCTGCCTTCACTCCTGGCATGACATTTCCTGTGGAGCAGAGAACTTGACTCTTCAGATCAGGGATCAGGTGGAGAAAAAGGGGATTGGCATTGAGAAGTGACCAGAGGGCGCAGCATATGTCTGAAGAGCCTTCGTTGCTGATGTTGCTCCGGAATACAAGACCCCGGCTTGCTTTTCTGCTCCCAGTGTGATGATTACGCAGTTCTCAGGAAGAAGGGGGAAGCATGTAATTTTGCCTTTAGGCCACAAGAGATGGATGTGGAGTCCCTGGGAGACACTCCACACAGAGCCCTAGGATCACTCTCGTAGGGTGACTTTGCAGAGCAGAACTCCTCCTTCAAATGTATAAAAATAAGAGTGTCCTGATCACTAGTGCAAAGCTGGGCTCTTGTACCTCCTGTTTTGAGGATCTCAGAGCTTTGGTGTTAATATTAATACCTAAGATCCATGCATCCCAGATGATATGGCTTCATGGGCCCAGTTTTGCAAAGAAACTCACTCTGGTGCAAGGAGATACAGTGGCATTTGCTTAAAGCCTGTGAGAAAATTAGTACCAGATGCCCCACCTCCCAGTCTCATGCTGTAGGCCTGAAATCAGTACCCCTCTGCCTCCTGTGGCCCACAAAGCCCCAGTCCACTTTGGGTGGTCAGGTATGGATAGGTCCAAATCATGATGGGAACAGTTTCCACCCCAAAATGTAGGTTTTCCAAAACCAAAATGTTTCACCAAAATTGTGTCAGAACTAATTTTCAATGGAAAAAGACATCAAAACACATTGTCCCTTCCTTCTTAATGCTGGAATATCCCCTTCCAATTCCTGTTAATTCTGTTGGATGTCTCGTGCTCTTGTGTTTTATGATCAAAGGCTTCTGATAGTTCCAAACTGCATGTGTTTTGGGAGTTTTGGTTGACGGGAGATTTCAGCCTGTTTCCAATTTGGAACGGGAGCAAGGTTTGAAATGTCGGGAATTTCCCAAGGAGGTGGAATCCCAGTTCCCAAGAGCTGCGCACTGGAGGCAGCCCAGTGTCCTGGAGCCAGCGATTTGAAGGAAAGGCACCTTCTGCAATGCTTAGGTTATCAATTCAGCTTGGATGCTCCCAACCCACTATGGGAGCTCTGGGGAATGGAGATCCACCTTCTTCCAGCCCTACCTTGCGCTGCTGTTAGCAGCAGCAAGGGCACAGGATTGCTGCTTTAAGCTAGCTGGGTGACGCAGGTGCCTTCTTCCACAACCAGCAGCAGGAGGGGTAGCATTGCCACCTGGCTCCCAAACTCTGGATGTCCAGCCCCCAGCACTTCTGGGTTCTGCAGATGTGCCAGAGCCAGAAGCTTATTGCCAAGCTACTGGCAAGATGGAATGAAACCACAGCATGGAGCAGGGAGTCAAGACCCTGTATCCCAGCTGTACTATGAGCCCTCTGAGCAGCTCTGGCAGGTCATGGCACCTCTGTGCCTCAGGTTCCTCATCTGTAGCTATACTGATGGTCCCATGGAGAGTACTGGAGACCCATTGCTGAACAGTGCCCTACATGAGGAAGCCACTAAGGTGGCTCACCAAAGTGCTGCAAGCCATGCAGAGGGGTGGGGTGAGGGAGGCTTTACTGCCCAACTCCACATCCCAGATGGTCCCTGGTCACATCTCAGTATCAATCCCCTTCCCCCACCTGATCTCTGACCTGAAGAGTCAAGTTCTCTGCTCAGCAGG
>NW_005842348.1:310567-314632 GCF_000455745.1 Alligator sinensis | reverse complement strand
TCATGCCAGAGGCAAAGGCAGGGCACCTTCCTGCTAGGCCACTGGCACATTTGCATGGTGCAGATATGTAAAGGCTGCTGTAGGGAAGCAAGAGGGGGCAATCAGCATGCTGCCTGGGTCTCACATGGACACATGCACCCAGCCGCTTGCAGGCTCCCAGAGCCCCATGGCTGTGGAGTTCCTTTCCTTCCACCCCCAGCTTGGCATCTGCAGCAGGCCTTGGATCTCCTTCCTGCTCTTGCACAACCCACCAGGCTCTTTAAAAGACAATGAATGCTCTCACTCCGGTCCCAGCCAACCACCAGCCCCCAAGCGGGAAACTCCCAGCCTTATACTCCCATTGCCAGCTCCTTACCTCTGAGCCCTGGCTGTTTCCTCAAGGTCAGCCCTGCCGATCTCTTCCCACCTCATGAAGAAAAGAGTGCCCAGGACACACAGTCCCTGGGTTTTCGCCCTGGCTCTGCCAAGGCCTTGCTCATTCATTTCAGGAGGGAATTTCAAGTCTTCTTTAATTAGTGCATCTATGAATCACAGCCCTGACATAGCTATTAACTCTTCTGTGGGATGTCTCCTTGTCAGCCAAAAGTAGTGAGTCCAGATCTCATGCTTCTAGCCAGCATTTCCATGGGGGAAGAGATGTGTGGATATCTCCACAGCACTCCCACATCACCCCATCACTGGAATCAACAGATACGCCACCACAAAGTATGGTGCCAGCCACAATTCCTGCTCTGCAGCCCCTTTACCCCTGGGACAGCGTTCTCCTCTCCCTTGCTGCAGTGTGCCCTGGTGGCAAGGAAAGGCAGAGCTTTATCAGCTGCAGCCTCCTTCCAGAGGGGGTATGTGACTGTCCAGTCCCACCCTCTCCAGCTGGGGGTGCCAGTCAGCACAGCAGGGGATGCCAGGAAAAGTCATTCAATCTGTCAATAAATCTAGTCACAAGGCAGCTGTTCTTCTTTGCAAGTATCATGCGGGAGCCCCAAGGGGTTTTCTGGATGGGAGGGAAGATGCAAAGTATCTGGAGTGCCCATTAGCTCCAGGCCCCCAAACCTGTTCCAGTATTTCTCAGTGGGCCTCAGAAATTCCTATTAGGATGTTCCTTCAAGCTCCCTTGCCTCCCCTGCAGTGTCCTGCCTCCACATGAGGTAAGGCTCTGTGGCACTGCCCTGCTGCACACACTTCCTGAGCTCTGACAGCACCAGGTCAGAGACGGCCTTTCACAGGCCTGTTTCCAAGCAGCTGCAGCCTCTTGTGCAAGTAAATCCAGGGGACAATGCACTGGCAACCAACAAGCTGACACAGGGTCAAGGGGAACGTTCCCTTCCACAGCTCAGGTCCTCCTCCTCCTGCGGGGGATCCAGCCAGGAATCCAGCTTCAGTTCCTCCCCTCGCATGCCCTGAACACGCAACCCAGGCCAGGGGCAGGGGCACTGGTGCTGTCCAACCTGTATGTTTGCCTGGCCATGCCCTGCTCTGTCAGTCTTCTGCTCCTTGCCTTCCTTGTTGATCATCTTATGGACACAGAGCCATGCTGAGTGGCTCTAGCCTAGGCTCCATTTATTGGTTGCTGTTTCCTGCTCACAGCCCAGCTCTGGGGTAAAGCCCCAGTGGCATCTGTTCACCCTTCCTTCTTCCAACAAGTCACCTGAGTCACATGGGGTGCAGACAGAAGTTACATTTGTCCCACAATCGGCCCCCTGAAAGCACTTGACAGCTATGCTGTCACATACATGCACAGCAGTTTAAAAGTGACTGATCATGTGACAAGTTAAGCCTCATCAAATGAGGGATCAGATAAAGGTGCTCCATTTTGGAGCGCCTTAAGGGATTTGTGCTCCCTAGGATTAATTTGTAGCATGATCAGGGCTGCACTCATGCAGCCCAGCCCAGCCCCGCCCCACCCCGGGACTGTCTGCAGGGGGGGAGCCAGCTGTGGGTTGGGGTTTGCCCAGCCTGAGCTGGAGCGGGATGGGTGGATTGGAGCTCCCCCTGCCTCACGGACCCTCCAAACCCCTCTCCAGTTCAGGCCAGGCAAACTCCAACCCACAGCTTGCTCCTGCTCCTGTCTCCCCCCTCCCTTCCTGCAAACAGCACCGGAGCTGGGGAGGGGCAGGGCTGGGGAAAATGGTGACTTCTCTACTGCGGGCAGGCTCCCTGGGCTCTTGCAGCCAGAGTCTATCCCCCTGCCCCCCAACCCAACAGGTGAATGTCTGGCAGGGTGGGGAGGGCCTCTAACTCATGGCACTTTATGTAAAGCACCATGAGTTACAGTGGGGGCCTGCCCTCTGGCTGCTCCTCCCCGAGGCAGCCTGTCACGAGCAGAATGGTCCCAAGCAGTTTGCCTACAGCTGTCTCTGACCCTCTCCCCAATCTCGAGAGACAAGCTGTTGTGTGGTTAAAACCACAGGCATTAGCCTCCCCTCCCCTCTCCCTTTGTGGCTAGTCTGTGCCATTTTGAGGTCCAAGCTCCAGCTCACTGGACAGTCAAGGGGAGCGCCAGCACTGCTTTCTGCTACTGCTGGATTTGAAGCTGCCAGAGCCCTGCCTTTGAAACCTTCATGGAGCCAGGAACATGTGTGCCACTGCAGACAGCTGGCACAGGGCGCAAGTCTGGTGGGGACCTTGGCACAAAGCTGGGCCTCCCACATAATCAGGTGGGCTGAGCAGGACCCCACACCATGGTAGTTTGAATTGACAGCACCAAACCACCCACACCAAAGGTCTCTTGGATTTTTCTTCCTCTGAGGCTGCTGGGACCAAGGGGCTGTCCTCCCTCCCCTATATGCTACTGTAAGCTCCCCACCCCCACTCCCTTTCCCCAGACATTTATTTTTAACCAAGTCCCCATTCTGGAATGGAGTTTATTCTGGAGATGGGAGATTCTCACAGTTGTCCTCAGCGCACCCCCTGCAGCGATATTCATAAAACAATGAACACTGCAGTGTGGGGAAGGCTGACTTGTGCTCCCAACCCCTCCTGCGTAGGACTAGCTGCCTGTCAAAAGTGACTCACTCATCTCCCTCAAAATCCCTCCTTGCCACAGGCAGAGCTTCCACCCTGCGAACACAGGGCAGGTGGGGTGTTGGCATAGCTGCTTCTGGCAAGCTGAGCTGCACACACCCATGGATTTCAACTTCCTCCCCCACTCCTCTACGTATCCTTTCTCTTGGAGTGACAAGCTCTTGGAGGCATGGGCTGTCATGGGCCAGGTTTTTGTACAGCACCTAGCAAAGTTGTACTGTACCTGGCACAATGGGAGACAGCAGGATGCTACTGCAATATACACGAAGGGAGGTAGATAGACATATGACACATTTACAATGGGGGAAAGGGCAGGAGTTTAAAAGAAGCCTGTAATTTACCTGTGCCAGCCACAGCTGCAGGGCACCAAGTTAAACTTTCAGTAAAGGATAATAGATTCTTATGGATAAGCAAGGCTTTGCAGAGAACTCAAGTGACTTAAGAGCCTGTAATTCATCTTCAAAGTTACTAAAGTGCTTTGGAAACAAAATTCTTCTGGCATCTGTAGGGACTCACTTCTAAGGAGAGGGTCTCCAGCTTCCCACACCCAGGGCAATTGGCCCATCCCCACCTGACATCAGGAAGACCCTTCCACCCACAGGATAGTACTGCACTACTGGCAGCATGACTGGGGCTTATCCCAACCTCTGAAAAGTCAGGACCTGGTGGTCATTGAGCAGGGCAGTGTGACCCAGCACAGCAGCTCCCTAGGGCTCCCTGCAGCCTCCTTACTCAGAGGAGAACCAGCCCAACTCAACTCCCAGCAGGAACAACTTCCTAGGACAGGAGAGAGGGGGTTGCATGTGGGTAATGAGCCATGAACCAAGCTGGGAATGCAGGCAAGCTGCTGAAAAGTCAGGACCTGGTGGTCATTGAGCAGGGCAGTGTGACCCAGCACAGCAGCTCCCTAGGGCTCCCTGCAGCCTCCTTACTCAGAGGAGAACCAGCCCAACTCAACTCCCAGCAGGAACAACTTCCTAGGACAGGAGAGAGGGGGTTGCATGTGGGTAATGAGCCATGAACCAAGCTGGGAATGCAGGCAAG
>NW_005842348.1:294277-310557 GCF_000455745.1 Alligator sinensis | reverse complement strand
CACGCCCCCCCCCCCCCCCCCAAGGGCTGGGACCAGGGCTGGAGTGTGGCAATTCTGGTCCTAGCTGCCCCACTGCACCATGTGGGGCAGGAGAAAGTTCCTGTCACTGGCACCTTGAGGGATGGAGCTGGGTTCAAAGGACCTGCAGCTCCTACAGATTATTCCCATGTGCTCCCCACACAGGCTATGTCTATTTGGTTTCCAGGGGAAGCTACCTCCCTCCTCCTTTGTGTCTTGAATCTACATGAGTGGCCACCTAAGGAGAGGCCTTGACCTCCTCTCCTGGCCACAGAGCTCAGAGCCAAAGGCCAAGTCCCACTCCCACAACATCCAGATCTGAGGCAGCAAATCACCATGCATACAAGCGTTGCCTCCCCAGTGCTGGGGCTCTCATTAGCCACAGGATTCACTTGGCTTGAGCCAAAACCAGGGAGACATCTGTCCAGGGAGGAGGGGGAAGTGTGAGGCTGGAGCTGGCAAAGTCAGCTCTTGTCTTTCTGCATCCACTGCCCTCCCAGCAGTGACTTGCCCCTCATCAGCTTTCTTGTGGTTGGGGGAACAGCCCTGTTGGGTGCCCACAAGCTTTCTAGACATGCTCTGTCCAAGGCAGCAGGACCTCCCCCAGCCAAGCTTCAGCACAGGGGAATGGTGCTGTAGCCCCAGGCCTGCCCCTTCCACAGCACCGTGCAGATCCAGCTACCCCCAACCAGGAGACCACGCGAGGGCTGATGGGGCTAGGGGTAGAGCTACGAAGGCTGAGTGAAGATGGTAAGATCCAGCCTGAGCCTCTGTCTGGGAACCCCTCCCTAAGCCTTTTCCAAGCACTCATAACCTTTTCTGCCCCCCTTGTGTTGCCTCTGTGCTGCTCCTGGCTCCAGCCCAGGCAATGTGCCAGACTCTCTGGCAGGGGCTGCCCTTGGGCACTTCCAGCCTGGCCAGTAACTTCTCAGGTACAAATTCAGTGCAACCTCAACTGCTAGGGACAAAGCTCCTGGATGTGGGGAACATTTTGCCTGGCTCTGGTGCTTCACCTGCTGTGACCGATGCATGCCATTCTTGTGCCCAGTAGCAGCTGGTGTGAGAAGCATCAGGACAGAGGCTGAGTCTCAGTGGGATTAGGGGACTCCTGCCCAGGCCACAGGTCAGCATTCAGCACTGCCTTTTTCTGGAGAGGGGGTAGCAAAAGGCTGATGAGATTGTGCTGCAGTATCCAACGCTGGTCACAAGGGGGTGCTGGTGGCAGCCAGGGGAGTCGGGACCAGAGCCAAGGGTGTCCTATAATAGTGGTTTTCAACCTTTTTCCATTTGCGGACCCCTAAAAAAAATGGAGGTGTGGACCCCTTTGAACGGTAAGTGTGGGCATTCACATATTTTTGCTTGATCATAGTCATCTTTTGCAGACCCCTCAGACAGTCTATGAACCCCTAGGGGTCTGCAGACCATAGGTTGAAAACCACTATCCTATACTATCCCATCCCAGTCCATACACACCAGCGAGGCAGCATCCGAAATGATGCACTGAAGCCCAGAGTACTGCAAGCTGGTTACTACATAGTGTAAAATCACCCAGGGGATCCCAGAGAGGACAGATGAGGAGGGAGCAGGGTTGGTGGCAGTGAGGTTGTGGGGAATCCCTTCTAGGCATTTCAGGTTCAGTTGCTGATCTAGGAACTGTTTCACCTCTGTGGGGCATGGAGCCTAGGAGACATCCTGCAGAGACCAGCAGCTTGGCCACACACCCGCTCTGCCCGTGCGGACAACTGCGCTCAGGGCACAGCTCGAGTGGTAGAAATGGAATGCCCTGCCTGACATCTTGTGGGGTAAGGAGGGAGGCACCACTGGCCCCAGCCCAACCATTGCCAGTGCCTGCAGGGGATGTGAACATAGGGATAGGGAAGGAAGGGAAGCACAGAGCCCAGCCAGCCCAGTTCATTTTAAATCCTACCCACTTCCTTGTGCTCCACAGCACCCAGCCCTGGAGGTGCGGAGCATGGCACACACGGGCACTGAGGGTCGTGGCACGTGATCCGTTGAGTACACGCAGGCAAGGGAACATACCGGGGCATGTGGAAAGTCTCAGGTGAACATAACCCCTTCACTTCCCTTGGGGGTGTGAATTGCCAATACCCCTGCTCTGACCTCTGGGGCTCTCAGCGTAACTACGGGGAGATGGGGCTTTGGCTGCATAAAATTTACAAGCGGGCTCTCACTCACAGGACGACCTCCTGCCCCCAGCCTCATTCATTCACTGCCCCTCACACACACACCCCCACATTCTGGTAACATTGCCCCACCAGGTGCCACAGTCCCTTCCTCACATGCAGCCCCCTCCCACAGCAATCAGTCTGGGCCTCTTCCGGGTAGCTTCGATTTGGCTCCAGAGCTCAGCAAGTTCTGATCCACAGCTCCAATCTGGCCCGGATGCAAGCCAATAACCCAGCAAGCGCTAAGTGCAGAGGAAGAGTTGAATTGCCCTGTCACAATTGCAGGGGGCATGTCAGGAGCAGCCCTCCAGAGACAGTCACGGTTACCTTTGTAAGACAGGCGGAGTCGGGGCATGTTGGTCTTGGTGTCCTCACAGCTGGCCAAGAGAGTCCCACAGAGCCACCAGGCTGCCAGGGCATGGAAGAAGTGTCTGACATGCATGGCCTGCTGCCTGGCTCTTCCTTCCAAGTCTGCCACAGGATGCTCCGTGTACTGTGAGTCAATGGGCTTCCTCCGGCACTCCTTCCAGGCACTCCTTCCAGGGACAGCTGTGGAGGTCCCAGCTGGCCGGCGTGTGCTCAGGCAGCCTTCCCACCCTGCCTCTCCCCCCGCCTGCCACAAGGAACTGGCTCTGAGGAGTCTACTGTGAGTTTTATACAGCAGGGCTCCACCCAGCTCCTCTCAAGGAGATTGCCACAGCGCAGGGACAGGAGACCCGCCTTTCCATCCCGCTGGCAGCTGTGCTCTGGGGGGCAAGGGGGGGGCCTGGCCGAGGTTCACTTCACTGCAGCCTCTGTGCTCTGCCTGCCCTGCTGAGTTAAAAGAGGCACCAGGCATTAAATCAGCTACCTCTGAGGTGCCACTGACTCCCAGGCAGTTACATGAGGGACAGATCTGGCCCTGTGGTGCAGCAGGTTTCTTCCCCTGATCTCAGCCCAACCCCACAGCCACACCACAGTTTCCCTTTCCCAAAGTCCCCAATGGATGCACTTTTTCCTTCAAAAAGGTGCCAGAAGTCTGGATCAAGCAGAATGATTTCAGGGGGCAGGGGAGGTTCAACCAATTTCATAATGGGCTGTGCACTCAGTACAAACAAAAAAAAAATTCACACTCCTCCACCCCCGTCCCTCTGGCCTGGCTCAGATCTGCCCTTATGCTGATCAGCACAAAGGATGTGGGAGGACTGACCTGCTCCCTCGTGACTCCTAGGCTGAGGCTCCCTGGGGAGAGATTTCAGTTATGCATATGTGCAGCACCAAGCACAGTGGGTCTGAGCTCAAAGTTGGGGCTGTGAGGCACAAGGGAGCTAGAGAACAACAGCAACTGCTACAGCTACCACTGCCCCTAACCTGTAGAGGAAGAGCCCAGTCCCAGGCTGCAATTCAGTCCTAAGCACTATGTTCATTTATATCCTATTAAATTAAATCACACAAGGGTTCTGACAAGCCCAGAGCTAGCAGCACCTGAGTGGGCTGCCTTCACTCTACAGCCACAGTCCTATTGCTCCCTGCCAATGAGCAGCATGTGAAATAATAATGCCGAAAGCCTGGGACTAAGTCAAGACACCTGGGTTCTATTTAAAGTACTTACCATGGCCCCCAGTAAACATTGCATGCACTTCTCCTAGCATGCTGTGATCTGGGGCAGTGCCACTGGTGACATGGTAGAGATCAGGACATGGGGCACAGAGGGGCTATGTGACCCACTCAAGACTTCACAAGGGGTCTGTGGCACAGCAGGGGAGTGAAACCAGCTGTCCCTATGCCCAAACCCATGTCTTTTCTCTAGTCTCAGCATTAGCACCAAGTCTCAGTATGTTCTCAGCCAAGGGGCCAAGGCTAATGTTTCTGAAAGCAGCATCTGGTTGTTGGTATCTCTCTTTCCAGGGTGCCCAGGATGGCCTAGTGATCAGGGGTGCTAAGTATGGACAGCCCCAAATCAGTCAGCACACCAGGCACCGTACAGATCCCATCACTGAGGCAACCCAGAGTGCACAGCACATTATGACAAAGACCCAGCCATGCAAGAGACTTGGGAATGAGGTAACTGCACACTGCACACCGAGGCACCATCTTGTTACATTTACTCTATTGCCGGCTCTGAGCATTCACTGACTGCAAGTCAGGATAGGGGAGAAAAAAAAGCCCATGACTGGGTCACAAAAGACAAGATCTAGAAATAAAATCAACTTTTAAGTTGGCCTTCTGGACTGAACCTTTCTGGGGCACTTAGGTCATGTTTTCAGCCTCTTCTCCAGCATCACCAGGATGAAAATAAACATCAGTTATCATGAGACACCCAATAATGTCATCATCAAACTATCAAGAGTGCCTTTAAGCCTGCTAAATCACCCTTCCCACCTCAACCAGCCTCTCACCTTTCAGCCTCGTCTTCCCAAAGCAAGCCCCTAGTTTTGATTCCAGTATCCTTAGAGCCCACTTTCTAACTGCTCAATCTCTCTCCTCTCCATAAAGAGCTCACATGCAAAGGAAACCAACCAAGCAGATCCCGGAGTCAGCTGGTGTCTTGCTGTGAAAAAGTCACAAATCTTAATATGAAAACAAAGATTTTCCCATTTAATTTTCCCAGATTTTCCTTATTTCCTGTATCACACATTTCCCCGGAAGGGCAAAGAAACCAAATCCAGCAGCAGCCTCATATTACCGCGGCAGAATCTCAAAGTGAAACTGACCAGAAACAAAAGTGAAACTGACTAGCAGAGTTTCACTCTCCTCCCTGGGGAAATGCGCAGTAAACAAACAGCAGGAGAGGGAATCAAAGGGAGGTTTAAATTTCCTGTTTTAGTTACCAGTACAAGCAGCTGTTTAAAGGGATTTAAAAAGGGGGTGTCTCTGAACCATTTCATAAGTATAGTAAGATCCTGCACGCACACACACTTGCTGCCATAGGCAAATCCCAAATTTTCATAGTTTCATAGATATTAGGGGTTGGAAGAGACCTTTTAGATCATCCAGTCCAGCCCCCCCTGCACTTGGGCAGGAAAGACTGCTGGGGTCAGATGACCCCAGCAAGGTAGGCATCAAGATGCTTTTTTGCAACAAAAGGGTGCAGGAACAGCAACCAGTACTTCAGAGGTGGCTATGCCCTGGCTCCTAACCTCCCTCTCCCTCCTGGGGTGGGTAGACCATGCTACAGAAGCAGCAGCCATGGACTTTTTTAAAGTCCCAAACCAGGTAGCAATCCTCTCCTCCTGCTCTCAGCATCCCCTCTCTTCCTCTCCTCAGTGGCACCTGCCTTCCCCTCCCTTCCCCGCTGTCCTGCTTGCTGCTGTCCCCAGCTGTCCTGGGCAGGGAAAGCTCCAGAGCTTGTCCTGCCCCACTCCAGCCAGGCTGCACAGGGAGCCAGGCTCAAGTGAGGATAGAGGCAGCAGCACTGGCAGGAAGGGTCCCCTATCCTGAGCCTGCTTCCAGGCTGGCAGGGAACACCAAGGAACTGGGCAGGGAGAAGGAACCTGCTTTCCCGCTGCCACTGTCCCTGGCTAAGCCCAGCTCCCTGTGCAGCCCAGCTGGAGCAGGGCAGGAGAAGCTTTGGAGCCCCCCTCACCCTCATAGCCAGGATGGTGGCAGAAGTGGGTAGAGGAGGGGGAGGAGCCCCTCAGCACAAAGGGGAACAGAAAGGAAGATTCTTACCTTCTTTGGGGACTTGAAAAAAAGTTCTTGGCTGCTGCTCCCACAACGTGATCCAAAATTGAGGGTGTGTGCCTCTGCATCCCTCTGGATCCACCCCTGCAAAGCCATCAGATGTAACTGGCTGGAAGGCAGGCACCTGTAGCCACAGTTGGGCACCCAAAAGAAAAAAAGGCAGCCAAACTGCCTCAGTGTTAACAAGAGATTAACAGGGGGTCGGACTTGATGATCTATTGAGGTCCCTTCCGACCCTAACATCTATGAATCATCTATGAATCTATAAGGGGTCTGTCTGACCATGCTGATCCTCCACCAGGTTGCCCAGAGTAAGACAGCATGCACAGAGCAGTGGGAACCAGGCCCCTTGGGTCCCAGAGGCAAGCCCTGGCTTGATTGCCCACTCTGGGCTCTACCACGGCTGTATGGGTTAATAGCTGGAGATGGAAACTTCACAATAAATGTGGTAGTCACGCTGCCAGATGCCAGCAACAAAATGTGGCCTGCAGTACCCAGCACCGCACCCCAGACCCAACCTCACTCTAGAGCCAGACATCACAGCCTGGCGCACTGAGAAGAGCCAGGGAAAGCAGCCCAGACAGTCACCGAGTTGGCTGCAATGTTTTGGGGATTGCCAAAGAAAACACAAAGGGAACCACAGCGTCCGGACAAGCTTTCTGCTAGCAAGAAGGAGCAGGCAGCTCCATTGGGTCCCTGGCCACAGCCAGACTCCACCACCAGCACCCCCACACCCCAGGGTCACCTTGACAGCACTCCCATCCATCTTCTCCATCCACAGCCAGCTGTGTACTGAGCAGCCTCCTCTCCCCACACCCAGCTGTTATCCTCAGGCCCAGCTCCTTCCAGGAGCCCTTTCCACCTCTTCCCTCTGAGATGGCCCCCTAACAGCACATCCCCGCAGAGCCTTCCTGTGCCTCTCCCTCCCCTAGGATGGGGACACTCTCACTTCCCTTGGGACTTGTCACCCAGAGATGTCATCAACACAGTGGGTCAAAGAACCCCAAACTCCAACATGTCTCTTGTTCTCTGTTGAATAACATCTCTGTCACAGAGAACATGGGTTCTGCAGGGTCCTTGGATTCAGGAAGGAATTTCTGATCAGAGACAGACACACACAGCCTTATTCCCAATCCCCCATTACCACGACCCCAGGGCACATGATGGGCAGGTGAAAGACCCAGGTTCAAGTCTTGCCTAAGCTGCAGCAGGGATTGGCCTGCAAGTCTCCTCATCACAGGGAAAGGCCCTGACCCAGAGTCAGGCTGCAGTAGACATACGGTCTTTCCTTTCTCCAGAACCATTTCCAATGAGCTGTTTTGCTCTGGTGCAGAATAAAAACCAGGATTCCAAACCCTTGAGGGGAGGGCATGTGGCCCTCTAGCAGCCCCAGGCCTCACACATCCCACCCATGGAGGCCCTGCTCCTTCCCATGCCCCCACCAGCCAGGCCCCTTTCCCACTGCAAGGGTCCCCTGACACTCCTACCCTACCCAGGTACTACATGCCTGTTCCCCCTCATTGCCACATTGAGGGCACCAGCTGTGCTCCTGGAGAGCCATTTGTGTGGAAGAACTAGTCTCTCAAGAAAGCCCAGGGGAGGTGGGAGCCCAGGCTGGGAGGGCTGAACCAGGCTTCCCAGGGATTGTCTCTGCCTGACCAATACACCAGGCTGAGCCACTGGCCAGCCAGTAGGTCAGATGCAACTTGGCAGATGCCAGGCTTCTTCATCCCACCACAGCTCAGTCCATGGCAGCAGGGGCATGTGGGGGCATGGAGACATGGGCAGTATATTGCAGTGAGGCAGAGCAAGGTGAGGTGGAAATTCGGAGGTCTCCACCTCAGCTGGGTTGAGTAACTCTATTGCCAGCCTGGGTAGAAATGAAGGACCCCACAGGTGCAGGCCTTTGGAGCAGGTTCCTGATACAAAGAGGCAGGAGAGTAGGGAAGAGGGTAGGGGATGCCCTGTAAACAGGAAGGACTCTTTTGGGCTAGACTGTGCTTACCGGAGCAGGGGTACTGGAGCCTGCGGGTCCAGGGGTCCTCTCCCTGCTAGGATTGCAGGCCACTTCTAAGGGCTGGTTTGCCCGGGGCCCTAGCAGCCAGGCTCAACCTGTCCTGGAGCTCAACGATGTGAAGCCAGCCAGCTCTCCACAGCCAGCCTCTCCTGGGGCCACTTCTGCCTGGGAACTGCAGGGCAGCTGGAGGGGACTGGCTTAGTGTACAAGAGCTGTTTAGATTCCCCCCATGCACACACACACTCCCCTCCATCCTACACCCAGCCCCACTGCCCAAGGGAGCAGCCTTGAGTCTCTTTCCCCTCCCTCAAGCCCTGTGCTCTTCACCACCCCTCGCAGCACCCTCCTCTCTTCCCTCACTTGTCCCACTCCCTCCCATCCCTCTCAGGCAAGCCTGTAGCCCCTGCTTCACTGTTCCAGGGATTCACACAGGCAGGGGGGAGCTTAGGCAGCTCCCCCAGACCAAAGGGAAGGCCACCGAGGACCAACGTGCCAACCCCTTACATCTCTTTCCAAATAACCAAGCTGGGGAAGGAGTGGGTAAGCAATCTGGGTCAACCTGGAAGGGCTGTTAGGATCAGAAGTGCTGGGTTCACCTCCAGTTGGAGATGATCCCACTGCTTTACACAAGGGACTGGGACTTAGGACTCCTGAGGCCTCAGGCATCCCTTGGTTTCAGTTTCCCATTAGCACAAGGGGAATCAATGAGCCAAATGTGAGGCCAACAGCAGCACCCATGAAGTGCAGTAATGGTTCTTGGGGGACCTGTGATCCAGAGGACTTAGTGGGTTATGGTAGCAATCATCCTGCTGGCTACAGACAACCTGGGCCCCAGGGACAAATTCCCAGGGAATCCTGTCTCAGCAGCTCAAGCCCAAACTTGGTCCAGCACCTGCACAGACGAGGATCCACAAGCCTCTGTCACACACTTCCAGCCACACTGGGAAGGTAGAGCTGTTCTCATGTGCTTTCCGCCCAGCCAAAAAGCTGGGCTTTGAATAAAAGGCCCCTGCAAGGACCTCAGGAGAGTCCCCTATGCCTGAACCATGTGCAAATTCCCAGCAACAAGTGACTACCCAGCCTCTCTCATGGCCCCTGGCCACACCCTGTGCTCAGATCCCAGGTGCTGCTCTGAGATGGTGCTGTCCCCATGTCTGTGAGCTCCCTGCCAACCATGCTGGTATTCATTCAATCACACAGAGGCACTGTCAGCCAGGTCACAGTTCAGGGGCCAAATGCAGCTTTAGCTATTACAGGGTCAGGAGTTCATCCCCGATGGGCAGGGCACAGCAGGGAAAGGCTGGAGCGTACATCAGGGAGTGCTAGGAGGTGTCCAGCTTGCAACCAGCTACAGTACAGTGCACAGGAGCATAGTGCTAATTGAATTCAGCTAGGCCAGGGTTTGTCTGGGGAGTCTGGCAGGGGGGCTGGGCAGTGGCTAGGGCAGCAGCCCTGAAGGGGGCCAGGGAAGAGCCATATGAGGGCAGCCTCTCCAGCCAGGTCAGGGGAGATCTCTGTGCAGGTCAGGGAAGTGGTCTCCAGCCCCACTGTGCACATTCCCAGGGCATCCCTAAGGGAGGCTGCTCTGCATTTGAACAGATGCCACTGCCCAGGGACTGACCCCTGAGCAGGAGGCTGAGTCTCCTCCATGGTCTGCAGGCATGGCCCCCTGGCCAGACCAGAGACTGTGTCCCTGGGCCAGCCCAGTCTCACACCCAGGCTGAGAACCAGCTAGCTTGGGGCAGCAGAGCCCATGGGGCCTGGCAGCAGCCTCCCACACTGCAGCCCCTCAGCTCTAAAAGGCACCTTCCCCCCAGCCCTGTGCTGGAGCTGGCGAAGCTCCAAGACAACCCAGTGCTCTCTCCCAGGGGATGCAAGGGGATAAGTGTCTGCTCTGTGCCAGGCAGTGGGGAGAGGCCCCCAGCACCTGGAGACACAAAGCCCATGGGCCAGCTGCACCCTAGCACAGGACCCAGCAGAGCCTGGACTGGTGTGGGCTGGTCGCTCCCTTTAGCCGTGCTGCCCCCTGCTGTCCCTCCAGGGCACAGATTTTCAAAGCCCAGCATCCTTGAGAAGGTGGCACCAGCCCCTCTCACCGAGGGCCCAGCACTTCCCATCCAGACAGAACCTCCTCAGGGACGGGGATGGATGGTGCAACGGGTCACTCATTTCCCTCCCATTCCTCCTTGTGTTGTTAAGGAGCCAGGCACCCACCTCAGGAAGGACTGTGCTGATTTTTTGTCTTCTGCTCTCTTGTCCATTTCCTTGACTCCTGGCTCTCCAGAGCTTAGCCCATGGGCCACTACATCTGGCATCAGAGACTCTGCATAAGGGACGGGTCACTGGGGCTGCAGGCCTGAACCCACACCAACCCAAAGAGCCACCGCCTATATCCCCCAGGCATTTCCATCTCCTGTGCAGGCCTGTTGTGTGATGTCCCAACAAGCTGCTGAGCAACCAGCACCATCTACCTGAGAAATGGCTGCATTTCAATCCTGCTCAACTGGGATGGGAAAGGACTTGCAATCTTTAGAGGTGACGTTTGTGAAACAGCCTTCGTGACCTTTCCTCTCATCTGCTCCCCATCTCTCTCCTCTCTGGGACTTTTCCAATCTCTCTGCTTTCCACAGCTGTCCTTTGTGACATCTTTCCTCCACCTGCTCCTCCCTCTCATGCCCCTGCTCCCCCACCTTGCTGCCCTGCCTCTTTCTCTCCCCTTCAGTCCCCTATGTCTGTTCCCTCTCTTGGGATCCTCCCCTACTTGCTCACATTGTACTGGAAGCTCAGTGACAAACTGTTCTGTGCTGCTTGTTGGCATCAGGACTCGGCTGTCTCCTTGCCAAGCCACAGCACACAGACACCCCATCACAACCAGACCCTCCTTCTGGCCGGTGGAGGGGAACCCCTTAGACCACCAGGGGCTGCTTACAGGGGGGAAGAAAGCAGATCCTTTTGGGCTGTGCCAAGCCACAGCTCACAGCCTCCTGCCAAGAAGCAGCTTCCCTAGATGCAGCTTCCAGACTCCATCTCATCCCTGCTCGCCCAGGGAGAGCTGTGGGCATTCCCTGGCCCACAAGTGCCCCTGTGAGAGGATCACTGCCAGCCATGCTGAGCCAGGCAGAGACCCAAGTGCTGGGCTTAAAGTGATCTCAGAGGTGATTTCCCTGGAGTGGGGAGCACAGGATTCCTTCAGCCCCTGTGTGGAGGAACCCGTCCTTCCCCCTACACACAGTCTTGCCTCCTAGAGTGGCACCACTGAGAGTGCCAGGCCACTCCACCCAGGGCAGGCCTCTTTAAGCCAGATACCAGATCAGGGAGGGTCACCCCTTCCATACCAGTGGGACCAGCCCAGGGACCTAGTGGTACAGCAGGGCATTGGCTCCCATTCCCCAGCCACGTGGGCTGTTCACCAGCTACAGAGTGGTGCTTAGGGGCTAGCTGCTCCCAGAGCATGGTCAGTCCTGGAGAAGAGTACATTGACCATTAGGTGAAGGGCTCCAAGGCCAGGGCTGGATGAATGCAGGCCAGGAAATGCAAGTGCAGAGCATGGCTGGAGGAGTTTGTCCCAGTCCTGGTAGGGGGCAGGGAGGGGCATGAGCCTCCTTTCACTTGAACCCAACTGAGGCACTCCGCTGTGGATACCACAACTGCAGCTGATGATGGACTCAGGTTGTGCAGTCAAGAAGTACCCGCCACATCCCCACTTAGGCCCATGGCACTCAGGTTCTCTGTGCCACACACGCTCCAGGTCCAACTCTCAACCCTTGCCCCTAGCATCTAGACACTGAGGCATGGATGTTCCCATCTGTTGTGAGGATATGTGCTGGACAGCCGCATGCTGCAAGACAGACACATCCTCACAGCTGGCTGTGCTGGAAAACACCCACAATTCCCCTCTCTAACCACTCCAGCCATCTCCAGGCTTGGCTGGTCTCACCCTACGGAAAGAAGAGCCCTTCAGCGAATGGCCAGTGTGTTCTTCTGTGGGACATACAAAAAAGTAGAACTCTTGGTTCCAAAATGATACCTTTTATTAGACCAACGGGAAAATGGGAAGAAAATTGTCCTTTTCTGCTATGGGATTCACTATGCCCTGGAAAGACCAGCCAGCCCCTACCTCTGTAGAGGGGTTCCCATGCCCCAGGCCCAACATTGGGCAGATCCATGGTGGAAATCCCCAGTGAGCTAATGCCTTGGAGGCCTGTATGTTCCATGCTTTCCTTCCCAGCCTGCTCCTGGATATGTCACATACCAATTGCATGGCACAGCCCCTGTGGATTCGCTTTCCTGCTTCCAAACAAATCAGCCAGTTAGGAGAATCTCGGGGTCCCAGACAGCCTTTGGCCTGAGGAGCATGGTGACCCTTTCTGAGGCAATGAAGCTTTGCCCAGTCCAGGATTCTCTCTGCCATGGCTCAGTGCCACAAGGCGGGAGCTGCCCTTGCCCAGTGTCCACCTGGCAGGGAGCCCAGGGAGCAAGAGAAAAGGCACATGAGTGGGACTAGGATGAGGAGGAAGAGAGGAGATAGCACCACTGCACGGTCCCTCAAGGAAAGAGTCTCTTTCCTAGGAAAGAGCTGGCTGGCCAAAGCGGGAGGCATTGAGAAGCCTCCCTATGGAGCCCTTTAAGATAGGCGGGCTGGCCCCTCTACAAGATTGCAATGGGAAGCAGGAGACCTAGGCCTGTTAACAAATGTTAACACTCATGTAATTAGGTGTACAGACTTTCCCTGTCTCTGACCTTATGGCCCTGCAAGTCAGAGGCCAGCAGAGCAAAGCAGCTGCTAGCACATGCTGTCAGGCCCATTTCTGCCAATTCCCTTCTGCCTCAGGCCTTCAAAGAAGCCTGCCCCTGCCCACTCTGCTTCCCCTTGCATTTCCCAGGGAAATGGCAGGAATCACATCCCAAGCCAAAGGAGCCATATTCTCACTTAAAAGAGATCTTGCACCTTCCAGGGCACTTAGCAGAATGGCTGAACTCTTCCCAGCCTTCCCATAAGGTAGGTTTTCTCCCTAGATTCATAGATTCATAGACATTAGGGGCTGGAAGGGACCTTGCAAGATCATCGAGTCCAGCCCCCTGCCACAGGCAGGAAGTCTGCTGGGGTCAAATGAAGCCAACAAGATTATCCAAATGCCATTTGAATGAGTCCAGAGTAGGGGCTTGCACCAACTCCAAGGGAAGTTGGTTCCAGACCCTGGACACTCAGACCATAAGCAGTTTTTCCTTATGTCCAGTCTAAATTGGCCTTCCAGAAGTTTGTGGCCGTTAGACTTTGTAATCCTTTGGGGAGTCCTGGTGAACAACTGTTCTCCCAGATCCTGGTGCACCCCCCTTATGTACTCTCCCAAGCCATCTTCCTTGGGTCTCTTCAGATTGTTCCAGCCACTCATCAGGGCAGGATACCATCTGCCACCTGGCTTGGAAAACACCTGGTACCTCTGTACCATAACCTACTTAAAAAAAAACTTCACCAATGGGGAAACTGAGGCAGAGTGGGGAAAAGGGGGCTATGTGAGGAGACCTAGTGCCATGTTCTACAGCACTGTGCTCGTGCCATTAGACCCCCCAGCCCTTACACAAGAGAAGTTTGATGCCTGCATGAATTTGTACACTGGGCCTCTCCTTCCCAATCCACTGAAGAGGCCAGAGCCAGGCAAGGGCAGAGGAGAGGTCACTGCACAACCTGTTGCCATCTGAAGTTGACAAGGCCCTTTTCATGTCAGTGCTGGGCACCTCCAGAGAAGGAAATTGCATTAGTGTGGCCAGAGCAACCAGCCAGGGGTGGTAACCAAGTCTCTGTGCTGTGGACAAAGAAGGGAACCATCTCCATGCACTGTCCAGTTCAAAGGTATTTTGCGTAATTCGAACTGGAGGGCGCCGGTGGAATGCAGCGGGCCTCAGTGCTCAGAGCCGGCAGGAGCAAAGGTGGCTTCCTGCAACAAGGCCCCACAGCTTGGCCACTTGGACACCACACTGTCAGACTGACAGGCCAGCACAAAGACCTCCGCCGCCTCCTCCTCTTCCATGCGGCGCTGGGCTCAGCAACCCCTTCCCTGCCTGGTTAGCCCAGCTCTCATCAGGCCTTGAGCTGATGTGGAGTTCCTGTCTGACAGGGAGAAGGCAGACTGCTGCATATGAGTATCCCATTTGTAGTCACTACAACCAAGCCCTCCCTCACTTCAGCCAGGTGGGACAGGTCAAACACCCCTCTCCTCACCTTGCTCATGGACCCATCACAACACTGAGTCTATCTTTCATCTGTGAACAGGCTACCCCTTGGCCTAGGCTCTTGGAGACACAAAGCCTCCAGCTGGAGTGGCAAGAATCAAGGCATGACCTTCATGGTAGCTCCCTGCCCAAGAGCATTATCCAGGGGGCACTGGCACCACATTTTACAGTGGGAGAACTTAGAAGTGAAGGTGGATACAGAAGGCCAGTCCAGAGGTTAGAGCTTCAGAGACCCTGGCTCAAGTCCCTTCACCCCTGTGTTGCCTCAGTTCCCCAAGTGTGAAATAGGGGTGGCTCATAGGACTGCTCTGCCTCACGGGGTGCTGGATAATACGCTCAAGAATACACTCTAGTACATGGTAACAGAGCCCCCATGCGCTCCTGTTGTAAAGAGTTGTCCCAAGAAGACAAGGGGTGCTGGGTCTGGTGACGTGAGGCAGTCACAGCGCTACAAGTATATTCCCAGACTCCAGTTAACCATTGGCAGGACGCATGCTGAATTCCACCATTCCACTGGGTGCAACGCTCTGCCGACAGCCCCACCAGGAGGGCCAGCTTCAAAGCGCTTCACCGCCAAAGCTATTCCAAGCACTACTGATCAGAGGGCTAAAAGGCAAACATGTCTTGCAGCAGCCTAGCGATCCAGAGCAGAGTACCAGGCTGGGTGGCATGAGTCCCAGAGCCAGCTCCCAGCACAGCCTTGTATGAATGCAGGGGCAAGAGACAGAAGCCTCATTTTTCTTTGGGGAACAAAACAACCCCAAGGAAAACAAGAATCAAGAGGGAATTTGGGGACCTGCACCCCTACACACAGGGACCAATTGGCTCAAGATTCCTGTGTCTCACTATACAGGCCTCAGAGGTCTGAAGGGGCTACAAAAAGAGGCAGCTTCTATTAGCTGCTTAGAGATGCCTGGGCTATGTTTGTTCCTCACAGGGTATCAGAAGCCCTGGGACTCTTCCCTTCTTGCTGACTGTGAGCATGAGAGGAGATTTGAGTTACTCCTGTATGCATGGCCCATCTGTCACCCACCAACAAGGCCAGCTGAGGACTGGGGTGGCAGGCACTGCAGCTGGGAAGAGACACATGGGCAGAGATGAAAAGCAATCATAGACAAGAGGACAAGGGGAAATTAAGCCTTGGCCAGATGGGGAAGTGGCTGCTGCGAGATTTCACAGCACTTGCTCCCATATTCTCTCCAAGCTCTGCTGAGGGAGGGGTCAATATCCCCGTGCTCTGCAGAGGTGCAGTATTGCCTGTGTTATCACACTAGTGATCTGCTGGGTCCCCTCTGACCTTAGACTCTATGAGCCCAGCCTGTCTCTTGGTGCCCAGTCACATACACCGTTATCAGTTTAAAGGGCACATGTTCAAGCCCCGGCTGGCAAAAGCCACAATCTTTCACAACATGAAGAGTCTGGAACGACTCGCAGCACATATGGTTAAGGAGTCACATCAGCTGCTGCAGGGCCTGAGGCCTAAAGTGAGAGAACTAGAAAGATAATTTGCTGTTTTGGTTGGACTTACTCAATCAATGTGGCAGGAGGTGCAGAACAGTACAAACGGCTGAAATGCTTCAGTGACAGGTGCTATTTAAAAAGCCGTAAGACAGAAAGAGGTGACCGGGGCATTCCCATTCCCCCAGGGCTGCTGGTTGAATGATCATTCATCTAAGACATGCAGTGCACCAACATGTGATGGGTCAGGAGAGGGAGACAAGAACTAGGGCTGGAGATGCAGGGGGATAATGAGGGATAGACAGGGGTCTCCTGAGCTAAGTAGAGGAGAGGTTTGTGTTTTTGTAGGGGATGGAGGGGGAGGGGGCACAATTGACATATCTATACCCTGAGCAAACACACTAGGATGCAGAGAACTGTGCAAGGCGCCAGCCTCCTCTTCCCTCCACCTCTCAGTTCTTCTCCTCTTTATCTTGATAAATGATGTTAAGCAGACAACTACTTCCTATGTCATTTTGTAGAGGAGGAGCACTCAATGGACATTATTCTTAGTTGTCATAGGGTGCCAGGGGATCAGCTATTCTATATCCATTGCAGTTTCATTTGGTTAGGATGAGAGAGAGAGGACATGGCTCTCAACCTCCAGGACTTTTTCAAAAAAAATAAGGCATTAAATTCTACCTTAAAAAAGTGCAGCAAGGAAAAGA
>NW_005842348.1:260615-294246 GCF_000455745.1 Alligator sinensis | reverse complement strand
AAAGAGTGTTTCCTGAAGGCTTGCAGCCATAACCGAGAGCCTAACTGTTTAAATAAAAAATATCTACAAAACATAGTGCTAAGCATAGCAGATCCTGACAGGAGATCACTGGAGAGAATGGAGAACTAGGAAAAGTCAAAGCGAGCTGTCAGTTCCCCTATCCTGGGATCACAAGCCCCAGCACTCACTCACAAGCAACTCAGCACCCCTGCAAAAAACATCTTTCTTTCAAGCCAAGTCTGATCCTTATTGCCCATTGCAAGCATAGTTCCTGACTCTAGATATCTCTCATTGTGCTCCCCAGTCATCACGGAGACTTGGGCATCAGAGCCTGGAAAGCCTGCTGTGGTGTTGGTGCAGAACTGGAACTCAGCAGCTGGTCACCAAGCTTTGTCTGCTAGGAGGCTGCGTCCAGCAACCTCGTGCTGAATGCTCGCCCAAGGCAGATACGGTTCCTTTGCCACAGGAATTCAGCCACTCAGCCCGCTGCAGCCTAGTGTATAATTCACTTCCCACATCAGCAGTGGAGGCTGAATCCAAGAGCCTCCAATGAGCCCCATACATTTTTTTCCTGCCAGAAGTATTCACCCCTGCGTCTCTCCAAAGGAATTCTCCCTCAGGCACCCCCACAGCTTCTAGCCACAGGACCAATTTAGGAAGAATTTGGCAGCAAAGTCAGCTGTTCTGTCATCCAACAGGGTCTGCTAGAGTGCCTGGCTAGACAGGAGGGAGTGGCCGGCTTCCTTTTGGGATGCAGACTTACAACAGGGCAGAAGACCCTGCTGAAAGTGATGTGGGTGGGTCTCCATGCTGCCCTTAGCAATGAGATCAGGGGCCCAGGAAGGAAGGTGTAGGAAAAATGAGCTTGTAGGAGTGTGCTGTGTCCTTCTTGAGACTAGGCCAGATCTGCACAGGTAGGGCTGGGTCTAATTCAGGGAGAAGATGGTGTCTTTTCTACCACCGTGAACACTGGCACTGGGATACAACAGCAAACATCATTCCAAGAGCCAGCAACCAAGTCGTCAGCCCTCTGGCTGGGCTCTGGGGCCAAGCACAGCGTGGAGTGAATGGAAGCAGGAGAGGCTGAATCCGGATGCACCACAGTACAAGGGGCACATCTACTAGCAGGGCCACGCTCCCGGCTGCATGGCTGATGCAGGCTTACCTTGGAGGGGTCTGAGCTGAGAGCATGCAGACTTGCTGTGCTGATCACTAGCACAGTGTAATGGAAGAGACTAAGCCCAGCCCTGGCTTGGGGCTCACCCTACTTCAAGGGCCAAAAAAGCGGCATCATGGGCAAAGGGGCCAGCATGGGAGTCTCCATCATGGCTGATATTGAGGTGTCAGCAGTGATGCTTCTAGGATCATGTGTTTTGGCACCAGCAAGGGTATATCACATTATATGCTGAAGGAATGCTGTCCCAGCCAGGCCGAATTTGGCCCTAGTGTAAAGAGGATGTAACTCCCCTTGACCTCAATAGAACACCACCTGTTCTGACCTGGCCAGGATTCATCCGAAATCACAACATGGTCACCCTTGAAGTCAACTGCAGGATGTGGAATGGGCCTGTGAGCCTCAGGCTGGAAACAGATGTCTCCACCACCCACACTTTGTAGACCCAGGGAGATCGTAGACAGACCCAGGAGGTTTCCTGGGGTAGGTGAACTGGCTGAGCCACAAAGGTGTTTCTCTTAAAACAGTGCCCAACATTCTAGCTAATGTCTGCAAACTTCCAGCATCTGGGATTCTCAGGGCTGGCCTCACCCTGCTCATTCCCATTGATGTCACCAGTTAGTCCAAAGCACCCAGCATTGACAAAGCCTGCAAGCCTGCCCCACAGCCTGAGCTGCCACAGCCACTGAGCATCTGATTTCATCTAGGGCTGCAAGTGCTCCTCTCCTCCAGAACATTAGAGCAAAGGTTCCCAGGTTCAGCATAAATAAGCTAGCTGCTCCCATAACCAGGGGCGACTTTGGAAACCACTGGCCTTTGGCTTCTGTGCCTTGGTTTCCCCTAGTCAGAAAACGGGTTTTTTGGTCTAAAGATGAGGGAATCACCTGGTAAGCATGAAGATGAGGGGTTTAGTAGGTAGAACACTGGCTTGGAGCAGAGGACCCTGGGTCCTGGGTCCATTTCTGGCTCTGCCAATGGCTTGTTGGGTGTCCTCAGGTCAAGTTGTTCCTCCTTGTCTTGTCATTTTGGGACTGTCTAAAATGAAGACCATGCTGCAATACCCAGTGAGCAGCTCACAGGCTCAGGCTCAGAGTGGCCCTACATTCTTCTTCACAGACCCACCAGTGGCTCCCTCCTCCTTTCCACATTCCCTCCATCCTCATCAGGAATGGCCTACACTGCCATAATAGGTGGACAGCCTTCCCTCTCCTCACATGCCAGATGCACCAAGCCCTGGAGAGGGGAAACGGGTGGTAATTAAAAGCTTCCAACCCACAAGGTCAACGAGAAAAACAGAGAGTTCCCTTCCTCTGAACCACTAGAGGCTTCCCTGACCCTTCACCTCTGGGGGCAGGATCTCCAGGAGAGAAGAGGCAGCAGCCTTCATGAAAAGCTCATTAATACACACCAACCCCTTCCCTTCCCTTCCTATAGAGTTTCAGCAGCCCTAATTAAAATAAAAGCCAGGAGTGCAAGGCTCGTGTCTGGCTTACGTGGCCTCAGCACTGCGCTGACGGATGGTGATTTGGAACCATGGGTGGATTGTCCTAGGAAGAGCCACCCCTCCCCTCGCATTCCCTAGTATTGCTTTAGTAATCTATCCCCACCACACAGCTGCACAGCACGAGTGAAAATTGCCTCCAGTCCCTCTGCCAGAATGGTTATTGCAGTGGAGACAGTAACTTGAACGGAACTTAAAAGGAGCTGGAGAGAGAACAGATTGAGGCGGGTGGGGGAGCATCTGCTCATTAGCATGTGGTTTCCCTTCGCATCACAGCCCACTGAATGTGGAAGATGCCTTGCCACAGCGCAACTAGTACAGGGCAGTTAATGCCTTGCAGTCCAAGGCTTGGATGCAGGGGCTCCCCTCCCAATGTGATGGCTTTCAGGGATGGGCAGGCAGGAATTGAACCTTGCACTGCAGTCCAGGAGACAGAGCTGGATACCCAGAGCTGTAAGAAGCCAGCAAGGCTGGAGGATGGTCGGAGACTCTCCGTTTTGAAGCAATGAGTTTAGCATTATGGCATACAGTCATGTGTGTGGGCACTGACGTAGGTGGTGCTGGAAGGGGTTAAAAGAAGCAGGTGGTGCTTGGTGAAGAAAGACAGCTGTGGCCAGCTGCTTTCTGGAGAGCAGGGTAGGGAGAGATCCCTACAGGACACAGGAGTTGAGCACTTTGCAGCCACTGCCGTATTTCTTCTCAGCCCCATGTACAGCAGTTCTATTATTCTTGTTCATAAATGGGAACTGGGAACCAAGAGACTTGCCCAGGTCAGAAGAAGTCAGTGGCAGCCCACCTGACCCCAAGTCTCAGAGCCCCAGGCTAGTCCCCCCCCACCCAAGTCTCTGGACCACCCTTCCTCTCCTGTATAAGTGAGAATGCCATTGGTACCTGCAGGAGTGATCAAAGACATTTCCCTGCTTGCACCTTGTGCTGGGAGGGGCACCAGGCAGCAGTAAAAAGGGTAAAGTCCTCAGGGCAGAGCTGGGTGGAAGCCATCACTGTGGGGAGAGCTCCTGAACCAGGACTGGAATGGGATTGGTACTGCCTTGTCTGTTCCAGCCTATGCTTCAAGCACAGCCGCAGGGGCAAGACGGGAGTCCAGGGCTGTTCCTGTACTAGTAATATGGCACAAGTCTTGCACCAGTATTTCCTTGGCCCCCTCATTTGCCCCAAGAGCTGAGAGGGGTACAGGGGTCTTAGAAACAAATGAGGCTGCTGCTCCTGCTCTGCTCCAGGCCCACCCTGCTTGGGGTTGACTAAGACAGCTGCCTTGAGAATAAGAAAGCCCCCACACAAACCTCCCGTGGCCCAGGAGTGGGGCAGGGAGGCTGGGGCCTGTTTCCATTCATCACAAGTGACAGGGGGAGCTGGTTTTCTGGAGAATGTTTCCCCTGCTCCAACCCAAAGTGAAAGTCAGTCGTGGGAAGGGGAGAGCAAATGCCTCCCACTGACAGCATAGCCAGAGCCAGTTGGGCACCTCCCAACAGCCCAGGAGACAAAAGCCAGCCTTGCATTCCTGGACACCTCCAGGAGACAAGGCTCAGTTACTTACCTCTCCCCAAGTCAGATATCTGCTCACAGGGACCTGCCGGTACTTCTCCCCCACCCCTCACCCAACCATCTGGAGTGCTTTACAGAGATGCCGTGGAGGTGGATGTTGAGGTGACCGGATATCAGGCATCTCAAGATCACCAATTCAAACCCAACTTAGAGCTCTAGGGGCCCTGAAGTTTTTGGAACAAGCCACACACAAGACAAGCTGCAAAGCTCAGCCTGCCTCAGAGGGCAGATGGCATCGGCCTCAGACATGGCCTTTTATTGTAGCCTTTCATAAGCTATGTGTAAAGGACTGGGGTGTGGGTAGGTCCAGCTCAGTGGTAATGGGTAAGGTCCAGAACTGACAACCAAGCTGAGGGTTGGGGCTGGAGAATCACACTGAAGACGTTGATGAAAAATCATAACAGGGCTAGGTTCAAACACATTGGGGTGGGAGGGTCAGAGGTCTAGGGAGGACATTGCAGGCTTGAGTGCCGCCCAGGTAAGTACTGCCTAAAAGAGTTGTGTCACTGCTTTCATAGGGTGACCAGTCTCATGCTTAGTTGCAATGCTTGCCCTACTAACAGCTGTGAAGGATAGTTCACCTGGGACCTATGTTCTCTATGTTTCATCAGCCCCATCTAGAGTAGACTGCACCCCAGACTGGCTGCTTCAGCCCCTAGATTCTGACAAAACCCACGGACTGAGGGGTTCATGTGGAGGCTGAATGAAAAATGCAGTCCTTTAGAGCAGGACTGCTTGAATGGTGGATCCAGAAGGCGCACAGAGGACTCCTACCTTGTAGAAAAACAATTCAACAACTTCCCTCCAGCTCAAAATGCCTTTTAATGACCAATCTCCTGGAACTAGAGCTGCCACAACAAAGCATTTATGGAGAGATGTAAACTACATAATCCTGAGGAAACACCAAAGACTCCTTATTACATAGAAAGAGGAAGTCATGTTAATCTATGTTCTTTCTATCAGCAATTAAGTGTTCACTCTTCATTGCAACAATGGTCATTAAGAATGCTGCTGCAGTACACAGGGCTGGCAGCAACACTAGCAACTTCTGCTTCTGTCTTTTATTAGAGCCACTAACTGTTCAAAAAAGAAAGAAAGAATTCAGTGCCTAATGCTCTTTAAAGTGTTCCTAATTGTGTTTATCACCCCACTAGATCAAGCCAGGAAACTGCAACCACAACATTTTCCTTACTCCAGTTTGTATGCATAAATATTCCAAGGGAACATGCTATTCCACTTCATTTCCATTTCTCTCCCCCCATCCTTTCACAAAGTCCCCAGTTCACTATAAATGTCTCAGGTTTGTTTTTAAAGTAACAGAAACACTTAAAGCTTGGAATTTAAACAGTTACGTTCCCAAAGCAAAAATAAAAAATGGATCTTTTTTAAAGAGAGGTTTCTCCAAGATGGCGCACTTTTTCCACAGCTTGGTAATTGCATGAGTTCCCTTAACTCTAGTGTGGCATCCCGCACAGTGAGGTGGGGATGGGATAGGGCACTGATGCGGTCAAGCTCATTTTGCTTCCGAGAGACAGTATGGTTTACAGAACATAAGGGGCTCATAACCGGGACCAGATTTCCAGGAGCATGCAACATGCTGCAGCTGTCTTGTGAGATGATGGCCTAGGTATGGCCACACCTGCTCTTGAAGAGTCTGGCCAGAGAGGGATGAATCCCATTCCACCACAGAGTAACCAAGCAAGCAAGCAAGCCAGGTGCTAGGAATAGGCCCAGGCACAGGGGAGGAGTCTTCCCTTGATGGTCTGCTTGCAGCTGTTGCTCAGCCTGAGGGCTGTAGTAGTTCCCTAGTCATCACAGATTGGGGGCACAAGAGCTGTGCAGGTGAATCAGCATTGGGAAATACAACCCGGCGATGCCCTTGCTTCTCTCCTGTCCACTCCCTGGTGCCTGCTGCAGGCCAGAGCATGAGGTCCCTCCATGGAACACAACTAGCTCGGTTGCAGTTTCCCTCCTGCCCTTTTGCAGAGGCCAGAATCAATCATCCTTGGAGGTTTTTAAGGCCCAGATCAACAAAGCCCTGACTGGAGTGATCTAGTTGGAGATGGTCCTGCTAATGAGCAGGATGTTGGACTAGATGACCTCCTGGGCTGCGTGCAGCCTGTGGCCGTGCAGTATGTGACACCACCTACCATACATTCAGCTGTTCTCCATGCTGCAAGGTAGCAGCGTGGGTTTTTTGGAAAAAAACCATGCCAAAAAAAAAGCAAAACAGAGCAGTGCATTCGGGGGCAGTATGCACCACTCAAAACCAGAGCCTGGCTGTTGGGAGCTATACTCCAGCTGCTGGCCAGGCTCTGAATGGCAGGATCACCCCTGCTGCAGCCCCAGGAGACTCCCAGGACCCCAGGTAAGGCTGCTGGGGCCAGCGCAGTGCTAGCCCCAGCCTTCCCTAAATCACCTGCGGTAAGCTGCCATGCACCAGAGGGTGCGTGGCACATGCGTTCCCTAGGGACAACAAGCAGCAATACAAGGTGTCCGGCTGCTTGTTATCCCCGAGAAACCAAATATCCACGCCTGTGTGGACACAGCACTGAGATCTCTTCCAACCTTAATTTTATATGATTGTATGAACTCAGCTGTTCTCAGGGCTGGAAGGAAGGGTAAGATTTCCCCCTGTTACTGTGCTATTGAAAGCATCCAAAGTGCACCAGGAATGATCCAGATGGAGTGGAAAGCAATGCAATGGGTGGTCACCTCAGCCAGCCAACTAGCTGTCAATCTCCACTACTGCTCCCCCACATCTGTCGCTGCCCTTCCATTAACAACCTAATGGAAGCAAAGGAATGTCAGGGCTTTCTTGGAAGCTCAGCAAGGGAGCGTTCCAGGGTTGCCCCGGCAGCTCAGGGCTGCGTTCTTCCCTGGAATGTGCACCATTCTCACAGCTATTTTAAATTGAAAACTGAAAGGCCAGTCATCTGCATCCACTACAGAAGGGCTCCTGATAGCTCAGGAAGAACATGTCTTAGGAGGCTTTCAATTTTCCCTCCCTTGACCCCTAATGTCCAGTAAGATCCCCTCCTAGGAGGGCAGGAGATGTGTTTGGAGGATTCCATCCAATGAGAGCACTAGAAATGCTCCTGGAAGGCAGGGTCAGGAGAAGTACCCAGTCTTAGGTGGAACCACAATGGTACATGAAGGACATGAGCACCCAGCCAAGGCAGAACCATCCATCCTGAAGGGATCCAGCTAAAGGAACCGTAGTGACAGCTCCCAGGCAGCTCCTTAGACAGTACTGATTCAGAGCCCACTGCCCCCACCTTCTACAGCAAGGTGGGACAGATGGTCATTGTCCACGATCCTTAACCATGCAGCGCAATCGCTTCTCGGCCTCTTGAAGGCTCAGAACAAGCGTGGTGGTTTCTTAACCTGGCAGGGGAAATACCATATATCTGTATCCATGAAGGCAGTTTTTCTGAAGCATGCCCCTAGAGAACTGCTCTTCTGGCATGGTTCAGTACCTGCCAAGGTGTAGCAGCTTTAAGCCCACTTTATGGAAATTGGAGTTTCCTCCCTAGCTTGCTCCGAGGGCCTTACTGCTAAAGGCAAGGGGCATCTGAACCCCAAGCCTTTGGGCTTGGGCCTGCAAGTAGGATGCACACCAAAGGATTTGAAAACATCTGAAGCCCCAGGTGCGGCTGAAGGATGTTTGCCGGTAGTAGGTCCACTTATGGTTCTGGACTCTTGGATTTGGAATTAGTTTTGGCTAGTTTGACCTCGGATACAAATTTAAAACAAACAAACAACAAACCCCCAAAAAAACCAACTGTGCAGCACTATATAGAGGTGGCTCGATGGATGGCAACCAGAAACATGGAGGGTCAGTGGCAGGATACAAGCAGGAGGTTTTGCTCATTTTGGGGGGTTTGAAATGACAGATGGCTCTGCAGCCCCCCTCACCGGAACAAAACGGTATGTGGAGACACATTCATCATGGGGACCTCCCTGGAACCTAGTCCCCACTGTACTCCTCACATCAGACTGCTGTCTCATTTTGCACATCAGCTGTACCCTCTTTGGGGCACAACCTTAGCTACACGGCTGCACAGTGCTTAGCCCAATGGGGCCTCTAATGTCAACTTCAAGAGAAACAGAGCCAGCCTCATGAGCAGCCCTAGGAGGAGCATGGTCCACATGGGCATTCTTGGCCAAAACCAAGTGGGCAAACATATAAACAAGGATCCTGCAAGTAAACTACCCCCTCCCACCTACACACCCACCCACTCCTTACCTGGGAGGAGTCACTGGTAAAATATTTATTTCCCAAACAACCCTTTCAAATCACACCCAATACCCACCTCTGCTACCAAACTATAGCAACTAAAACCATGCCTTATCAGAAAAAGCAGCGTGTTACTTCAACTCGGCTCCTCAGTTTCTGTATAGATCCGGTACCTCAGCGGGGCTTTTTGGTTGAGTCAATTGGCTTGATTTTTAGCTGAGTCAATCAGCTATAGATAAAAGCACCAAATAACCCCACTAGTGTCTGATCTATACAGGTGTCAAGCGAGCTGGGTCCAACTGACATGCTGCCTTTTCTGGGCATGTGCTGGGCTCAGCATGGAAGTGCACCAAGTTTAAAGTAAAACACTAGTTTGTTTGTTTTTTGGGGGGGGGTTGTTTTTGTTGGGGGTTTTTTAATGTTTGCAAATAGTGTTAGCACTCCAGAGGCCTCCCATTGCTCCTCCCTGTCTTCATTTGTCTGTCTGCTTTAACCACGGTCCTGTGACATGGGCATCTGCTTATAACCACGTCCTATAGACCTGTACAAACAGACAGGAGATGGTCTTTGCCTCAAAGTCTCTACAAAATGAGGGCCACAGACAAACAGGACAATCATAGCAGTATCTCATGATACAGTTATAAGCCACTGCACTACAGCTATTGCAAACCCCCTTAGTGACACAAGTGTAACTGTTTCATTCAGGGTTAAAGTTCCAGCCACTGAGCTACCACCTGCTGCTACAGGTACATGCAGATGTGGTATGGTATAATAGCAGGTGTGCATTTCCCCAGTAGCAGCTGCCCCTTCCCTTTAAAGTGACTAAAAGGTGAGTGTCCACAGCTTGTGCATGAGTAGAAAACAGGGACAGACAGGGCAGCAGGGACTGCGAGGTAACAATGCAACCAGCACAACTAGGGGAGGAAGGACCACATCCTTTGTGCTTTGACTATAGGCTGCTGCAGACAGGGCTCTTATTGGAAAGGCAGTGCCTGACCTTGCAGGACTCCAGCTGCTGCCTCTTGGCACCAGGAGAATAGACGTTAGGTTAAGTTCAGACTTAAACAATAATTACAGTGTTTTACAAATTAATGCCTTTCCCTCTGCAGCCAGCTTCCCTTCAAAGGTGTGGGACAAGTTTCCCCCAGCCCTGCCCTGCCTCACCCTGTTCTCCCCTTGCCCTGCCTCAGGAAGCCCTTATCTGATAAGGATTCATGCCGGGCTCTTTGAAGCCAGGGCTTTTTAGCTCCATGCAACAACAAGGAGAGAGCTGTGAGCAAGAGCATGCATTGTTACACAGGATCTGGAGCGAGGCTACCTGGTAAAATGAGTCCTAACTGCTGAGCCTACCTGCCCTTTAGAGGCCTGTGGAATAGAAGAGGGAGATAGTGCTGTGGGAAGCCTGCAAGCTCCAGACATAGCAGAGACACGGAGCTGCTATGCTGGAGGTCCCACTGCAGCCACCGCCAGTGCTTCCCTTCTGCCTCCTGGGCAGACTGCTCTAAGCCACTGTGCTCAGTTAGCCACCATTGTGTGAATTGGAACCAGGTGATCTGCAGTGCACAGTGCTAGAGATTCCCTTCAACCTGGCAGAAGCTGCTGCGGTCCATGCCAGTAGCAATCTCTTTAACCAAGCATGGAAACTAGCCGAGAGGGTGTAGAACTGCTCCTTGGTGTCCTTAGGCCAGTGATTCTCAACCAGGGGGAATGTGACATCCTGGGGTGCTGCAAGATCCTTTGAAGGGTGTTGGTGGGGGTGCCATGCAATATTAGCACTGTGAGGTGTACAGGCACGTACACAATTCACAGAACCCAAAGATCACAAGTAGGAATCCATTGTTACCTTCGGTGGGCTGAGGTCCCTGGAACAGAAGAATTGCTCTAATATTTTTTCACGGTCAAAAAACAACTGAAATCTCAGAACTGGCATTTTCTAAGCTTTGCCTTGGGCCTAAGGAGGCTGAAAACCACTGCCTTATATCCAGGATTAAAGGAGTCACCAGGATCACAGGGGTATAGAGGGGCTCTAGAGCTGCCACTGGCCACGACCAGGGATCCATTCAGACCTAGCAGGTGAGTGCCCCATGACCTCTGGGCAGGCAGGTCCCTGATTTGCTGCTACAAGAGGTTCAAAGAGACAGAGGCATAACAGACTTCCCCCAAAGGAAGCACCCAAGCCTGCTGCCCCAGTTACACTACTGCAAGGAGACTTTGTCCCCACAGGAGCACAGATGGGGCCAGCACAGCAGCAGCCTCAGGGCAGCCTGTTGTAGACCAGACTCCTGGTGGCCGATGCATGGGCATGATAATCTACAGCCAGAAATCCATTTGCAGCCTTTCCTCTGGCTTATATGACAAGCAATGGAGTACAGGCTTAAGAAAACCCAGCGAGGGGAATCCTGGCTCTTGGGAATGGGACAGTAAAGGAGTTGCACCCAGCATGAATGCCCATGCCCCTGCTCCTGCCCAGGGCCAGCCCACAATTTTTAGGGGCCCCTGCAAGAAACAGTTCTAGGGCCCCCTGATGTGAAGAAGCTGGTGGTGGCAGTGGGAGGGCAGGGCGTGATGAGAATCTGAAGAAGCCGACGGCAGCAGCCGGACATGAAGTCGGGGGTGTCGGCGGCAGGGGAGGGTGGTGAGCAGCTGGTCGCAGGTTTCGCAGGACAGGACAGGCCGGCCCTGCTCCTGCCCTTCCCACCCCCCACCTCTTTCCATCACAGCTGGACTATGGTCACTGACAGTCTGGCATCAGCACAGCCCCCTGCTCTCATCCCGGCCCACCCCCCCGTGACCTGCACCAGCCCAGTCACCATCCACTTCAAATTACAGCTGCTCCACCAGCACCAGGGATGTTGGCTAGAGCCCATAGGGTTTGTTTCCTGGAGGCGAGGGGAGCAGGGACCTGTCTGCCAGTGACCAGACTGGTCAGAGACAAAGCTCTTGGGGCACCACTCCAAGCCCTCTAGGGGCCCGGGGCTCCTCAGTGATGCTGGTTTGAAGATACTACCTCTGGGAGGGAGAAAGGCTGATGAGTAGACAAGAGGGATCCTCCAGCTTCAAACACTAATATTTTGACAGAGATTAACAGATCTGGAAGCAGTTTGACTCTTTTGAAACATAAGAGAAAACATGTGCTCTGGGGAAGAGAAAGAGCCAAGCAGGCTTCTAAGCCACACACTTTGGAAAGGGGAAAAGTTATCGATGTAGCAAGATGCCAACCAGCCCCGAGATGCAAGTTACTCAGAGCAGCCTGGTGACCAGGGACAAGAGCCAGCCAGCCTTCCCTCCTCCCCGCCAACTCCTGACAAATCACAGGGAAGCCGAGCTGACTGTTCCCATTGTAGGCAATTACATTCAGATGTTACCTTTCTAGATGGTTTTGCATGCAGTTGGGTCATGAGACCCTCCATGATAGGCCAAGATAACTCCAAATTGAAACTCCCACCCTGAAACCTAACATAGTTTCTTAAGTCCTGCCTCAGCGCCCTAGGTAACACAATACTTTCCTGCTTGGGACAGCTTGCTCCAAGAAGCAGGGACAAAGGATGAATTTGGAAAAGCCAGAAGTTCTCAGCAAGACCCCACCACTTGGGTGTCTTGGCAGTAATCTTAACCTCACTCCTCACACTTGGGAGATGCTAATGAGCCAGCACACTCAAGTATTAGGCATTCCTCTCCTCAAGTATACCTCCTGCAGTTGGATGGTCAGGACTGGCAGTGCTCAATCTGTGGGCAGGTCCACTTTTGCCACCAGAAACCTCACTAGTCTGCTCTTGTGGTCAATCACTTTCTGTGAAACACTAGTGCTTCAGTTCAATGGCCAGCCATTGGTTCATATTATGCCTCTCAGCTATGCTGAAAAGCCCCTTTGTACTCAGAACTTTCTATCCAGAGGACACTTCTGCACAGTTGTGACAGAGACTGGCAAAAATATGCCCTCCTTTTCTACAGCAGCCACAATGGAGGCTGCAAGATCATGTTCAAGCAATGTCCAAACTGCCTCCAGTATGACAGTGTCTCCATATCAATGAATTCCCACCAACAAGCCAGCAAGGCCTGTGTTCTAGATTAACAGGAGCTGTGGCACAATGGGGGAGCAGCCAGCTCTTCCCCTGCAGTAGGCACAGGCTGGTATTTCAGTGGGTTGTTGCAACACCCATTTCATCATGTCCCCTCCCCAGCCCAAGCCTGGGATTGAAATGGGCAGAAGGACGCAGCAGCAGCAAGCTAAAACAAGCCCTAAATTTAGCTGCGGTTACAAGCTTGTGCTATTTTTGATATGCAATAGCTGCTTAGCTTCTCCCCCAGGAACATATGTTTAGGGAGGTGGTGGGTTGGGCATTGCACTGGAATTGGGTGATCTGAGAGTAGGGGACAGCTAGATCTATACCAGGTTACCCTGAGCAAATCAGTTCATCTGTGTCTCCATTACCCAATATTGAATGTTAACTAACAACGAAGTAAGAGAAGAGATAGCATGGAGGTGCCTATTGCTACAGACCACAACCATCTAATCTTTCCATGTTGTAAAAGACCCTTTCCCCACCACCTGCCTGTGAGAGGTCCTTTCTTGGAGGGCCAGGCTCAGTCCTTGACACCGAATCAAAAGAAAGCCATAGGGGCAAGTGAAACATCAAGGGGGACTGTATAAGAGAGTCTTCTGGACACCAGACACCTAGAGGCTGGAAGTGAAGCAGACATTGGAGGAAAACTTTTCCTATTCTTGTTCTGAAGAAGGCAATGAGGAAAAAACATCAGCTCAGTAGGTTAGAAAGCATCAGACACCCAGGCCATATTCTCAGATCTTCAAATGGCACAGAAAGATTTGGGTTTGGTCAGAGTTCAGTTCTCAAACAGGCCAGGACTTTTCAAGGAGGATACATGCTGCTAATTCTTCTCTTTTTTTGCTGTGAGACTGGATTATTTAATCAGCCCTAATCCCCTTTTCTACAGGCAGAAGGAGGGAGCCCAGTGCTCAAAGTCACACTGCAAATCAGCAGCAAAGCAAAGGATGGAACCCAGGTGTCTCAGTTCCAGATATCACCCTTCCAAAGGCAACAGAGGCACAATTGGTTGTGCAGTGTAAGTGCTGCAGAAGTTCATCCTTCAGGCCTGAATGCAGAGAAGTCTTTCCAAGAAGTCATGGGCATTAGCATAGACACGTGTGCCCAGGGCCCAGATGCAGCTAAGCAGATGCAGGGCTAAGCCTTGATGAGCTGCAGGGGCTCTGCACACTATATTGCTGGTGCTGTGTCTCCCATGGAGTAGAATACTGCACGGAGATGAGCAGTCCACGGTGCTGTGATTTCCAGCAAAGATCTTTGCTTAAGGACCCAGACCAGAGAAGGGAGTCTGGGATGCTGGCACACACCAGGCATCTTAGAGACCCTGTCTCCCAGAGAAAAAGAGAGAGCAGCCTGGGCTGCTTATGGTTTTCAGTCAGATCCTCCAAAAGCCCTTGTTCCTCTCCCACAGACCTGGGCTCCTTTGAACAGGATCACCGGGCAATCTGCAGATAAGGACAGAGGGAATCCAGCAGACACTGCCTGCCTGCAATATAGCCCCCTTGAAGTCTGATAAGGCTCTGGCAGCAGGGAGGGAAAGGGAGAGATCAGAGAGGGACTACAGAAGTCTGGACGTGACCGGAACCAGGCCCCAAGCAGATAAGCAAGGTCTGACTGTCTGATTCTATGTAATGGGTTGGCTGATCTTCATAACTCAACATTACACAACCACGCTCGTCAGTGCCTTCTGGAATAACTCAACTGTGTCCAGGATCTCCACAACTCAGACTGCTGGGTCCCTCCTCCCATACACCCTTCCCCACCACCACATTCTGGGACAGTATCAGAGCCAACACTACGGGTGTTTTCTAAAGGCTGATACTATTTAATAGCAGTTGCCTTCCTGCCACCCAGATCAGGACAGCTCAGCTGCAGTTAGCACCTGGCCTAGTGCTGCTCAGACATGTGCAGTTCCACTACAGACACCCCAGAATCTGTCCTGGCTTTCCCTCATTCTCTGCACCCTTGGGGTCCCCTTCCACCCCACTCCTGCTGTAGCCTGAGCATCAAGAGACTTCCTCCCATCTAAAATCTTCTCTGCCTTCCACTGCAGACCCCAGCCCTGGTCACCACAGCCCCTGCCCTTTGCTCAGTCAGTCCTGCCTTGCAACTGCTGCAAGGCAAGGGAGAACCAGGACTCCATTCTTGCCCCACAAGGTTCTGCACACACATGCACCCTCGGTAAACTCTAAGTGTCCCATCTTGTCATCCCATTTGGACCATCTGCACAGGGAGGGCAGCCAGCCATCTCCAAGCCCTCTTTCAAGGCTGGGCATGATTACACATGCCGCCAAGCCACCAAAATCATAAGCCACCAAGCCAACAAAACCTTCCATAAGATATGGGACCAGGCAATGTCTGCCAGTGCACCTGCCTTCCAGTCAATTGGTGGAGTTAGCACCTGCCTAACACTGAAAAGCCTGCGGAGGGGAGCAGTTCCCTTCCATGCTGCGCAGCCTGACAGACCTGCTAGTGTAAAGTTGTACCAGCATCTGAAGCACCAGCACCAACCCTCCCCTCTAAAATGGAGGAACCCCACAAGATTCTCACTGAGCACTCACAGTTGCTTTTTGGTCTGTCTAGTCCCAGGGGCCGCACCCCCTTCACTTCTGAAGCTGTGATGGAACAAGCAGAAGCACCTGCCCACCAGCAGCATCCACCGCTTGGAACGGTCACAGCGTGAAGACAATCAGAGTCTTAGGATGTGGACTGACGCAGCAGGCATATGGCACAGAGTCCTGGACCATCAAAGCCAGTGGCTCTTAACTTTTTGAATTTCAAGGCCCCCTCTGTAACTTTTGAATTTGGCAGCACCTCAGTTAAGAAATACTGTGCTAAGCAGTTATCATGTAACTGTAACATCTGCATGCGCTGGTAGCAGGAGTGGGGCAGGTATGTGTTTTAATATTAACCCAATTTTGTTTAGGGTTACTTTTACAGCGACTTAGCTCACCAAAACTGCCACAGGCACACCTGGATGTGGCAAGCACAGCATAACAGCAGGTGGGTACGCCCATGGGCAACTCCTCTTCCTTTTTTTAAAGTGATGGAGTTATGGGTGTCTACAGCCCTAGTTATTGTCACACTGGCCTTCTTACCCATGCCTTCTGCCCTCAGTGCTCAGGTCAACACACTTTCCTCTGCAGGGTGCAGTATTCCTTGCCATGGAGCTTGCTGCAGAGACAGTGAGAGGAAATGAGCCAGGAATGGAAAAACATCTTTCTAGGTAGGTGGATGAGGCGAGCATGCCTGTTCCCCTCCCGGGCACTCTGAGCATCACCACTGCTGCACTACTCCCCTTGGGAGCCAGCCAGCCCAGCCTCCTGCTCCAAAAAGTGATAGAAACGGTGACCTCCAAAACTAAACAGGCAACATCCATTTCCTCCCAGTGTGCCCAGCTTCTCCTAGGGGCCCAATCTCAGACAGCCCCATTAACAGGCAGCCATTTAAGTCTATGCAGGTTGAGCACAAAGTGTCATCAAGAACATGCATGTAAATGGCAAATCCAAGCGGCTGCATGTGAAGCAAAAGACCAGTGACTCAGAACCAGTGTCTGCTGGGGTGAAGCTGGGCTTCTGCTGCAACTGCAGCTCTGCTATCTCTGCGCAGCAGACTTCTGCTTCCCCAGAGCTCCCCATAGCAACACCTGGTGGAAAGCCCCTGTTATGGGCCCAGTCCACCTGCAGCCAAGCACTGACACCCCCAGACTGAGGAGCTGGAGCCTGTAGTTCAGGGATAGCGGGAGGATCTTCTCCAGGAGGATGCCCCAGTTGAGGGATGGGGGAGGGTGAAGGCAGCCAAGCTGTTCCAGACTAATTATCCACACATTAGGCAGATGAAAGGCTGGGAGAGGAGCTGTGCTGGCCTTGTTTTCACTTCCTCAATTAAGCAGTAAAGCAAATCTGGGGGAGCCCTAATTGGAGGCAGATGCTCTCATTACTCAGTACACATTGCCTCTATTGTCCAAGTGCAGGGCACCTCAGCAGGGGGCTGCCCTGGGCCTGCTGCTTTTTAAATGGGATGGGCAGCGCAAACTCCACGGGGCATGGAGCCAGAGGGAAAGACAAAGTACAGAGGCAAGTAGCCCCACGCCTTCTCACCCGTGGTGTGGTTCCACCATGTCCCCTCTCTTCACGTGTGGTCAGAGGTCCTGGAAGAGTAACTGTAGGTGAGCTACCAGCAAGTCAGACCTTGTTTCAGTCCAGCTGTTCACTTACAGACCCCATAGGCCAGATCTACACCCTGCCCAACCCCTGATCATAGCAGCATCTGACCCAGCCACTTCTAGATGCTGTGATCCATGCTTTGGAAAGGAGTTTTCAAATAGGAGTCCCAGGTGGAGCCACAAGGGAACCATCAGCCCTCTAACCACTGCCTGTAAGTCAGCACCGGGGCCCTGGTGTGCAAGGTGCTCCATGCTACTTCCCTAAAAACCTGGTTTTCTTCTGCTCCTCATAGCTAAGGTGGCCTTCAGCTCTTCATAGCAAGTGTCACTATGCGTTGGGAGTATTGACATTTGCAGGCCTCATCCCTGGTGCTTAGCAGATGGATCTCACCATTTGGACCCTCATCAGGCTTTGTCTCCATTTACCTGTCATGTACCCCCCACAGGCCCAGAGGTGCCTATTGGTATCTAAGCCCCACTGTGTCAGGAGCTGCACACATAAGTGTAAGGGAGACAATCCCTAGAAGTAACAAGTTAGAAGTGAAGATACAACGAGAAGGAGAAGGCAAGGAGATCCCCTTTGAAGGGGAGAGGACAATGGGTCAGCAAGGTGTTGCACCTGGGGAGGAAGAACCAGCAGCAGACCTACAGGCTGGGGAACTCCCTTCTCGTCAGTGCAGAGGCAGAAAAGGATCTCGGAGTCATTATTGATGCCAAAATGAACATGGGCCGACAGTGTGGGGACGCGGTCAGGAAGGCCAACCGCACCTTATCATGCAGCCACAGATGCATCTCCTATGCGACACTTGTCAGGCTGCAGTTGGAGTACTGCATCCAGTTCTGGGCATCGCACTTCAGAAGGGATGTGGACAACATGGGGAGGGTCCAGAGAAGGGCCACCCGCATGATCAGGGGTCAGCAGGGCAGGCCCTACGAGGAGAGGCTAAGGGACCTGAATCTGTTCAGCCTCCACAAGAGAAGGCTGAGGGGGGATCTAGTGGCCATTTACAAACTAGTCAGAGGGGACCAGCAGGCATTGGGGGAGTCCCTGTTCCCCCAAGCACTACCAGGAGTGACTAGAAATAACGGTCACAAGCTGGCAGAGGGTAGATTCAGACTAGACATCAGGAGGCACTACTTCACCGTCAGGGCGGCTAGGACCTGGAACCAACTTCCAAGCGAGGTAGTGCTGGCTCCTACCCTGGGGGTCTTTAAGAGGAAGTTAGACAAACACCTCGCTGGGGTTGTTTGACCCCAGTACTTTTTCCTGCCATGGCAGCGGGTCAGATTTGATGATCTGCTCAGGTCCCTTCCAACCCTACCAACTATGAAACTATGCAACTATGATATTAAAAGGACAGATGAATTATTTCACCAACTCACTTTCCTTTGAACAAAGCAGTGCTTGGTGTTGCGGGGAGGGGTGGGGGGGGGGTATACCTTGTAACGTTTTCAGTGTCAACTCATTTGGTTGGAAGCCTGTTTCGGGGGAGAAGCCACAGGTCAGAACAGGAGGGATGGGGTACCCAAGTTGCCTAGCAGAGAGCAGGCAGCAGTCACCCTGAAGAGACAGACACCGTGAAAGCAGGGTTTTGTTCTCTTAGAAGAGGCCTCAGTAGCTCTTGCCATCCCAGAGCGGATGCATGGGCAGGCCAGCTCCAGTTACCCAGGCAAACACAGGCCAGTGGGTTTCACTCCTCCATGGAACAGAGGTTTCCACTGCCCCGATGCATGAGGAAGACCCAGCACTTCCATTAACATTCCTTATCTACCGGCAGGACCTAGAATTACAGGTCGGTGATCCAGAGAGGAGGCGGCTCACCCTCCATGCAGTGCCAATGGGCCCTTTGTTCACCCCCACTCCCAGCACTGGCCCTGGATCCCCTTGCAGGCATGCATGTGGTGGGTCAGTTCTCCCTCACCCGCGTCCACTCCCACCACACTCGCTAGCACCCGGGGAGAGAAGATGAAAGGGAGCAGCAGCTGCCAGGGAATTTTCTGCTCCAAGGCCAAGGTTAAGGCTCGAGCATTTTAAGATGATGTGGACTGGTGCAAGGCACCATGATAGAGGAGGTCTGGGAACTCAGACAAGGGGCTAAGCCAGTCCTTGCTCAGGTCAGGGCTCACTGTTACTCAAGTCGTTGGGGCTCTGTCTTGTCAGAGGCCAGACACCAAATGAGCTGTGGAAATCGGAGTTCAGGCCCATGACAGCACTCTGGGCCTCTGCTGCCCTTGCCTAGGCTCTTCTATGAGAGATTGAAGGAGGATTTCCAGGGTGGTCAGCATGAAGGAGGGACTTGAAGAGAGGCACTGCATTTCAGGAGGCATTTCTAGCTCTTACCCAACCCAAGGGTGCAGCCCATCACACCCTCCGAGGCATGGCTTGCACAGCCAGGGTAGCTCTGCCAGCAAAAGCCCTGAGCTAGCTGTAGCAGTGCTGAAGGAAGGGGGCTTCTGTCAGACAGGAAGAAGGGAAAGTCAAGCTGGCAGAACCCCTCCTGCTGCCATACGACACATTTCCACACACTGCCACCTTCCTGCTGCGAGCAGAGCCATGGCAGCTACAGGCCCACAAGGCAGAGCAACCCCAAGGTTTACTGCTGCCGCTCAAGTGCTCCCAAGCCATCACTGAGGGAAAGCAGCAAGATGACTTATGGCAGCCTTCCTTAGATGAGGGATCTCCTCTACCGTCTAGGAGGTTATTTGGCCAGCCAGGAGACAGGCTTTGTGCAATCTGCAGAGAGCCCTTTCTGACCAGCCAGCTTCCCCAGGGATGCTCCCTTGGGCTCAGGAAGGATGGCTACTGAAGGGCTAGGAGGCTTCCCGATTCAGGTGTGTAAAGCAGAATGCACATTACTACAGCAAGTGGAGGCCTCCGCTCTCAGGAACTTGGCAGGAAGAGGCACCCACACAGTCCCAGCCACCTTTGAATCCTGTTTCTTAGCAGGGAGCTGAGAATTGGGGGAGCAGTTTGCTGGCTTTGCTTCTTCCTTAGCCTGGATCCAGGGAGCCTGCCCAGTGTTAAGTAACTCTTGGACCAATGCAATGTCACATGGTTTTATCCCAAGCTATGACAACACTGCAGCAGAGTGTTGCAATGGACTGTAATTTGTAATATGAAAAATGTCGCATTAAGAGACTTTTCCATGGAAGGTGTTGGCCAGCGCTGGAACACACTGGCTGACTGAGGCCAGCTCACATGGCAACATCATGCTGCTTGGTTTCACAGAAAAGTAGGGCTGGAAGGGACCCCAGGAGGTCATCTAGTCCAGCCCGTTCCAGGCAGAAACATCCCTACATAATCTGTTCTTTAAAAACTCCCAGAAAAACCTATCACACACAACTACCAGACCCAATGCCCAAAACAAACACACCTGTGAACCTGCCTCAGGTCAAGCAGAGGGATGAAGGTATTGTCAGTGTCCTGCGCCACAGGGGGAGTGGTTATTAAAAAAATGCGAGAGATTCAAGGAAAATAACCGTGCCCCCTCCCTCAGCTACTGGGAAAGGCAAAATCCCTCGATAGTCCGTGTCAATCTGACCATAGGGTGAAATTCCTTCCTGATCCCAAACATGCTGACCATGGGGTCTAGCCCCAAGCAGAGGAGTAAGGCCACTGACCATCCCAGGAAAGCTGAGCAAGATATTTTCCATGAATGTTTTAGGTAAAGTAGCTTTCTGGCCAAAGGGAAGGGTTGGGTTGAAGTTGGAGGAAGGTGCAATGTTTCCGACATGCAGGTACATGCTCATTACCTGTGGGCTGGAAGGGCAAAGGTGGCTGAGGTTTGGGTTGGAGGAGGGATAAGAGGAGGCTTCATTTGGATGCCCCAGCAGGAGCCAGCAGCTAGGACACAGTAAGTAACAGCTTGATGATCCCCCACTCTTCCCTTAATCTCCTCAGCCACCAAGATGAGCTTTCCAAGCACCTGGCACTGGGGGCTCACGCATGCTAACACCAACAGCCTCAGCCGCAATGAAGAGGGTCTGCATGCTGGCTCGGCCCAGCACACACTTGTTCTGCAGCATCTGGCCACCACGGCACTTGAGCCCACCCTGCTAGCTAAGGCACTTATTCTACTGCTCAGCCCAGCTTACCTCAGCATGGGGTCTGGTGCTCAAGAGTGCAGTAACCTAGCTGGAACCTGAGCAAGCTCCCTCCGCATGGCTCAGCTAGTGCATCTCAGTGTCCCCCGCTACCTGTGCCAGCCATGAACTGTACTTCATAGCTTTGCCTCTCTGTCAGCTTTGTATCACTTCTACCCTGGGTCATCCATACACGACAGTTGTACTCAACAGGTCTCTATATCTTGGTCCCAGCAGAACTAAACTCACTGGGGAAGGTGCTGCAAGAACCCGCCAATCCATTTTTGCTCATGTTTGGGCTTGTCAGCAATTCATGACTTCATTGCCAGGTCCAGGCCACACATCTGGGTTTTGGTCCATCCCTAATGGAGCATAACCGAGGATACCAGTACTGGCTCCTTCCCAGCTAGGCCCAGTAATTGCCACTCCTTGTTGCTAGCATCATTGGATGCTGTGGATAACAGCTTGAGCTGTTGTGCTCAGTGGCCAAAGGAGCAGACAAGTGTCCCCCCACCGCTTATTTGGCTGGAAAGAAACCAGGGCTGGCAGAGCTGAGAATGGCAACAGGTCATAAACCCTACAGGATACAAGGCAGAATCCCCAGGAAAGTTAGAGAGAACCAATTTGCCCAACCCCACAAACCAAGGCCCAGCTACCTCATGCCTCATGCAGATGAGATAAGCCTCCATCCACTCCCAATTTAGCCAGATATGAAGTTACAGGCATTACATGACATCATTTATTGGCGGATCCTGCCTCTATCCTGGAGCCTTGGCAAGAGCTACTGAATCCTTCCCTTCACCATATTATAGAATATAGCCCCTAGACCCATCTTCATCTCCCTCTTAGAGAGACAGTAGCCCCACATTTTAAAGGACTGGCATCCCTCAAAGTACACTCAGGAGTGCGTGATCCAATTGGGATGCACCAAGACATGAGCTACTGCTGGCTCTCAGGAGCATAATGCCACTTGCCAGCAGCTTTGCCGTCTCAGCAGGGGAAGGTCTGCATTAGCTTTAGCTCAGAGGGCAGCTCCCATTCCGGATGCATGGCTGTTATTCTTGCTGAAGGCCTTTCTCCCTGAAAGTTGCTTTTCGATGAGCTTGTTAGCCCCAGCTCGAAGCCGGGTGTTTATTTAACTAGTATTTCCAGAAGCAGGGACCTGACACTTTGGGAACAGGCATCTGGCAGCCAGCTGACAGGCAGCTCTCCTCCACGACCCGCTCCTTCTCTTGCCTCATCATTGAGGAAAGCCCTTCCCAGCAGCCACTGAAATAATCCACACTGCCTTTGGCAGGGATCAGTAGCAAAACACTGCACAAATCCATTCAAGTCTAACTTTACCCAGATCCCACTAAAGGTACCCACAGACACAGGAGTCAGGCTTGTCTCATGCCAACTCCCAACCAAAGCCAGAAGTTACTACAGGTTCTTTCCCCAAAAGGACAGGAAGTCTCTACTAAAACCAGAGAGCAGCCCTCTTACTGCACCTGTGAGATGGCAACATGCCCACAGCACGTGCCCCCCCAGACAGGGGGCAGAAGGCAGTTTCAACTCTGGATTCCAGCATGCTCTCGTCCCCCACGTCCCAGACAGGCAGGCAGGCAGGCATCCCCAAGGATACAACATTGTGTTCCACATTACAGAAGCATCATTAGTCAATAGCAGCAGTTGGACTGTCAAGATCAAGGCCAGCAGACACACCATGCTCTTAGCCTGAGTCACAGGGCAGGCAGCTTAGCTGCATCTCTGTTAGAGCAATGAAGAGGCAATGAATAACTCATGCTGTTTCATTCCCATCATAACTCCCCCTATGCCTTTTTCAATAAGGTCAAGGGCACTCAGGAGCCTAAAGCTCAAGCTTCCCAGTGCTCAGATAGCAGGTAGGAAGCATGAGCCAGTTTTGGAGGATGCCTTCTCAGCTCCACCCTCTCCCCATCCTCCCACCCCATGGTGAGAGCCTTACTTCTCTAGCAGCCATGCCTCAGTCTCTCCTCTCTGCAGCTGGAGACAGGCCATCTCCTCTTCTCTGTCAGCCCAACAGCCAAACTTGCACTAGGCTTTCACCTTCCTAAAGGAAGGGATGCAACCAAGCAAAAGCAGCCTGCTTCATCAACCACATCCTTCCCTGGGCTCAGCAGGACACTCCACACTGACAGTACAGGGCCCCCTGGCAAATGCAAGAGCTAAATGAAGCTCGGTCTCACACTGCACAGCTCAGGACCCTTTCTTGGGTACCTGCCTGCCCCACACCCTTTTTCCAACACCCTCCAACAACTTGCCCCACCTTGAACTCCCCCTGGCTAACTGCAGGGCTTGCCTGTTACACACACCTGACTCTGATCACCCCACCCTTGACCCCTGACTCCTGCCAGAGACAACCACAGGACACAGTACATATAGGAGAGTGAGGGCTGTCCTGCAGCTGAAGTATTGAACAGGGGCTGGGACACAGGGAAGAGAAGAGTTAGCATTACCCCAACTCCCCTCCTTTCCTCTTGGAGCAAGCAGTCCCCATAGCCCCTGCAGCTGCCCTACTCCCCCACCAAGGTGTTCAGGAGATTCATGTGCCAAGTCAAAAGACCCTGTCCTTCCAGTGACCATCCACCCTTGGAGACCCTCTCCCTTGTACCACACAGACATAGCTCTGAGGGACATTCATGCCTGAATCCTCCAGAAACACAGATACTTGCCCAGTGGCTGATGGAAGTCATAGCGTGGGTTTGACCTGTCTTCCTGAAAGCGCCTGAGTGCTGGACAGCTGAGAGGTGCCTCCCTCCCAGTGCAGTGACAGTTTCCATCAGCAAAGGTGACTGGGTTAATGGTTCCCAGAGAGAGGCAGCTGGCAGCAGAGCATGCTGCCTGCCCTCCCTCCATACTTGCTCTGGCAGAGTGAGCTTGAGGTGACCCATAGGCACCCACAGACTTGGCCAGGATCCTGGGCACTGTCTGAGGGAGGCAGGATGTCACACATGGGAGGGTGGGTTGGGAAGCAGCACAGACTCACCCCTGGTCCTATACTCTGCAGCTCTAGGGCTCTGGGCTGGGGTCTCAGCTCCTGGGCTGGGATGCAGGTTTAAAGCTGCCTTTAAATGCCTAAGAGTGGAGGGGAGGGAGAAAGGAAAGCAAAGCCAAGGCAGCTCCTTCCACATTCTGCTCCTGCTCCACAAGCATGGCACTGGTGTAGACAACACAGACTCGCAACCTGTCCAGATGGGCCCCTGGAAGCAGTGGTGCTATGGGGTAGGAGGCGGCACTTGTGGTCTCTCAGGGGAGTCTCTGTAATCAAAGCCTTCCTAGAGCTGTGGGGACTCAGCTCCACTCCAAAGTGCTCAGAGGACATGGGTGCCCCAAACCAGGTGCCCTGGCCTTACCTATTTGCAAGATATGCTGGAACATAGGCCTGCCTGGCTTGTATAGACAAATAGCATGACATCTGTCCCCTAACATATGTGCTTGCTTCCACACCCCCACCATTCCAAGCTAATGTGACAGAGCCTGTAGGCCCGAGGGGCAAGGTGCCAGCTCTCCTACCGTGGACAAAGTGCTGACTGTGAAGGCTGTGTGTTCTAGTGGGCAGAGCACTGGGCTGGGACTCAGGAGAGCTGGATCCATTCCTGGCTCTGCCACTGACCTCCTGGGTGACCATGAGCAAGTCACTTCTCCGGACCTCTATCACTATCCAGTACACATGTATATAGCTCAGTGGGGTTGGGTCTCATGATACACTACTGTCCCATCCCACCCTCCTGATCTCTGCTCCTCCTTCACCTTACCTGGCTGATCTGGTGGCCACAGGGGTTGCTCTGGCTTGTTTCCCATTCCAGCAGTAATTCACAGCCTCCACAAGCTGTCTGCAGGGCAGGGGAGCACTAACAAACTGCCCCTGCTCATCTGGGTCTGTGCTTCTCCCCTCACTCACCACCCGCCTGGACCATGTCAGCCTGGGCCTCCATTTGTTTGTACCTCAAAGGCTGATGATTCCTCCATACTTGCCTGCCTTTCATCTCACCCCCAGGGCTTTCACCCTCCAAGAGAAGGGGAAGCAGAGCCATTGTGCAGTGCCAGAAAGAGGAGATTTCTCTCACCTCTATGTAGAGCCCCCCTTTTAGGCTCTACTTACAGCCCTTTGCAGAAGGGCTGAGAGGGTCATAGGAGACTGCCTATGGTCCCAGCCAGGCAGGTCCCAAGGGTGGTGGGTAGAACAGCCCCTCTGTCCACTTACCAAGACTGCAGCTTCGCAACTGGGGCCAGGCAGATCCTATATTTGCTTTGCAGCACAAGCCCACACCCCACAACTGCTCCAGCACCACTGCCTGTGCAGAGCTGCTGGGCACAAGAGGAACCACAGAGCTCACAGACATCCCAAAACAGTCTCCCCCCAACCCCACACCACAGGCTCCTGGCCAGTCTCCTTCCCTTCAGCCCAACCCACTTACTGGAGGCTCAGTTTTACCAGCCCCAGGGCTCTCAGTGCCATCTGGCGAGACATTCCTGCAAGCACAGCTGGCCCACAAGGCTGAGCTGTGCGATGGATCCGTGCAGGCCAGAGCTCCAGGAGCAATTAAGCAATTAATTTAGCCCCCTGGGCGAAAATGCAGCCCCAGTAGTGTCCTGCCAAGAGCTGCCCTTACAGGTCATTCAGTTTTAGCCTGTACATCCTTCTGCCAGGTACCCAGGGGAAGATGAGCACAGGGAGAGGCTGCTGTGTGCCGGCAAAAAAGCCTTCAGGACTCGTGTTCAGCTGGATTCCACAGCCTGGCTTAATGCCCTGTGCTGCTGCCCTGCCACCCCCAGCCAGGCTGCATTGCTGCCCTCTGCTACCCTCAAGCACATAACTTGGCAAAACCTCTACTGCAGGCAGCATTGCAGAGAGCTTCCTGGAGCAGTGCCCTGGGCTGTGGGCTACCAGGCCAAAGCTCTTCCCCATGGCACCTGTGTGCAGCCTGGCTGATGACATGGTATGCACAGGGCCTGTGGGCACATGGCCAAGTTTTTGCCAACCCTGGTCCTAAAATGCAGCTCTTTGTGCCTCTACTTCTGTATACAAGTGTTGCTTTGAAGCACCTGCATGTCAGCCACAGAGCTGATGCTTCTGCAGCCTCGCTGGCTGCTGCACTGGGAGGGCTGATTCTCCAGCATACACACTGCTCCCAAAGACCAGGGCAGAGAAAAGGCCTCCATTTCAGGTCCAGCATTGCACACCAAAGCACCAGCATAGGGCATTAGAAGAGCCAGGATCTCATGCCCCAGTACATGCAGGGGTACAGGCCCACCACCTTTGGATGCAGGGCTGTCCTGGGGGAGGGGGGGGCGAGGGGACTGCCCCAGGTCCTGCACTTTGGGGGGCCCCACAAAGCCAGGCCAGCTTCACATCCAGTTGCTCACCATCCCTGACCCCCACTGCCCTGTCTGGGCCTCACATAGGCTGATTTGCCCCGGGCCTTGCCATGGTCATCTCCGTTTGGTCTACTCTAGCACTGCAGATGAGGGACTAGTCCAGGGAAGCCCAATGGCCCACAGCAAGTCTTGAGTTGCAGCCATGCATAAAGACCATCTAGGGGCACGCAGCTGAGAAGCTGATGGCACTAAGCCAGTAGTGCTGAACCTCCAGCCCACCATAGGCCAGATCTAGCCCACAGAGCTGTGTCCTGGTGAATGAGGCTCCCAAGTTGAGACAGTTGGCTAGAGGGCAGGTGGCAGTCCACATGACATGGCCTTATATACTGGTACCTGGGGTTGCACTGCAGCTAGATCTGGCATTCAGGTTTGGGCAAGTGTGAGGTCTCATGCTACTTATCCAGCCTACAGGACCAGATAGGTTGAGCACCACTGTCCCAGGCAGAGGCAGGAGTGGAGGGAACCCCAAGGCAGCCTGAAAGTACCATGCTTGTCTCATCCATTCTGATTAAACCATTTTATTGAGCACCGTTGCAGACATGGGGGGAGGGGGGCTAATGGCTGGAAGCTTTGGCAGAAGTATAGAAATGGCTGGGACCAGATGCCCCTATCCAAGCCCTTGATGGTCCCACTGGGGGGGGGGGGGGGCCTGGCCAGCGCCTTTGTGCGCCCGCTGGGGGGGGGGGGGGGCCAGGCTGAGAGAGGCTCACATGGGGGTAGCAAAGGCCCTCTGCATGGGCACAATAAGGGTGCTGTGCAACCCCAAACATGGGGGGCTTAGGGCAGGGGTCTGGCCCTGGAACCCTCCCACCCTGCAACCAGCCCCTTCAAGGCACGCATCTGCCAGGGCACACCAGGGCTTCCCTTGCTCCTGGACTGGCTCAGAGGCAAGGAGTTTGGCAATGGACCCCGCTGGACGATGGAGCGGGGGGGAGGCGGGGGTAGGACATGGTCCCTGAGTGTTGTGCCCCCTGCTGGTAAGCACCAGTTCCTGACTGCTGCAGGGTCCCAATGGGTGAGGAAGCTGCAGTCAGGAGCTTGGAGTTGAGGAAGGGAGAAGGCAAGTCCCAGCAGTGGCTTTCCAATGCGCAGAAGCCACCTTCACCTTTGGGGATGGGCCCAAAGTGCAACAGGACATGGTAGCACACTGTGACTGGCAGCCACCCCTGTAGGGTTCATCAATGCACCAGTTAATATCCCTGCAGGCAGAGCCCTGCACCCAGCACACCCTACTGCTGGACCCAGGGCGTGAAAGTCATGATGGGCCTGAGGCCTTGACCGAAAGCAACTCTGCAAGTGCTGGCTGGGGACATCCCCCTTGGCAGGAGAAGGAGGGAGGACACAGTGATTAAGTGACTTGGCAAGGGCGTCTGGCCAGGCCATGTCAGAGCTAGGAGCAGGACCAAGGTCTTCTGTGTCACAGCACACAGGGGCCTGGGGAACTTGAGATCTCCTCCCCTCTACCCCATGCAACAGAAAGGAGCTGGGCACTGCACCCTGCTTACCCAAAGGACTTTCAGAACTGCTAGCTCCTGGCACCCCACAGGTCCCTGGCAACCCAGAGCCCATTCAGGACACTGCCCACCAAGTCCCTGCCTCTCTGGGATGGCACGGCTGGGATTCTGGCAAAGAAGTGCCCTGCACATGGTGTTGCCCACTGGGATGCCAGAGTCCTGGCCTCACTGGACAGACACCTCAAGCACAGGGGCATCCCCAGAGCTGCCACAGGGGGACATCATGAATGTTTCTTCCTTGTGTCTCTTTGGTATCCAGCTGACCTCCCCACCCCCCTCACCTACAGCCTCTGCCCCAGGCCCCCTCAGCCCTCTGTGGGGAGGGGGGGCACGTTGGCCAGGGCAGGGAGGAGGTGGGCATAGATCTCGATGCCGTGTAGAAAGACCTGCTCATTCAGGTACTCGTTGTGGTCATGCAGCAGCACCGGGGTCCGGTTCATGGGGGAAAAGCCGATGGCCGGGCACCCCACCTGCAAGGCAGAAAGGGGAGGTTATGGGCTGCTGTAGAGACCCACAGCTGCATCACACTGCATCAGCAGGAGCCATGGACAGGTTTTTTCCAGCTGGGAAAAAGCCCCCAACGGAGTACACTGGAGTGAGCTGTAGCTCCCCTGGTCAACCTGCCATAGAAATTCATTGAGTTGACATTCTGTCTGGCCACAGCTCCCTAGACAACAGGTCACCCTACCATAGGAATGCACTGGGGTGACCTGGTGCCTGCCTGGGCTCTCCAGACGACAGGTTAACTTGCCACAGGATTGTACTGTGTTGACATGGGCAGGCCTAAGGCAGGACCAGGACCCCTTTCTGCACTGCTCCTGCACCACCTAACCAAAAGCCATGAAGGTTGTATGCTGCAAAATGAGCAATGCTGGGCCAGTGCCCTAGTCCCAGGCTCAAGGGCTCCTGTCAAAACTCCTTTAACCAGAGGTTCCCAACATGCCTCCCAAGGGTAGACTGGTTCTTATTTTACAGGCAGAGAAACTGAGGCAGCAGCTTGTTCATTCCTGCCCAGGAAGAGGCAGGAAAGAACCCAGAAGTCCTGACTCCCTGTCCTAAATCTCACAAAGGTTGCAGAGCAGATGCAAAGATAAATCGAGGCAGAGAGAGAAAGAAGTGAATTGGGAAGGGGGAGATGGAGGAGGAGAAGGGGAGGGGAGGGAAGTGGGGAAAGAAGCACCCAGGCAGGATCATCAGGATATAGGTGGACAGGGGAAGTGCAGGAACCTGTACTCACTGCTCGGATGTAGCGGCTGTCCGTGGCTGCTGGGAAGATCTCGCACTTCAGTGTCATATTCCTGCCAAGAGATGCACTGTGAGACATGCTCTCATGCCTGGAGCAGCCATTCCCTCCCCACACAGCAGACAGGATGGAGGCAGGATGCAGCTCAAGGCCAAAGAGCACTCCTATGTGGCAGAGCTGGGGACAACTTCTGCAAGTGCAAGCTGGGCAGGGGTCACGCTCACATGTCCCTGCAGGCCCCACTGAATGCTTTCCACCAGGGGTCCGTCTCTGCCGTGGAGGTCACACACTGGTCCATGTTTTTCTACACCAAGGAGAGGGAAAAGGGTGAGGAAGCGTCAGGGCACAGGAGTGCCTGAGGCTCACGGCACAACATAGAGCAGATGCCCTGCTGGCAGGGGCTGCAGAGCAGGAAGGCGGGAGCTGCCCAGACCCAAGTGGCCTTGAAGGGATGGCCCCAGGCTGCAGGGAGCATCCTGGCTCCTTGCCTCCAGTTACCTGGTGGAACTCGTAGATGACACCCTCTCCAGCTGCCCGGCACCAGGCTGCAATCTGCTGCTCAAATGCCTGCAGGGCGGTGAACAAGCCAACAGGGCATAAGCAGACAGCAGGAGACTCTCTAGAACAGGGGTCCAGGCTGCCACCCCATGCTCCAGAACCTAGTTTGCAAGGGTTCCCCCCGTCCTTCCCCAGAGGGACTACAGAAATCAATGCACAGCTTTGCAGAACACCCACGTGGGGCCTCTGTCCCATCCAACACCTCAGTGGTACTGCTAGGTGATGGTCCATAGATTGAGACTCACTGCTGAGGGACCTGTCCTGCCCTCCCCTGCTGAGAGGGAGCCGTACCTCCAAGTTGACGGTGGGTGCGATGCGGATGTCAAAAGCAGCAGACATTTCTGAGGGGACCACGTTGAAGGAGACACCCCCATTCAGCATGGTCAGGTTGACAGAGGTGACATCACCCAGTGTGAGGCTCTCGTCAAGCTTGAGTCTGTGGAGACAGGGGGAGAATCAAGCTCTGAACTTGAGACAAGAAGTGGGGGTCTTACACCCCAGCTGCTCCTCCTTGGGAACAGGCACTGCTCCCACACTGAAGGAGCTAAGGGCTGGCTATGGGGTTTGCTCATGGAGGGGCTTTTAATCCCCTCTAAGCAAACTCCCATCCCCAGCCACAACACACAGAGCACCAGGCACTTGTCACCCCCACAACACCCCAATGCCCTGATGCATGGAGCCAGGCTTCTGGGACGCCACAAGTGGTATCATGCCCCCAAGAATTAACCCCCCAGGCAGGTCCCCAGGCTCTTGCCATATCACAGAGGGGAAAACTTCTCACCCCAGCTCAAAAGGGAGGCAGAGGAATTGCTAAAAATAGAACCCAGGAGTCCCAAGTCCCAATCCCAGGAGTCTAGCCTCAGACCCACCCTTTGGATCTGCAAGTGACGGCTGGGAAAGAACGAAGGAAAGGAGTAATGAAGGGGAAGGGGGGCTGCTCCTCCATGGGATTTGAACACAACCTACGTACGGCTGCCTCTTACCTCTGCTCCTCGCTCTTCCTGAACTCCAGGAAGGAGGTGATCACTCTGTGCTGCAGGCAAGGAGGTAGGTCAACAGTCAGCACCGGGCCACTCATGCTCACCTGGACTCCTGTACCTTGAGGATGACACCACCACCCCCCTGCACTTGGGAATCCCTAAAAATGATGAGAGCTCCCAAACAAGAGCCTTCCAGCTTGGAGCTAGCTCCCTATAGCCAGTTCCTTGCCCCTGTTCCTCTTGTGTCCCTATGAGGTGGGGCTGGATCTGCAATGGCTGCAGCTTTTCCCACAGCCTGTGGTTCTGCCCCACTCTCTACTGCACTCCCCTGCTGGGAGAAGCCGAGACTGGAGTAACCAGAAGCATCCACCTCAGCTAGAACCCTTGCTGTACAGCCTGGCTAGATAAGGCACCTGTGGTAGCTCGTATGAAGAGAGGGGACTGCTCCTCTACTTCAGCGGGCAGAAGAAGCTCCTTTCCTATTCAGAGGGCAGAACAGGTGAAGCCAACATGAGAGGCCCCACAGACCTCTCCATGCCCCAGGCACAGGGCCCCCTCTTACCATCTTCTCAGCAGCTGTGTTCTCAATGAACCGGGAGCCGTGACCTGGGTTCCCCTCACACTTCACTTGGATCCCTGTGAGGGCCAACAGAGGACAGGTGGGTTATCAGAGCAAAAGCATGTGAGCCTGGCATGCCAGTGCCCCTGGAAAGGTGCCTCAAGAACATGGATGCAGCTCGAGAGCACAAGTTGTGCTGTACTTACACCAGGGATTCCTCTCCCCATAGAACACGGTGTAGGTGTCCGCGGGGTTGGCCAGGCCTGCAGGAGGAAAGCAGAAGAGAAGTGGCTGTGGTGAAGCATAGAGCAGGGCACAACCCCATGAGGGCAGCTGCTGCCAGGTCCCTCCACAGGAATGGGCCTGGGGACCTCTGGCTGAGGCTGAGAAGCAGTGATGAAATCCCCCAGTCCCCAAGGCCACCACTGGCTGGACTGCCCACAGCTTGCTCTGGCATTGGTATCCATAGGGTCTCACCTTCATCAAGGGCAAACCCGACATTGAGAGCCTTGAACTCAGGTCTTTTCACAAACAGCTCCATGCCCTTGTGGCCTCCGATCTCTTCATCTGTGGTCGGAGACAGAGAAGCGGAGTTAGTAACCTGCCCAGCCACTCCTTGCCCCACCTCCACACACTGCTGTGCTCAAGGAGCCAGCCTTCATCACGATGGGGGTGAGAAGGACATGGCGGGGCCCCACAGTCTGGGTTTCTCCAGCATTTTCCAATGTCCACAAACATGCTCACAGTTCTTTGCCCTCACTTTCTCTGCATGGACTGTGCTGGCAAGGATGCTCCTCAAGCTAAATATCAATAAAGTATGACAGTATGTGTGCTGGGTGCCCAGACACCACGGTGAGGGACACATGAGAAATGCAGACACACACAGACGAGAGGCAGCTCTAGTCCTACCTGTCCCTACCTTCAGACCCCAGACTCTAGTGAGTGTCCAATTATTTACCTGGGACAAACGTCAGGTGAATGGTTCGGGGAAAGCGCTTCCCCTCAGCCTTCAGCCTCCGGATAGCTTCTAGGTACCTGGACAGGGAAAGATTCTAGCAGGGTGCCCGGCTCACACAAGCTCCCATGAGAAACTTGAGCAGTTTGTTCTGTAGCCAGGCAGTACTTCAGAGCTGCATAGAGAAAGAGCCCCCACAGTACCTGCCTGGGCCCAGCCAACATCATCCACTCCTCATGTTCCCACATGCTAAAATCACCTGTAGATTCAAAGTGCCTAGTGCAGTCAGTGATGTGCCCAGCAACTCTCATGATGCTAAACAGAACAGGGAGCAGTGCCCTGCAGCTCCCCTGGGCTTGGCAAGGGATGGGCGGTGGCAAACTGGTGATGATCATATATGATTGGGCACCCAGGAACGATAGGAGGCAGCTGCTCTGCTGAGAGATTCTCCCCTGTCTATGACATCACGCAGTTCACTGCACTGGGCCAGCCCACTGAGACCAGCCCCTGGTGCTGCACAGCCAAAGGCAAGGAACCTAGTGCTCCCAGGAGCTCCCCATCCACTTGAGCTAGCAAAGTCAAGGCTCAAAGCTGGCTCAGAATTTACTGTGAGCATGAGATGAGTGGGGAGGGAAGCACAGGGAGGAATATTCAGAACAGCCATGGCCACGCCATGGGCCCAGCAGAGCCACTTGTTCAGGCAGGGGAAGCTACAGCAGCACTCACTGGATGGAGACACACTTCATGTCCTGGGCCCCGCGGGCATAGATGTTGCCTTCCGAGTCCTTGAAGGCTTCAAAGGGGTCATGGCTCCAGTGCTCCTACAGGGCAGAAACCAGGGCCAAGTGTCTCAGAAGTGCTTTGCATCAGGACCAGGCACACAGCAGGAGTTAGCCCAGGCTAGCTGGCTCCCTGGCTGTCCTAGAGAGGGGGCAGAATGGGGGTGGAGATCGGTGGCAGGGGGGTACTGCAGAGAGGCCCCAGTTGGATGTGTGCAGCAGCAGGCAGGGTTTACAGGGAGGAGGGCACCTTGGCTATAAGAAGGTAGATGGCACAGGCCTGGGCGGGAAGCTTAGTGCTGGTGGAAGATGCCAGTCTTGGACACTGAAGGGCAGGATGGCCCCAGTCCGGGCAGCTGAAGAGCCAGCTTCCACTAGCCCTCCTGACAACATTCCTCCTTCCAGATATAAGGGGACTGTGCTGCCCAGGCAGACTGGGGACTTCGGTCCAGTCCCTTGGGGACTCCATCCAAAGGCAACGTCTCCCTGCCTGGCCTCTTCTCAACCTCAGCAGAGAGGCCGAGGGCTAATTGTCTCAGCTTGAACATTACTCAGGCAGACCCTGCCAGGTGCAACAGAAACATGGACAGAGATGTGCAGGGCCCTGCATTCTCCTGTAGGTGGCGGTGCGTTTGCATTAGCAGAGCAGGGCATGCATGCATGCAGGACCTCTGCTGAGACAGCACAGGGTTTTCTCCCATTCAGCAATGCCCTCTAGCACCCTCAACCTGCCAGGGGGCACCTGCCAGCCCAGGACACTCCCACCTCCTCTCTGTGCAAATGACAGCCCTCCTGCACCAGGCAGCAGCCCAACACCAGCTGCAAGCCCAGGTCTTCTCCCCATTGCACCCCC
>NW_005842348.1:252269-260605 GCF_000455745.1 Alligator sinensis | reverse complement strand
GCGGGCTTGTGCCCTGCCAAGTCAAGATGGTGATCACCCGGCCTGGGCACACCTGCAAGGCAAGGGCAAGGCATTACGGCTGAGGAAGCCACTCTGCTTTTCTGAGTAAGAGCAGCTAAAGGGCAATGCCACATAACAGGCTAGCCTTGTCAGTGGCCAGGCACAGAGACCATACACATCCAAGGCAACAGGACAGGCCACGGGCAAGACTGCTTCACCTGGGAAGGGTGAGGACTTTGAAGGAGGAGAGCCCCCCTTTCTCTATCCAGGAGGAAGGACATTCTAATGGACAGGACCTTGTCCTGAGACTCAGGAGACCTGGACTCTGGTCCAGCTCCCTGTGACATGGCCATACCAGATGGGGCAAGAGGCAGGGGAAGTCATGCCACCAGAGGCCCCCTTGGAGAAGCACGACCTCACTAACTCCTGGTCTAATTACAGCGGGCAAAGCCATAAAGGTCAGGAAGGATTGGTCTCAAAATAGCCTACGAATCTGTAATAGCTTATTAATGGGCTGGCTCCAGCCACAGGGGATTACAGACTGCAAGGGATTTGTCCACTGAAGGCAACCAGCCACATGCACCACCACATTTTCCAGGATCTCAGCCAGGAGAAGCTGGGCAGGTTGTTACCTGCTCACAAACAGCAGGCTGCCCCACATCGCCAAGACTCAGTGACCAAGGGGCCGGTCAGACAACCCCTCCTTGCCCAAAACTCCCCCTGCAGCCAAAGGAGATTACACACAGGAAAGGTCCCAGGCCTGAGTGGCCCAAGTGGGGGCCGAGCAGCACAGTAATTCTTTGGAAGAGGATTGGTGGTGCAGGGGGTCTCATTATATGTTCCATAGCCAAGCTAACCAGTGCCTGTTGGGAAGGAGCATAAGTTACACATGGAGGAGACGAGGCATGTAAAGACCCAAATGCTTCATTGCACTGGGGGGGAAAGAGGGGAGAAAGAAGAGGGGGCAGTGGTGTGGAGAGACTCCACTTCCCTGGATTTGATGGGTCAGGATATGACTGTCTTGGCAGATAAGGAAGCTGTGAATCTGAAGAAAATCTATGACAGGTGAGTCGGTCCACACCACTTCCCTGGATTTGCCCCAGGGTAACTGAAGCCAAAATCTCCCTCAGAATTTCTGAGATTTCTCTGTACCACTCGGCCTCATGAGGCTGAAATTTAGCTCATGGTGGAGATCTGGGCCTTTGCTCCACACCAGAGGACATGAATAGCCACATGGATTCTCCCATCCTTGAAGGCAGGTCCAGCATGTGCTCAGGCCATCTGAGATGACTGATATGGATTTACCACTACTGAAAGGTGCTGTACTGGCAGTGCTGGAGCCCTTTGGTCATCTAAAGAATGAGCACAGCACAAGCAGTGTGTGCTGACCCCACACTGCTCCCAACAGGTCTCGTGAGACCTCTCTTGTGATGCAAGGGAGCCATAGTCCTCTAATCCTTGGCTTCTGGGTCAACCTGCCCCACGCAGTACACATTGCCTGGGGGGTGGGAATTCTGATATGGACTCACAAAGAACTAGGCTGAGACCTGCTTGTTTTTTAGGCATCCACCAAGCAAATCCTGGTTTACTAACACTCTGGCCCCCAGAGATACCAGGACACTGATCAGCTAGAGCTGCCCTAGCCCCCCATCCTATGGGGAAGGAGGGATCTAAACACAAACACACACACGAGGGAGTCAGGGGCCAGGGTCTCTTCATGTGAAGGGGAAACCTAAGACTTCCAGGTTGTCAGTAACAGAAGCCAAAGTGATTGACTCATTACTGCAAATACAAGGTGAAGGGGAACATCTCAGTGAGGACGTGTTGTTGCCATGCCTGGACCCCTCAGACCAACTGAGAGCACTGTTACTGGAGCTGGATTGAAATTCATCCAGTCATCCCCCACAGAGGATGCAGGCTGGGCCAGCACAAACTCGGTGTGCTGGGTCCAGGCCAAGATGGACTGAAAATGAACTTTGCTGAGAGGGCCAATTTCACTTCTCTTACCTCTGCTTTCTGACATGCCAGGCCAAGCTCAGCTCCAACCCTCTCCAAGAACTGTATGGCTGCACCTGAGAAGGGAAGAGTGTAAGAGTTACACACATTCAGTCGCACTCCTTTGTGCTATTCAAATATTTCCCTCAGGGATTCCTCATTCTATGCTACAAAGGGGCTGTCCACATACTTCCAAGCTTCCTGTTTTATCACCAGCCCCATGTCATAAGGGGGAACTCTTCAGAGCTCCAGTGCACTGAGACCACACTGAAGCTACCATATTGGCAGGGCAGATTTTAGAATATTCCAGACTGGGCTGCAGGACATGCACAGAAAGGTGACCCAGCACACTGGCTGCCTGCTTATGACAGCTCAGCAACCACCTTCCCAAGCACATTTCCTTACGGTGCAATGCTGCCTTGCGGGACTTCTACATAAGGCTATTGTTCCCATTTGCCCCTACAGACCAACATCCCCAGCTCCACTGCATCCCCCAGCACTCTGGACCCTCTCTCCTTGGAGTGGCAGACTGCATCAAGAGTCCTAGATTTTCTTCAGATTCACAGCTTCCTTATCTGCAGAGACAGTCATATCCTGACCCATCCGCAGCCCCGAAATGCAGAAAGCATCTCAGCTCCTAGGATCTGCGGTCCCCTGGGGGGTTTCAGCAGATTTGATGGACTTCCAGGAAGTGAAGCTGGTGTTACTGTACATTAGTGAAAAGGTGGAGAAACACCAAGTCTCCAAGTCTCCTCCTCCTCTGCTTGGAGACTTGGTCTCCCAGTCTCCAAATAGTCCCAATGCCACATGTTTGTGTGTATACACATGCGCATGGCTCCACTCCTGACTGAAGCTGTATGTACTATAAAACTGAGGTTATATATACTATACAACACCAATAATAATCTGCCACTCACTAGGAAAACTATTGATTGCAGGATAAGAAAATGCTGCAACGGTGTTAAAGACCCACTGAAACCATGCACACGTACATGCAGCTTTTCTGGTGTTGCCAGGCCACTAATCACACCTGGAAGGCTGGAACAGACCTTGAAGAGATCAGTTAGTCCAACCCCCAACACTTCCAGCAATGGAAATCCCACAGCCACTCTAGGTAATCCATTCCAGTACCTAGTCTCAGTTAGACTGTTTCTCTTAATGCCTAATCTAAATCTTCCTGGTTGCCATTTAAGCCCATTACTTTTTGTCTTATCCCCACTGGGCTTGGAGAATAGCCTATAAACTTTTTAGACTGTATCTAAAGGCTGTTATTGTGCCTAGTGCATCAGTCTTCTTTTCTGTAGACTAGCCAAAGCCAATGCTTCCAAGCTTTCCTCATGCACCAATTTTTTCTAAACCACTAATCATTTTTGTTGCTTTCCTCTGGGCTCTTGCCAACTGGTCCACATACTTCTTGAGCAAGGTGCCCGAAACTGGGCACAATACTCCAATTGAGATGCCCCCAGTGCTGACAAGACCAGAGGGGATATTCTGCCTGTTTCACAGATAACAGTCCTTCTTACCCATCCCAGTTGTGGTGATGGGTTTTTTTTCACAACAGTCTGAAATGTTGCCTCATGTGCAGATGATGATCTGCTAGAACTGCCAGATCCATTTCTGCAGAACTCGCTCCTGCCAGGCGGTCCTTATTCTGTATCTATGTGGCTGACTGTTCCTACTTATATCTAGTGCTTTGCCCTCATCCTTACCAAACCACATCCTATTTATTTCAGATCATTTCTTCAGTTCATCAAGATTGTTTTGAATCCCAATCTCATCCTCCAAAGTGCTTACCATCCCTCTGGGTGGACTATTATCTGCAAATGTAATAGGTGTACTCTCTAGTCCATTTTCCAAGTCATTAACAAAAATATCAAAAATCTATTTCTGGGAAAGAAATGCCCAGGTCTGGATACAGTATTTGAGAGACAGTCGTGGCATATCTGGAAAGCAAGGGCGTCGAACTCACCTTGTACCCCAGGCTGGATCTAGACTGTGGGGCTCCTTTCAGGCCAGATCCATCCCAGGGCAGGTGGCAGCATCACCTCCGGTTCTGACCAGCGGGACATAGCGGCTCCAGCATGGGGCACATGGCAAAGCTCCAGGTCCTGTTATGTTTCCCATGCTGGAGCCGGAGCCACCACTGCCTCCACATGCCTTGTGCTGTGGCAGCAGCTCTAGCTCCAGCATGGGGCACAGGGCAGGCACTGGCAGTGGCCCCAGCACAGGATGGTGACAGGACCAGCAGCTGAGGAGCTGAGGCCACAGCAGTAGCAATGGATGAAGTGACTGGAGGGCAACCACACTTGCCCTCCTGCTACCAATCACCATGTCCACCAGGGCACAAGGGCCCCAGATTCTGTGGCAGGCCATACTCCCCCACCCCCTGCAACTTCTGGTGGCCCACTGGTAGCCTGAAAGGTCAGACCGAGCAGCTCCACAGGCCAGATCTAGCCTGCAGGCCGTACGTTTCACACCCCTGCTGTTGACAAACTATCACATCCTTGTCCTGTGCTGTGTTTGTGTACACAGCCCAGTGTCATATGGCTTTTTCAGATGCCATGTGCTGTTGCAAACAAAGGTTTACTGTTTTTCTCAGTAACAGCCCCAGGTCTCTCAGAATTAACTACTTCCCAGCTTTTTCCCCAGCCAAGTAGAGTGCATTTCGGATCCATCTAGGAAAAAATGTAGGTAATGGCCTTTTGCCAAAGTTTAATATTATGCTTGCTAGCCATGTCCTTTTGCAAGATCTGTCAATCTTTATCAGTGTTTGCATATTCCCTCAACTCAACCACAGCTGTGACTGTCATTAACATGCTGTCTCTTCTCTTCCAGATTATAACAGAAGACAATTTAGGATTTCGAATTGCTTTCCTTTCATCATCGCTCTTGTTGGCTCTCCAACCACCACTGACTGACACTGTTCCACTCAAGTCAATACAAATCAGTTTTTAAAATGCTGGCTCTCAAAGTGTTATTGGAAAGACCTCCTTCTAACTATCATGGTTCTTTCCCCTCATTTGCTAATGTGCTAAAAGCAAATGAGATCCAATCCTTTGGCCAAATCTATTCTTAACGAAATCCTGCCACATCTTGTTCATGGTGCCATTTATTTTCCTCCAGACGAAGATCTGAAAGGGCCCGGTGATTTGGGTACCTTGATCTCTTGCACAATCAACAGACCTTTTGGAGAAGCTTGGTTTTTCAGATGGCACTAGGCACCTGTCCTCTGGCTCCTTCTGGGAAAAACTGAAAGCCCAAACAGACTTCAGTAGCTTCTCTTCTTTGGGCAACTGTGGGCAGTAACATCGATCTTGGCAAACCTTCGATGCTGTGCTCATGAGGTCAGATGCTTTTTGAGTTGTAGCCACCACACTACCTGGGCACCCTGTAACTAGAGCTATAAAAGGCAGAGAGGCCTCAGTTACTCTGGTCCTTCTTACTGCCTGTGGCTGCAAGGTCGAACACCAGCAGTGTCCAAGTCCTTTGTACTGTGCAAATTTAGTAGGAAAGTCAAAGTTTGCACATTATTATTCTACTTAGTTTTTGTTGGTTCCCGGCTATTTAGGAAAAAAAAAATCTCCAGTGGTTAGCTGATATGGGAACAGGGAAGAAAACCCAGAGGGCCTTTTACAGCCACCTTTCAGCGGGCAAACATGAAGTCACTGTTGCTAAAGACTCCCCCACGTGAGTCACCTAGACTGGTTAATGGTGGCCATGCCCATCATCTCAGATGCCACAACCACATGGTACCCTGTGCCAGGAGAGCACACATGGGGCCTCAGTTTCTCAGTTAAGCTCTTCCCGATTAAGATATCAATGCCACCTCCTTGGACACTAGGAAACCATTACATAAACCTCACCAGTCACATCAGTCTCACACCTTGAGTGCCCAATGATCTGTGACTGTACGCTGAGCTCCGGAGCCAGTCTTCACAAGCCCTATTTATCTGTATCAGCATCGATATCTGGGATTAAAGTAGACACAGGCTTCCTTCCCCAACTCTGCGCAGGAAGACAGTGTCTTTTTCCTAGGCTCCTTGTACCCTATCCAGGGGTTCAAATTGGGTCAGATCCAAGGAAGGGCTGTGAGACTGACCAGGAGAATGGAGAACCCAACTGATGAAAAAAAAATCAAACACAGGCTGAGAAGGGATGCGATCATTATCTACGAATACAGTAGGGGGTAAGCAACAGGGAATGAGAAGAGCTATTTACGCCAAAGAACAATATTGATGCAAGAACAAATGGACAGAGTCTGGTTACAAAGAAGTTCAGGCTGGAAACAAGAAGATTTCTAAATCTCCAAGTCATGTGTTTCTTGGACAGCCTTCCAACATATGTAGCAAGGGCAAAACCATCCATGGGTTTTAAGATAGCATTAGATAAATTTATCAAAATAGTGAAAGACCTGCCCAAGCCTGACAGTCCGTTGGGGCAGTGTGGTTAGTTTCTACAGCTAAAGACACACAACAGAGTGATGTGGCCAGCATTACACATAGCCACCTTTGATCAAGTCCAAATGACCAAGTCCCCATTTATAGCAAAATCAGCTGAGGGTGGCCACTAGCACAAGTCCAGAGCAGGGCTTGAGATATTACCTCTCTGAAGCTGTAGCAAGATGCCAGATAGCATTGAGACACAGTTGCCAGCAAGGACACCAGAAATTCTTTCCAGTTGCATGTTCCTAACTGTATTTCAGCCAAGTTAAAACTCAGTTTTATCACAGCTCCCAGTCTAGGGGATTAATATGGATCTAGCTCAAATAGTTTAAAGAGGGCTTTGCTGGCCAGGGGAGATGAAAACCACATTATAAGTCAGAAGACTATTTTCTGTTTAATTGAGATTGCCAGCTCAAACAGGGCCAAAGAGATCATCGTGAAACAAGTTTCAAACCCATTCACTCTGTGACTAATTAACACCTGGAGAGAGCGCTGTGGAATGTAAACGTTGCTTAGTATTTGGGTCCAAAGAGCAGGCCTGTGTATCATAGATAACAGGAGTCCCAAGGTCTGATTTTCCCGTGCCTCACACTTGAGTAGAGTGGATGCAGTGCGAGTGAATGGAGGGTTCCAGTAGTGCCCTACACCCCATTTGCTCAAGTGTGAACAATCACAAGGCAGTGGAGAACCAGCCTAAGCACCTTCCTGGTTATGAGTGAAATAGGTGGCGCAGTAGAGATGCCCAACTCCACAGGGCACTGGTCATGGAAGGGCACATACTGGAATATCAGTCTCACAGGTTCTGGGGCACAAATGACTGGTGCCTCCTGAGACTGGGTGGGGGGGCCACCATGGCGGCGAGCAGGGACTGCCTGCAGCTGGCAGCGGCAGTGTTGGCGGCAGGGGTCGGAGAGCAAGTGGGGACCGCCCGCAGACACCGCCGGCCATGTTGGCAGTGGGGGCGGGGGGGCAGGTGTGAGAAGCAGCCGCCTGCAGAAGCCAGTCATAACCAATCTCAGGGGGAGCACATGCCCCCCCATGCCTCACCTATGATCTGGGGTGTTCTCTTTCTAAATCCCCTTGGGAGCTGGGAGCCCAGAAGAACCTCTCAGCTGGCTCACATGATCACCAGCTGACTTCAGAGGGATTTCTCCAACACCAAGGGTCGGATGCATTTGCAGGGTGCACAAACATCCCTGACCAATTTAGGAGAGAACAATGTATGAAGATGAAGCTTCAGCCTTCACTAGAGTAGGAGGGCAACATCTTCCATGACCCAGTCCATGTTTAGCCAATCTGTTGCAATGGCCAGTGAAGGGGCCAAACAGAGCCAATGACGAGGGCAATCTGGGTGGTGTGGACTTCTTTGGATTCAGATGCACTGAGCTACTTCCATTTAAAAGCCAGTGTAGCTGCAGGGAGGGCATGCTTGTAAGAATCACTACAATCTTCTGAAGGCAACAACATGGGGAAACCAACTCATTCAGTAGTAAGAGCTCAGTGGAGCTCCAGAGGGCACTCAGTACTTTTCAATTTTGCCTTTCAAGAAGGTTATCAGTGGTTACCACTAGCTGATCCCTAGCAAATGCCCTTGACCAGGGGTGCCAAGTACATGGGAGCCCGAGGGCCCTGGCCCCCCTCGGGCAGAGGGCTGTCACTTGAAATGCATCAAACTTTTCAAATCTCCATCATCTTATGTCCCCTCCCCCTGGCAAAAATACAAGTCAGTGCCTATGCCCTTGACCCTGGCAGTATAACCCATCTCAAACCTCAGCAATGACGTTGACTGAGCACATGGCACTGCAACTTCAGGCTGCTCTGGTGACTACAGAGGAAATGGTCTCCTTACCATAGTTGGGCTCTGGGTGGACAGTCTTGATTCTCAGGTACTCCCGGAAG
>NW_005842348.1:251344-252238 GCF_000455745.1 Alligator sinensis | reverse complement strand
CCGAAGGATCTTCCACAGGATCTTGGCTCCTGACCGGCTCCCTGAGGTCCTTCCTGGGCAGCATGTTGTCTATTTGCAGGAGGCTGGAAACCTGGTAGAAGAGAAATAAGATATGTAGAAGAAACAAAATCACCATTCTCAGATGCCATCAAAAGACCTGTTTCTCCAGATGTGTGGGCCCACGCTTGTCCCTGGAGTACCCGCGGTAACTGCAACGCTGCTACCGCAGCAGGGTTGAGTTCAGACCTGAATTGCTCAGGGGCTCGGCTGGTGCTCTAATGGTTCCTGAAAACATTACAGATCTCTCCAGAAAACACACCCTGCCGCAGCTGCTCAAGCTTGGAACATCACCCTGTGCTTGGAGCACCAGCACGAGGGGCCACCCAACAGCTGAAGGCCTCAGTCAGGGTCTTTCCCCCATGGGGCAGCAGGGCTCACAGGAGTTACAGGAGGGAGCTGCTCTTTGGGGAAGCCCAGGGAGGGCGGTGGAGGTTGCTTGGCAGCTGCTACAAGCTACAACTTGGGTGGGGAGCAGCAGCATGAGGCTGGAAGCCAAAACTGGAGCCCAGCAGCTACTGGGGCTGGCAAAAGGGACATGACCAGCTGGACACAAAGCTGCTCATTCGGGCCCCCAGGCTTGTTCCCTCCGCCGGCTTCTGCAGGCCTCCCCCAGGCAGTCCCAGAACCATCTCCCGGGGCAAGAGCCTTTGTCCTTCCGCACTAGCGCGGCCGATCCGCTGCCAGCCCAGCGAGACCTGCCCGGGACGGGGGAGCCCGGCGGGGCTGGGGCCTGCAGGGAAGGGAGAAGCGGGGCAGGGGCAGGGGCAGGAGCATGGGCCCCGCGCGCCTCCGCCTCCTACCTCCCGCAGCCCTCGGCCCCGCTCTGGGCGCAGC
>NW_005842348.1:247371-251313 GCF_000455745.1 Alligator sinensis | reverse complement strand
CCCGGGGCCCGCGAGCGCCGCCGGCCGCGGATGGCCCAGCCCGCTGCCCTGCAGCCGCCGCAGATACAAGAACAAATGCAAAACAAAACCTTTCCCTCTGGGGAAGATCAGCCCCCGCCGCCCGCTCACGCTCCCCAGCGCTGTTTGGTGGATATTTGTAGAGACAAGAAAATAAACCCGCTTGTCCGGTGTCTGCTGGGCGTGTAGCAGCAGTAACCACCCGCAGGGGCAGGGGCAGGGGCGGGCTCAGCGCAGCTCGCTACCCGCTACCCGCTTGGTGCCAGCCATCCCCGCCGGGCATCCGGCCCCTGCAAGGTTTCCTCCCTGCGACCCCGGTGGCAGGCGGGCCCGGCCAGACCGCGTGGATCACCGCAAAGAGGTTTGAAAGTGCTGTTTTTCTCTCCTCGTTTAAGCAGGTTTGGTTTTCCCTCCGCTGCACCGGAAGGCCTGACCCCGGACCCCTTTCACTTTCGGATTGTCCTGCTCCCCGGGGCTGCGGCTGGGTGCGAGTCCAGACCCGCTGGAGTGGGACCCCCCCGGTAAACGCTCCCTCGTGTCAGGCCATGAAACAGTGAGAGTGGCTCAAAAACCATGAGCTTTAAATAGAAATATATTTGAGCTTTTTAAATGAATATTATTACTTATGTTCCAGTCTGAGTTGTCCAGGAGCTCTTGGAAACCTCCTTCTTGTTGACAAGAAGCTGAGACTTGCAAGGATTCACGGATTTCCAGGTGCCAGGACTTGTGGTAAAACAGCAAATGTCACCAGATGTGCAGTGACACTGCAAGAGGTGATTACTTCTTTCACACCAATGTCAAATTTTGATCAACAAGATCGCACATGAATTTCTATTAATGAGTCTCTTTCAAAATACTTTCTATGTATTGTAAATGTTGCCCCACTAGGTTGCTGACCCTACAAACACTGGATTGTAACAATTTCTGTGTATAAAGTGTATCTGTTATCCCTACTTACAGGTTTGGGGCATAGTTTTCTGCAGGGAAACTTCACGTTTGAGGCAGCAACAATCCTCCTCATAAGAAGCAGCTGCAGCATTTATTTATTGTATGTCTTGGTTGAAGGAATACTCTGAGGCTTGATTTTGTGAGATTTCAAAACTCCCTCATCCATTTCTTACAGGTTTTACTCACCTCCCCTTCACATGAACTTTGAGCAGCAGAGAATATGGGAAGTAACAGGGCGGCAGAGTTAGAAAGAGCCTTTTCTCTGGCCTACGTGGCCCAGAGCCTGTGCTCCAGTCCACCCTGCCACTGGGCTGTGGCTGCCAACGTGGTACCCTTGGTAGGTCTGTACTCACAGGAATGAGGGGTAGAAGCTTAGCTCTATCTCAGCAGCCATCTGTTTTCATCTTCAATTGAAGAGAGTAGGGGGAACCCATAGCTGATGTTTTCACACCATAGATAGAGCCAAAGAGCATCCCTGCCAAGTTGTGTGTGGTATTATATGGCACATTATGCAGATTTTCCAGTGAGCTTGTTTGCATATAACCGCACACATCAATTTATGGGCAACACAAGCTGAACTCAGGTAGTGGTGCTGCTGGGATGTGGAGCTTTACAGAACTTGGCAGTTGTGCCCTGCTGCTGGGGGAGGTGGCAACAATGTTGTCAGCTTTCCTGATTTTACTACCAAGCCCCAGCTCCTGGAGTTAGGGGATTAGGTAAGAACCTTGTCATTAACAAAGTCCATAGTTCTCAGGGCCGCAGAGAAACACCTGCAAACGTGGCCCTAAATAAATCCAAAGGGTCAGGAACCAGAACACCACTATACAACTGCCATCATGAATTAATGTCTTTTAAAGCCTTCTGAGGGCTGAGCTGATCTCATTTTGGGGATGATTTGTGAATTTTGAAGCTGGGGAGCTAGCATTGGCAGGGAGAGGGCTGTCTGGGGATGCTGGCACTGGAGCATGGCTGGTGGGGGGTCTGGTTGGTACTGAGGCAGATTCTGCCTGGGGCAGGAGTTGAGAGAACCTGACACTAGTAGTGTTTTCTCTTCACTGCACATACCCTCCAGGCTCTGCTATTGTAACCTCTCCCTACTGCCAGCTGCCTCAGCCCTGCTGGAGGATGCAGCCATACCCAAAGCAAAGCTGCATGTGTGAGGATCCCAGCTGGGCCACAAGAAGGTGCAATAAAACACAAGGATCCCACCTGACTGCCAATACTTGGCAACCTTTCCACCAAGCTGGGGAGGAGCTCACCCCTGGCTGCTCCCTTATACCCAGCGTGTAACCCGGAATGCACTGTGGGCTCCAAAGACAACACAAGTCAGCATAGCTGGGGCTGTGTGCAGCTGGCAAAACAGCAGATTAGGAGGCAGGGGGGCTGTCCTTTACAAAACCCAGCTGGATCTCTGCTCTGGACTGCCCCCGCAAGGCATCCTGGTCTCTAGTTTTTAACCAGCTACAGTCAGGATGCTGTGGACAGGAGTGATAGATTTGCTATTGGACTTCAAGCAGCCACAAGTCACAACCTGATTCTTAACATGGGGCCCCCAATTTAGCTAAATGGAAATTGCGTGTTAGTTGTTAAATGTGGCCTGGAAACATGCCGTTCAGCTTTGGGTTCAGGGGGAGTGCTGTTCATGGGAGATCGGGAAAGCAAAGCCAGGCCCCTGTGGTATCTAGAAGTCCAGTAAACCTGCTTCTTGATCTTACCCAGGGGAATAGATTCTGCTCCACTTTAAGCCAGTGTAAATCTGGAGTAACTCCGCTGCCTTCATGTTTTGATGAGCTTGCAAATGTTTTGAATTCCTGATTCCTAGAGAGAAGCTCAGAAAAGCTGAGGTGGATTCAGCACCATCCCCTTTGAAATACCATCTAATCTGGGGTTTGAAACACCTCCCCCTCTGTGGCTGGCTTCCAGAGGTACTGGGCACTCCCAACTCACCTGGGCTTCCACTAGACTTGGGAGTGGTGTACAAATCTGGAAATCAGCCCTTGAGAAAAGCTTTCCCCTCCCAGTCTGTGGCTGGGAAGCTGGGATGAAAAGAGTGCATGGTTTGTGTGCAGTGTCCCTTGCTGCAGAACAATCTTTCACTTCCCTCTGACCTGTGGGCTCCCCAGACAAACTGCAAGCAGCTCAGCTCTTTGCTCCTCCACACCTGGCACTGCCATGGAACAGACCTGAAAACAAAGAAGGGGGCTATCAGGAGGCCTCCAGGCTGAGTGGTGGTCAGTGTGGCTGGGAAGACCCAGCTGAGGCTCCTCTGTCCACGGGACTGGATGTGGCTGGAACCCAATTTATTTCCTCAGGACAGACAAACTCCTCAAGGCAGAGAAAGTGGTGGAGCCAGCCTGGCAGTTCCATATGGTGACCTAAGAAGGGTAGGAGCAAGGGGGCCATTAGCAATTCAGGATGCAAACATCCCCTTCCCCTGGTAAAAAAGAGGGAGGGGAGAGGAGACAGGAGGGAGCTCTTACCTCCTCTTCCACCTCACCTGCTATTCTAGGCCAGGGGTCCCTCAGCTCTGCCAATTCCCCTCCAAGTGCAGTCACTCCTACTCTTCCTCCTGCTCCCCAGCTGTGCCACTGCCCTGCAGCCCCCCTACCCTCCCAGCCAGGCCTCCAGGCTCTGCCAAAGCCTCTACACCCTGACTCCCACTGCTGCTCCAGCCCTACCTCCCCCCACCACAAGGCTGGGATATGTATAAAGTAACAGCATAGGGACAGATCCCTGAGGCCACTCTGACCCTATACCCTTTTTGACGTAGGGGCTGTTGATTACCCCACAGCACAACTCTTCCTCACTCCTGACTGTTCAGTTGCCCCCTCCTGGCTTGACAAGCTGTTCCACTACTGCCAGGGTGGCAAAGAAACACTGAGCCCCACATAGGGGTGAAGGTAGCTACAGTTAGGGGGGTGGGGGGCATCCCACCCCGTCTCATCCCAAGGGCTCCTTGGCCTTTCGTCCTCTGAG
>NW_005842348.1:238610-247281 GCF_000455745.1 Alligator sinensis | reverse complement strand
CATTCCTGCACACACTGCAACTTGTTCTTCTCCCTGCCGGAGGCAGGGTTTTCTCTGCTTTTCCATGAAGAGGCCCTTTGAACATCTTCAAGGAAACCCCTTTCTCTGCACTCAGTCCTGCTCTGGATTTTGAAGCAGATGACAACTCTCTGCTTAACATTCTCCTGGTCACTTTGGTTGCCATGGCTCTGCTTGCTGAGGTTTGCGCTCTGTTGTGTGTTTATACAATCTCATCCATTTAGGAGCCAGCCACAGACAGCATTTCAGGGCAATGAGAGGGCCTGCTGGGGGGCTGGAGCAAGCTGTCTCACATGGGAGGGTGAGGGATTAGGCTGGTGTGCAGAGCAGGCTTTGTGTTGGGGTAAGCTGATCAATCCCTGGGCTGGCATGTGAGCACTGTCGAGACCTGACAGTGGGAATACACCAGCGGGGATAACATTTGCCTTTAGGCTTTGCCCGTGGGCCTTCAGGGGAGGGAGCTGGGTTGGAGAAAGAGAACAGAAGCATAGGGCTCTTGTCTGCATCTTCAAGGAGGTAATGAATCCTGGCGAGGTACTGAGCCACTGCTGTCGATTAACCTGGAATACTGGAAGAACAAGGCTGGGTGGGAAGCTTCTCTTGGGGGGTTGCTGCAGTGCTGGGCTCTGGGCTCCCCACTCATGCAGCTGAATGGGTTGAACATCAGATCCCTCTTCTCAGCATTTTTCAAGGCATGGCAAGGCCTGCTTCACTTTGTATACTACTCCAGCCTGCCCAGCACTCCTGGATTTGAGCCCCAAGCATACAGCATTTAGAGAGAGTGCTCCCTTTCAAAGTCCTGGGAATAGAGGATCCCTTTGCTTTTCTCAGGTGGTAGCTTTTTCTGCAAGATCTGACCCTGGTTTCCAGGCAGGGCTTGTGTAGTGCAGGAGACTTAGAGCTGGGATAAATTCAGGCCTGGATGCTATGTTAGCCAGCTCATCAGCAGCACTGGGCACTTCATAGCAGGGACAGGCCCTGGGGAGGTGGGAGATCATCAGTAGATGTGTCAGAAAGGGCTGAGATCACATCACCTCCTTGTCCTTTGGCCCTTTCCTGAGAGCCTCTGGGCACATGGTTTTGTCTTCTGATTAGGACAGATGTTTAACACCACCACCAGTTTACTGAGAGTGCAGCAAGTTCAGAATCAGTTCAGGGTGGCAGATGGAGTAAAAGCATGGCACAAATCTGCCCACAAATATGCTCAGCTCCTCTTCCCTCCCCCACAATCCTTGCAGCTGTTTTCCCCTTACCATTTACTGTACCTGCAAGACTGTTTAGCACAGGACCAGTTTCTTGCTACACAACTGCACAGCACCTACCATGCTCCCTTCCCCTCTCCACCCCAGGCTATTACATTGCCATTGAAATGCAGCAGGGAAATTTCCCAGTTAGGGGTGCGAGGTGAGACTTCTCCTCATTTGGAGGGCCAATGGGAGGGAACCTCACTTGTGTGGCTGCCTCCAGGTCAGGGCAGTGTGGGATGCAGCTGGGCTCCTCTGGGTTCTCTCCAAAGTTGGGCACTGCCCACCCCTGCTTTGGTGTGGCTGAGAGCCATTGCTGCCCCAAAGTGAAGAGTGGCTGCTTGGACTAGTCTACTGACTGTGCATCTTCTCTCCTGCTACAGCTCCTCCTTAGCACCCAGCTCCCTGGCTGGGCACAGGTCACCCCAGAAACCTCTTAAGTCACTCCCCACAAAGAAGTGTGATCTGAAGGAAGAGTTTAGCCAGCCACAGGAGAGCAGCTGAGGGTGGATGCTGGACTTTGTACTGTCTCTGCCCTGCATGGCCACCCGTTACACAAGAACTTATTGCTCAAGCAGCCCTTTAAAAAAGTTACCTTGAGCTGAGGTGGTTGGAACAAGAATCCCTGTCCCCCCTCTGCCAGGGTAGTACATGAGGAGGGGGCCCAGCTTCAGTCCTTCTCCTCCAGTTACTGAGAGCAAGGAATTCCCAGGCAGGAGAGAACCCCAAGCCCTCCATCCACAATACTGATGCTGAGCATGGCCCCAGAGAAGCAGCACCCTGAGGGCTGGCTAGCTCCTGGGCAAGACAAGGGAAGAATGAAGAAGCCCCTCACCACCAAGAGCCCTTGGGCTCTCTTCACCACAGCAAAAGTGAGAACCAACCTGGCCCAGACAGGTGCCCACCATGGGCACCATGCTTTGCCAACAGAGCTGGGAGCCCACACAGCTGTGGGCACCAACACCTCCAAGGAGAAGACTCTAGCCCCTCACCATACAGCTTATCCACAGCCAAGCACCCTGGCTCCTAAGAAGACGGGCTACACGCCTGCCTGGCACTACCACCAGCACACGCTGCAGGCCTGAAAGCTAGTGAGCTGATAGACCCCTGCTGCACCTAGTCTCATCAGGTGTCTGTTGCTGGAGAAGGGCTGTGGTGCCCAGTTGCTCAGGGGCCCCTGGCTATGCCAGCCACTGCTGGCCAATATCCAAGAGCCACAGAGGGCTAGGAGAGCAAGTGAGCACCTGGAAGACAGTCCACTATCAGGTAACACACAGCACCATACCACAGCCAGTAAGTGGGATGCCCTGGAAGTGGCATTGTGAACAGTGGGCCTCAGGTGGAGACAGGGCAGCCTGTCCTGGGGGCATCCCAGCCTAGGCAAAAGGGAACTCAGGATCAGCCTTGCCCTGCACATTTGATCTCTTCTGTTCAGCAGTGGTTAGTCTCCTTGGCCTGTGAACATGCAGAGCCCTGCTACAGAGTGGTTACTTCAGGGCCACCCCAGGAGTAGTGCATGGGCACAGGTGGCTCTTGCCATCTCATGAGCCTTCCAGAAGCCCAGTCCAAAGGTGGGATGGCTCTTGATCCTGCAGAGCAGGAAGGGAGCAGGGGCTGGGAGAGAAAGAAGACTTCTGATGGGCAGTTCCCTTGCTGGACATGCAGCCTCCCATCTAGCCATCCACCCCTTCATTCAGCACCCATTAAGAAGTAAAAAGGCAGCTGCCGCCTCCCTGCCCCAGGGAGCAGCCAGCTGCCTCTGCCCCCAAGGGAAGCACACTGTCTCCTTCCTACCAGAGCTGTGTCTATCTCCCCTTTCCCAGAACTGGAGCACGAGAGGATGACCAGAGGGGAGCAGCAAGTACAGCTGTCACCAGGCAGTGGCAGAACAGCAAGCCCTGTACAAAACAGTTTATTGACCTTGTAACAGACAACCTTCAGAGACCCTTTGCCCCAAGTGGGGCAGGGGGAGAACTTACATACCAGCAGGGAAAGCAGCAAAATCAGCCATCCCTGAATATCTGAGATGTAGGCAAGGAGCCCATTCAACACCCCAAGAATCACCACCAACCAATTCCCAGCCCACTGAGACCTCCCTGCCCACTTCCAAGACTGCCCCAGCACACCCTAGTGTGATACTCCAAGACTCCTTTAGAAGCCATTGCAAGCCATGCTAGGTCTTCTGGCCTCAGCCTGGCTTTCACTCAGATGTACCAGGCAGACCCCCACAATTTAGCAAAGGCCCCTTGGTCTCCAGCTCCTCTGGAAGCCTCCCTGCAGATGCTACCATCCATCCACCTGCCCTGCAGGGAAAGCTGAGTGGGGCCTGAATTCTGAAGGACAGCATGCCCCAGGTCTAGGCTGGAAGCAGGAGGAAGCTTCCAAACACCCACACAAGTCTGCGTCCCTGAACAAGAGAAACCCCGACAGCTGCCACATCCCCTTTCAGAGCCTGACAACATACTAGCAGCAGCCAACACCTGGAAAGAACAAAAGGTGCACATAACCCTCCAGGGGAACCACTCCAGCCCCACACACCAGAAGCCCCTGGCTCCCTGACTCCCTCTAGACAGAGTCACTACAGGATGAGACAGCCAGGAGCACAGGGGGGAAGTAGTGCCACAAGCTAACAATAAGAAACACCAGCCACGGGCAGAGCAGGCTCCGCAGCCCATAAGAACAGAGTCAGTCAGTCAGCCCCATGGCCAGGCTCTGGGCTGGGCTGAGCTAGGCTCACTTCAGCTCGCCCAGAAAGCTCAGCAGCACCTCGTGGAATTCGCGTGGCCTGTCCAGGTAGCAGGCATGGCCAGCGTCCCGCAGGGCAGCCGTCTGGTGCTTTGGGATCTGTTGGAGGCTCTGCAAGGACTGTGTGCCCAGGCCTGTGTCCCGGTCCCCGTAGATGATCAAAGTTGGGGTCTGCAGAGACATGCACCAAGATAGAACAGCTTCAGTGGTTGGATCCATGAGTGCGGGTAACCTACTGCACCCCCAATACCAGGTGAGGGGCAGCACGGCCCCCACATGCCCACAAGCACTATTCCTCCCCCCCACAGCTGGCTAGGAAGGTACCATATAGGAGACTGGGCTGAAGGGATTCAAGCTGTCACACAGGCTCCCTGCCCAAGGCCAAAGACATGCCCAGATGTATCCCGGCCCCTCAGACACCTTGCCCTCTTCTACGGAACTGTTCCAGCCCACACAGGCTAAGGTCAAATCAGGTGGGCCTCCCTGCAGTGTGCTAGCCCAATATGCCAGATGTGCTAAGGGTAGAAACCTGGCTGAGTCCCGCTGAAAGCCTAGCCTTATTGCCAGGCAGGACATCACCATCCACCAGCCCACAGACAAGCACAGACCCTGCCATTGCAAGCAATAGCTCCATCTCCTCCCTTGGCACTGCACCACTCCCTACCTGGACCTCCTGGTACTGCTGTGCAGGATGATCCTTGGTGCCCACAGGAGCGATGGGCACAAAGCCCTTCAACTCTGCCCCATGTGCCAGCAGGAAGGGGATAGAGTAGCGACCACTCATGGACGGGCTGACCAGGACCGGCTTGTGGATGCTCAGCTCCTTCAGGACACGCTGCAGGAGGCCCACCCGGCCCTGCTCCGTGGAGACGGCATCAGATCGCGGGGAGCTACCAAAGCCTGTCAGGGAGGAGAAATGCCCCAAGAATGCAGGCTGGAGCCAGCATCTTGGCAAGCCAAATTCCTAAGCCACTGGATGGCTTCTCCTGCCAAGCTTCCCACCCCATGCAATCCAGCGGAGGTTTACTCTAGAACCAACACAATGACAATGGACCCACTGCTCTTGGGGTGAGGGGCAGGCTGTGGGCACCTGGGCACTACCCCTAGCTGAAGTCCTGGGCACAGGGATGTGAGCCTTGCTAACATAACCTGCTGGCTTCCCCTCCTGCCAAGTACTGGTAACCCGGGAATTTGCTGCAAGAGGCACTGTGCCACCACTAGGAGGTAGGTGCATGACTGACACTCCCAGCTGGCAGGTCTCTGGCAAATTAGTAGGTGCCCTGGTTCTGGATGCTCCACATCACATTGGCAAGGGTTGTCAGGTCTGTAGAACAACATGAACAGAACCATGAAAGCCAAAGGCCCAGGCTTTCACCTGCTGTGCACAGGCAACACCTGCCGAGGGGGCTGTCTGCACCACAGGACTTGGGATTCTGTGGAATGGGCCAAAGGAGAACAGACTCACAGAAAAGTGGGACTGGGAGGGTACTCACAAGGTCACATCCAGTTCAGGCCCTGCTCAGGCAGGATCAGCCCTGCCCAAGCCATCCCAGATGAGCATTTGACTAAGTCACCCCTCAAACCTTTCAAGGCCGGGGAATCACACAGCCCCTCCAGCACACTCGTGCTTAAAACCCCAGTGCTGTGCAGTCACTTCTGTGCACACCTGGTGGTGAGGGGAGCCCAGCTACAAGCAGACATCAACAAGGCGAGGTCAGTGGCACATGCCTACCAGGAAGGTCAATGGCAATGGGACGATAGCCTTCTTCTGAGAGCAGAGCCAGTGTCCCCAGGTCCTCCCACGTCTTGGATGTGAAAGCCTGGCCATGTAGGAAGATCACATCCAGCCTGCAGGGGACAGACGGCAGCTAGAGGTGTAAGAGACACCTGGCAGAGCTTCTGCCCTTCTTCCCCTCCCCCACCAGCCCAGAGCACTCAAATTGATAAGTTATACATACAGGAGTTGCTTTCCCCCGCAACTACAGAAATGCAGCCACCTCTGGGGTGGAACAAAGAAGCTAAGGGCTCACAGATACAGCATAAGACAAGAAGTGAGGAGTAATCCTTCCCCTTTCTACCCTCTGTATCAGTTATCCCTGGGCAGGCTGTACAGGCAGGCAGACTAGCTGGGGGAGACGGCATGAGGTAACATCCCTGGTCTTGGAAGAAGCAGTACAGGTGTCAGAGTGGTCAGGGCCTTGGCTTCATGGTTCAGGATGATAGCACAGCAGCCCCTCCCACCCCCCAGCAGCTCAGCTCACATGTCCCATCTCAGCACCTCATGGGCCTCTGGCATTTAAACTAGAAAGCAGCACCAGCATCTGGGTGTGTCTCCCGTCTGCCAGGCAAGCCTAAGCCTGCTTTCCCAGATCCAGAGCCAAGCCCAAGGCACCCCAGCTAAAGCACCTGATTTGTCGTCTGTGACAGGGCCAGACACAGACTTGTAGTGCATGCAGGCTGACCCCAACCAAAGCCCCCAACATGGCTGTGGTGGTGAGGACACTAACCCACCTTTTTGGGCTGGGAGTTCCAGCTTTCTGGAGCAGGAAGGCTTCCCTGTACAGGATGGGTGGGTCTCCTTCTATTGTCCCAGTTAGGACAGTGGTGTTGGCATCTTGCTGGCTTCTCTCTTCCATGGCCAAGGGCTTGGAGTCATCTAGGCGTGCTGTGAACCTCTCATGCTGGATGGCCGGAAGCAACAGATAGAGGACAAAGGTAACCAGGACTCCAAGGACCAGCAGCCCCAGCCTGTTGCGGATCAAAGTCATAGTCATCCTTTCTGAAAGAGGGGCAGAGACAGAAGGTCAACAGCAGAGCTCCATGTGGCTGGTCAGACACCATGGGGGATGGCTCCACCACTGGATAGGGCACGGCAGAGATTCACACCTCTAGAAGGATCAGGGATGGACATGCACAGAAGACACAGCCCTGTTCAACCCCAGAGCAGTCTCCCAGTAAGGCACAGTTCTCCCCACACCCCAGGGCACATGGAGGGAACCAAGATGCATGCTCTTTGACCCCTGGCATCTCACAGGATCATGGGAAAGTAAGGCTGGAAGGGACCTCAAAAGGTCATGGAGTCCAGCCCCCTGCTCAGGGCAGATCATCCCTGACTAAATCATCTCAGCCAAGTGTCTGTCCAACTTCCTCTTTGAAATTCCAGGAATGGAGATCCCACAGCATCTCTAGGTGTTTTGTTCCAATGCTTCACCCCACCTCAGTCAGAAAGTCCCTCATCTCCATCCTCAGTTTTCCCCTGCTGAAGCTTGAGGCCACTGCTCAAGTCCTGTCCCCTATGGCTCTTATGCATTATCACAAGCTAGAAGACACCTTGGAGGACAGCAAAAGGCAGGGTAGACAGTCACTGGGACAAGACATTCCAGTCCCAGCTGATCCAGCCAGAGATCAGGGGGCACTTGCTAGGCCCTGCCAGAACCAGAAGACAGAGCTGTGGAAACCCAGCACAGCATCACACCCCCATTGGCCACCCACGACAATGCAATTCACTGTATGCCAGTGTAGAGGAGCCCCAGGCAGAACTTCCTGGAGGTGAGCATAGTGGAAGCACTACAGTCTTTGGCACGATAGAGGGCTCCCCATCCCCCAAAAGAGCAGAGGTGGGGGAAGGCCACATTCAGCCCCACAGTCCAAGACCTTTTTCACAGCTCATTCCTTCAGGATTACAAGGAGAAATCAGCCAGTACCTACTACCTGGTCTAAGGCCTCTACAATGAGAGGGGAATTCATCTTGCAGATGAATGGCATAGCAGGTTGCTTAGTAGATGCCACCTTGTTGCACTTAGTGGTTTCCAGACAGCACAGACAAACCTAGCACCCTGCAGGTGGTAGGTGAGGGAGCCCAGTACCCTCAAGCTCTCTGCCCCAAGACAGAACTGCTATCACAGGGCAAGAAAAAGTTGTCAGATGCCTGTGGCAACAACATGCCAGTCCACCACAGGGCTGGCCAATGCAGAGCTTTGTCCCCGGAGACACTGGGTATGCACTCTGCACAACTGGCCAGCTGTGCAGGGCTCGGAGACACCTCATCTTGTGGTGTCGTGACAGTGGTAGCTGGGCACAATCACACCCACCCACTCTCTGAACAGGGACCCACCTCCCTAAAGGCACCAGCCAGCACAGCAGATTTGCCAACTTGAGCTGCACTGTTATCAAGGCATGATGAAACAGGGATTGGTATCTATCTGACCCAGGAGAGCCCCAAAACACTTCCCAGAATGACCAGAAGCTTACTTAACCCACCACTGGGGTGGAACAACAGCCGCTTGACTCTGCACAGCAGCCCTACCTGTACCGCAGTAGCGCCAGACCAGGACCCGGCCCAGCTAGTATCATACAGAGGACAAGCCGACTGCCCCTGCTCTAAGGAACAGACAGTCCAAGTCACCCACGCGCAGCGAGAGGGGCCGGCAGAACCGGAAAGTGGGAGGCTCGAGGCAGCAAGGAAGGAGCTGCGGGGATGCTCCCACCTCCATCCAACCTTCAGAGCTCCCTGGACCAGCTCGGGATGCCCTTTGGTGGCTACACGGTGAGCCCACCCCAGGCCAGCTGCCCCGCACAACACAGGACCCTTAAGGCTACCGGTGCCCTGAACCTTGCCCTTGGCCCAAGCCTCCTGCGGCTGCCAGGTGCTGCCCCCCGGCGCC
>NW_005842348.1:195150-238223 GCF_000455745.1 Alligator sinensis | reverse complement strand
CCCCGCCCCCGGCTCCGCCTGCTCTCGCTCGGCGCGAGCTCAGCGTCACAGGGCCGCCGCCGCCGGAGCACGGGGCGCAGCTCGTGCCTCGCAATCCTGCAGCAGTAGGGACACTGGTTATGTGGGAGACCCCGTCCAGTGGGCCATGCTAGCCTCCCACAGGCATCCATGGCCTGGCTGTTTCCTTCTACCTTGGCAAAGCTGATCCTGCCAAGAGAGCCTCAGTCAACTGAGCCTTTGGGGCTGTACAGCAGGCAGCCCAGCAGGGCCCAGCTAGCTGAGGTTCCTAGGATGCTGCAGCGTCAGGGCTAGCGGTGACACAGAAGATGAGGACTGCATAGTTGTTAAGGGCTGGAAGGGACCTTACAGATCATGGGGTCCAGCCCCCCTGCACTTGGGCAGGTAAGACTGCTGGGATCAGATGACCCCAGCAAGATGGGTGTCAAGATGCTTTCTGAAGATCACCAGGGTGGATGACTCCTGAATCTCCCTTGGCATCCCTTTTCACCCAGCTCGCTGAGCTGACCACGTTGCTTCTGAGCTTGTAAGCAGCGGTCTGCATTCTGCTACCTCCCCCCAGCTTCCCCAGGGCTGAGCTAGGTCTCCAGACTTTGTCCCTCCCTCCCAACTGCAGGAGATGAGGGCAATGGGGGAGGACAGGTAGGTGATGGTGCAGCTGTCTTGATACCCGAGAACTAGCAGCCAGTTAAGAGGTTTATTTTTAAGCACAGCTCTCCAAGGACACCTTCACCCTGCAGCATGTCAGACGTGGGTGGCACAGGGAGAACACCACCCAGATAACCCTACTCCAGCCCCTCACTCCCCCAGCCATTTTGATATTTTTTGTAGCAGGTCCACACTGTGACGCTTGGAGCTTGCTCCTCCTAGTCTTGATCATTACAACTCCTTAAATAGCAGTTTACAAAACCAAGCCACACTGTACACATCAAAGATCTACTTATCTCTTCTGCACTTTTTAAAAGGCCCTCTACAAATGCTGGCTAGCTGTAAACATACAGCACCTAGCACACTAGAACTGAAGGCCAGATTCACAGAGGTATTTAGGTGCCTAATAGACCATTGATTTCAGTTCCTAAACAGGAGTCAGACAACTAAGTACCTTTACAAACTGGGCCCTAACTGCAGTCTTCCTACAAACAACTCTCACAACCCACAGCTGGAGCCACTGTCATCGGTATTTTACAGAGGAGACAGAGATACAAAGCATAAATAACTGTCTAAAAGCCATGCAGCAAAGCAAAGTCAGGATCAGAACTCAGGCCCTTGGCTTGAGACCAGGTGCTGCCAGACATGAGCCTCCCCTGCACCACACACACCCTACTCATCCCCTCCCATCACACCACTTTGCCATACTGTTACCTTGCTCTCTCCTTTCTACCCAGCAGAGCTTAATAGGCCCAGCTGAGGGAGAGCCCCTTGCACCCACACCACATTCAGTCACACTGTTAGCAGCAAATCTCAGACATTTCCCCCTTAGGATTACAGCCCTCTAGCTCCTTTTCTGAGTTAAATGCATCAGACCCTCAGGAGCTCCCCCCTCTCATACAGGCCTCAATGATAAACCCTAGGAAAAGATGCCATCCTCTGCAGACTCCTTACCCCAAGTCACTTGCAATCATAGATCTACAGACGCACCAAACCACAGCCTACTGACCAGAAATACCTGACGATGCTGACAGCCAGAGCAAGGTGAGAAAGGACCTCAAGGGTTTATATCCTCTCATCCCAGGAGAGGGCAGGCAGGTTTGACTAACAGCTATCAATCAATGCCTTATTTACTATTCACCTAACAGCACAGCTTTACTGCAAACTGTGATTGCTCTGCAGCTCCAATCACCAACCTCGTTTTGCTATTACCACAGCCAGGGTGATTTCTAGGCTGAGATGAAAATGATCTTAGATTCAGGTGGGCACAGGGTTCTGATCACAGGCTGGAGAGGATGTTAATGAAAAGGGGCATCTCTCTTATTTGATAGATGTGCCTCTTTTCTGGTGCAATATCCAGCATGCATCTCACTGCTGAACACCTCACCCAGATTCACACAACTCCAGCCACACTGAGCTAGGGAAGATGTTGATGGACACAGGAGTAGTCCTGTGGGGGATGCGTGGGGGCGTCCATGGCTAGACATTCCTGGCATGGACAGTCCTGGTGCGTGGGTGCACAGGCTGTCCACAGAAGTAGCACGGAAGCCCTGCTTCTGTAGCAAGTAGAGTCTGGGACAGAGGCATGCACTCAGGATCTCTTTGGTTCCATATCAATCCATCAGCAAGCTGCTGTATTTGCATGGTAGGCAGACCCTTGCCTGGGCCGCACTTTGATACCAGCACAGAGGGCCCCCTCTCCCTCACCCCCAGCCCCCCTTACTGGATTGCTTACAAGGCCATTGGCAAAACAACTCCTAAATAGCTAAGGCCTAATGTTGCATATTTAATGTCATCATAACACAGCTCACATACAGCCCTGCAGGGCACACATGGGGCCCAGAGACACCAGCTTTTTCCATTGCAATGGTTCATTAGAAGCTCACAGTCTCCCCATAGGACTGACACTGTCTTGACAGCAGTCCTGGGGGAGAATGTGGAAGGGCGTAGGGTGTAACAAATGTCTCCAGCATCTCCAGCCCTGGCGTGTGCCATATTTTAACTGAGCTATTGGGGGTCCTTTTCCATTTCCCTCCAGGCCCCTAGGGCATGTTCAGGGGCTGGTTTTAAGGTTCTTCTCTGTACAGCTATGAGAACTAGAAGCTTATTTTTTTAAGGAAGCTGATATTCTCCCAGCATTAGCAGAGGTCATTGCGGGACCCCTGGCACGGCTTTATGAGCACGCATGGTGCTCTGGCGAGGTGCCAGAGGACTGGAAAAGGGCCAATGTGGTCCCCATTTTCAAAAAAGGGAGGAAGGAGGACCCAGGAAACTATAGGCCCATTAGTCTTACCTCGGTCCTGGGGTCACTGAGAAAATTATCCAGGAACACATCTGCGAGGGGCCAGCAGGGGAGATTATGCTTAGGGGCAACCAACATGGGTTCATTAGAGGCCGGTCCTGTCAGACCAACCTGGTGGCCTTCTACGACCAGGTCACAAAATCCTTGGATGCAGGTGTCGCAGTGGATGTAGTCTTTCTGGACTTTAGGAAGGCCTTCGACACTGTCTCTCACCCCATTCTCATTAAAAAATTAGGCGACTGTGGTGTTGATGGCTAAACGGTCAGATGGGTCACTAATTGGCTGAAGGGCCACACCCAGAGAGTGGTGGTAGATGGGTCATTTTCAACCTGGAGGGATGTGGGCAGTGGGGTTCCCCAGGGCTCGGTCCTCGGGCCTGCACTGTTCAACATCTTCATCAGTGACTTGGATGAGGGGGGGAAAAGTACCTTGTTAAAATTTGCAGATGACACTAAGATGTGGGGAGAAGTGAGCACGCTAGAAGAGAGGGACAGGCTGCAACTAGATCTGGACAGGTTACAGGGGTGGGCGGATAAGAACAGGAATGGATTCAGCACTGACAAGTGCAAGGTACTGCGCCTGGGGAGGAAGAACCAGCAGCATACCTACAGGCTGGGGAACTCCTTTCTCGTCAGCACAGAGGTAGAAAAGGATCTTGGAGTCATTATTGACCCAGACAGAGCTGCATGGGACTGAGCTGGGGCTGGTGTTAGGGGGACTCATCCCAGTTTAATCCCTAGAGTATATTGCTCTCAGGACACATCCCCATAGCAGGAAGGGGTGTGACTACAGCACAGATATGCATCCTCACACTAGCTTTCACCTAGGGGACAGAGATCCAGGGGACAGAGTAACACAGGGAAGAGTATGGGCTGTAGCTGCCTGCTACTGCCTTCCTTTGGTACTTAGTTGGGCAGTTGAAGCCCCTGCTACTGTGTCTTTGTTGCTGTTGGTGCCCGAGTCAGCTGAATTGAAGCAGGCCCTGGTCTGCCCATGCGTGCTGGGATCACACCTCGGGATCACAGTGCAAATGCAGCCAGGGGCCTGCTAACCTGCCCTCTGTCCAGGCCTTGTGCTCAAATGGTCCAGGTTCTTACCGCTAGGTGTCACTGCACCATGAGCCGACACCCTCCTGCCTGCTGTTCCAGTTCCTCCATCTCCACCCCTGGTTTTTGCCCCGGCTTCCTTTGGTACCTTTGGACCCAGGAAGTGTGGGCCTGCAATCAGCACAACACAGCACAGCGAACACTGAGACAGTTGGGATCCCTTCTTGCAGGTATCAGTCCCTGGCTGCTTTTCTTGCCAGCCCCCGGGGCTTGTGCTGGGGGTCCCTGCAGGATGGGCTGCCTGCCTGTTCCCACCCACATGCACCCCCCAGCTCAGAGGGACTTTGCTGGAGCTGCTTAGCTTGGCCTGAATGGAGAAGCTGCCAGACTGGTTCTGACCAGCAGGGCCACCCAGCCCAGCGCCCTGAAGACTGGCCAGATTCAGCTGTTTCCTGGGACAGCCTGCCTTACTCACGCCCAGGAGGGGCTTGTGCCCTGCATTAGCAGGGATCCCTGGCCAGCCACACATGATACCCTGCGGGGCAGCCTGGCAGGCTCTCAGTCCTGACCTGACAGGATCCAGTGGCAATGGATCCCCTGTGAATTGTGCCCTGTGTCCTTTGCCAGGATTAAGGCAGTGCCTTTGGCTGAGCACCTGGTGCCAGGGCACTCCCTCCCTCCCTGGCCTCTCCAGGAGTTTGTGTTCCTTTCTCCAATCTCCTCTACCTCAGACTCTCCAGCCCAGCAATGGCCCCTGCCCATGCACCCTGGACTGGTCCTCTGCCTTACCTCCCTATGCAATCCCCCCTCCACCCCATCCCCAACAAAAAGAGCACCCCACCATGCCTGCTGTCCCCTGTGGCCCCTGCCAGGGGAAGACAGCAGTCCTCAGTGCAACAAGGCAGCTGGGGTCTCCCCTCTTTAGTACTGTTATAGCCAGGGAGGGGGGTGAGGAGCAGGACTTGTTCTGTGGGACCCTTCATGGCACCGGCTGTGTAATTGCAGGAGATGTTGGACACACTCTGAGGCTGGGAGGAAGTAGAGACATCCCCAAAGAAATACCAGGCAGATTCCTTCTGTTTAGCTCATTATACAAGTGAGAGTTAAGGAAGGTGGCCGTACGCAGAGGCCTGTCTTCTACCCAGAGAAAGGAGCAGGGAAAGGGAGGAAGTTAACAGAGCACTTTGTTCCTTGATCAGCTGGAGTCTGTTCCAGAGGACACAGAAATCCGGTTCATGGTTATCCTGGCAGGAGCTGCCCCCAGAGGCCATTCCACAGGCTGAGGAATCTGGTCCACCTGCCCTTCCACCCAGGGCCATGCAGGGTCCCTCTGGGGATTCCTCCCTCCCCAGCTCTCCTCTCCTTGCAGGACACCCACCATGGCAGCCCCACAGCTGACCGAGAGCACCATCACAGTGGATGGGCAGACCCTGTTCTACCGGCAGGCTGTGCCAGGCCAGCAGGCCCCGAAACTGTCTGTCTTGCTGCTGCATGGCATTCGCTTCTCTTCTGAAACCTGGCTCAACCTGCAGACACTGGCAAAGTTGGCAGGAGCTGGGTACTGTGCTGTGGCCATCGACCTGCCAGGTATGTTGCCCTCAGGGAGGTGACACTGCTGCACATGGGCTTGGGGAGAGAAGCCATCTGGTGCCTGGGCATCACTAGGGCCTGGGGTGATGAGCAGAGCCTTGTGGGTGGGGTGGAAACTGCAGTGCAGAGCATGGCCAAGTGCCTCCTGCAGGGATCACCAACATCCCCCAGCCACACAGCACTCTGTGACAGAGGAGCGGGTGGGGAAGCTGGGGCATGGAGCAGTGAAGTGTCTTGACTGGGGACATTCAGTGAATCAGCAGCAGAACAGAGTCTGTAATGTAGGTGTGACTCCTGGTCCTTGCCTGGAAGCAGAACCCAGGCATCCTGGTCCCCTATTGGAGATGCTCTCACTCCTCCTTTCCAGAACTGCTGCCACTCAGAGCAGAGGAGTGACTCTCTAGGGCCCTGGCACAGCCTCTGCCTGCCCCTGCTAGGCACAGCACCACAGGGACCCTGCTGCCACTCTGCCCAGAGACATCAGTAACACAGCAGCTTCTTTCTCGTATGCTCCAGGCCTTGGCAATTCCAAGGATGCAGCAGCTCCGGCTCCCGTGGGGCAGCCGGCCCCAGGGGGGTTCCTGAAGTCTGTCTTCGAGGCCTTGCATCTGGGCCCAGCGGTGGTGATCAGCCCATCCCTCAGCGGGATGTACTCGCTCCCCTTCCTCTTCCAGCACAGCGACCTGCTGAAGGCCTACGTGCCGGTGGCACCCATTTGCACTGAGAAGTTCACAGCGGCGCAGTATGCCAGCATCAAAGTATGACACTTGGAGGGGAGGGAGGGGGCAGGGTCCTGGGTACAGGACCCAGGTGTCCGGCAGGGGCAGAGCCAGGCTCCAAGATCAGAATACCAGGCTCCAGGCCTCCGCTAAGGGAACATGCGCCAGAGGGCGCCACCCCCCCTCTTTATGTTCAGGGACACAGGACAGCTCCATTGAACATCTGAATAAGCCCCCAGGAAACCAGAGCCCACAGTGAGGCCCCGTAGGGCCATAATACACTGGGATAATCCTGTTTACATCCCTGCAGGGACACGGCTTGCCTCTGGGGGTCCCCTGCACAGGTCCAGCCTGCAGTTCAACCCTGTACTGGGGGCCATAGTCATATCGGGAAGGAAAGTGACTGCTGCTGGCCTGTTTCATTGCAGTTATTGTAACATGGACCCCTGACCGGCCCCAACCCTTGCAGCTGCCCTGTTTGCACTGCCCTAACATCCACCCTGCATCTGCACAGATACCTGAAGCTAACTTTGGCTCGGCCCCTATAATACATGCCCCCAGGTAGAGTTAGATTGTGGATGTGGAGGCAGTAGCTGTGTGCTTCACAACTGTGCCTTGCAATCAACAGCAGTGCCCCCCCCCCGGCTGAGCAGCTTGTTCCACCCTTAAACCCTCCCTTGCTGTGGGAACATTGATCTGCCCCCACTCCCCCATGCCCCTTTCCCCCCCCCCCCCCCCCTCTGCTCTCTGATCTGTCCCCCTTGCCTGAGAGAGGTGCCCTTCCCTCCCGTAAATGCAGAAGTGTTGCCCCAGAATAACATCGGTGCAAAGGCCAGCGGGGGCAGTCTGCAGTCCTGAATCAGGGGTGGGGTTCAGGGCTGGCGGCTGTAGGAGCTTGAGGTTACCGGCTCCTCAGCTGGGCTCCCCAGCCCTTGTGTGTAGCTCAGAGCTGTTGGGACATGTTTATGGCACAGGAAGGACACCCTGGCTCAGCACTCCCCCTGTTTGCAGAGTACTACTTTAGCCCACAAATGAGGGGGACTAGGTCCTGAGCTGCAAGGGGGGCGGATATATAAAGACACTTGCCTCCCCTCCCTTCCTGACCTGGGGCTGGCCAGCTACGAGCCATCCATGGGGTAGCACAAAGCAGCCTCTCAGGGCACTTCTGGCCCTTGGTCTCAGGGAGGACCCTCCTCTGCCTGCCCCACTGGGAGAGGCAGTCTGGTGCCAGAACTGCCCCACAGCCCTGCACCCATGTATATGGCCCCCCTGCACTAGCAGCAAGGCTGGTGCGTGGTAACTAGGGCAGCTGGCAAATGCAGATCGCATGACCCCTGCCCATGGAGGCCTTGTGGTGTTCACCCATTGCTGCACATGGACTCTGCCTCTCTTCCCCATCCAAGTCCTGACCCCTAGCTGGGCTCAGCAGTGCTCTGGGCAGAGGCAGGATCCCAGCCCCATTTTCCATCCAGCAGTGACCCATTTCCAGGAACTGCACCTCAAAAAGGCTCAACCCAACCAAACACCAAGGGAGATGGGGAAAGTCCCTCCCTGAGCTGCCAAGGCCTGGATCACCCCACTTCTTGGCAATCCACAAGTCATTACCTCATGTCTGATCCCATCCATTCTCTACCAGACTCCCACGCTGATCGTGTATGGGGACCAGGATGCCCAGCTGGGGGAAGTGAGTCTGAACAACCTGAAGAACCTGCCCAATCACAAGGTGCTGCTGATGCAAGGGGCAGGCCATGCCTGCTACCTGGACAAGCCAGAGGAGTGGCACCAGGGCCTGCTGGACTTCCTGAGGAGCCTGGAGTGAGGGGTGGCCATCCCCCTCCATCACTAGGGTTTGGGGCATGGATTCTGGGCACAATCTGGGTTTCTCTCTGCCACTAGAGCACCTACTTGATCATTATCTCACCGCGGGCTGGCTGAGGGCCATGGCACAGTGAGGGCAACCAGGGGCCCTACTGAGAGCCAGGGGCTCCATCTACTTCTTTCTCTTTAAAATGATTAGCAGCTGGCTGTCTGTAGGAGCTGATTGGGTGAGGGCCAGGCAGGCTGGCTTTCCAGCCATGTCCCTCTGTCCTTAGCTGGAGGTCCTTGGGCCCAGCACCCACTGCTGTGGCTCCGGTACCCTTGCCAGTCAACCTGGGGTGCTGGGACTGAGGTGACCCAGGGGAGCTCAGGGATCCATTTGTGGCTGGCTCCTAGCCTGTGGGCAGGGGGCAGGCTGAATGAACTGTGGGTGGGGGGAAGTGAGGAGCCTTTTTCATCCAGGTCAGGGGAAAAGGAGCTCCCTCTGCCCTGTGCTTCCTCCCTCCCCCACACTATCCCCTGCCCTCAGGTAGTGGTCTGCAAGGCAAGGGGAGCAGGCTGGAAACCCTAGGGCAGGCTCACAGGTTCGTAGCAGGGCACATGGACCTCCCTCCCAGAGCGTTCACAATCCAATAAAGACTGTGCTTGGGGCCTCTCTACCTTCCCATGCTTTCCTTCCTGCCATGTCCCCTGGCGTAGGCTATGCCCTATGGTCCCTCCTCCTTCCCCCATCTCAAATCCCCTGCAAAGCCTGTGGCCACCAGTCGGGCTGGCTTGTGGTGGGGGGAGGCAGGGGGGAAGAGGGAGGGCACAAGGGAGCAGGGCAGGAGGGAGCTGGTCAGTAGCAGGACAGTGCACTAGGTGGAAGGCAGCAGAGCTAGTGGTTAGAGCAAGGGGCTGGGAACCAGGGCTCCTGGGTTGTATTTCCTGAGCACAGCTGAAACCCTGCATGCCCAGGGCTCTGCATGTGGGAGCCCAGCACTAGAGACGGGCCTGGGGCCTTCAAGGAGCGGTGCAACCCAGTGCCTCACCCAGAGGGGCCTGGGTTGCTCTGTGCTGGAGCCTGGCAGCTCTAGCTGTCCCTTCCCCAGGGCTTGCCTGCCCCTGCGAGACAGAGCGGTATCCAGTCTGCTGGGGTTAAGAGGAAGAGGCAGCCCCTCCTTCCACTTTGCAGACAGCCGCTCTCAGGGCCTGGGGATTACCGAGTTAGTGGCCGAGGTGAACAGATGGAGGCCGGGCTAAAGCCGGCAGCCACATGGCTGCTGCGCAGGTCTGCCGCCAGCCAGGGCAGATGGAGGCTGCAGGCTGGTGCGGGAGGGGTGCTCTGGGCAGGCCTGAGGGGGTGGGAGGAGGTTCCCACACGCTGCTTTTATCCTCTTAGTCTGCAGGAGGATTTGCTCCCAGCTAAGGCAGCTTGACAGGAGGCCGGCTGCCCAGGGCGTCATAGCCTCTGTCTAGCCCTGGGCTACAGGGTCCCTGGGTGGTGGGGGACAGAAAGGCCCAACTGCCCTTGGGGATCTCTGTGCTGTGAGGGGGGGAGTTGGGATGGCCTCTCTCAGGTCTAGACCTGTCTGGCCACAGACCCCAGCCTGCTGCATTCTCCCCAGGAAGGACATCCATGGGGGTCCCCACGTGACCCCTGTGCCCCCTTCTCCAGGGCCACCCACCCATGGATACTGTGCAGGGCCCCTTCCCTACCCGCGCTGACCCCAGAACCCAGCTAGGACTTCCAGCAGCCCCCACCTGGGAAGTGCTGCACAGGCCCCGGGAATGGATGGGTACCAAAGCCTGGGGGAGGGCAGAGGCTGGGGGTGGGAAGGACCTCGCCAGGGGCCCCAGCAGCTCAGTGGGGGAGCTGGGAGCTAAGGTTCACTGCAAAGCGGGGCTCCCAGCAGCAAGTGCCAAGGGCTACGGTGCCCAGGGGCAGTGCCATGTGCCTCAGCCTTCCAAGGGCATCTGAAGCTCCTGTCACTGGGGATGATGGCAGGAAGTTGGAAACCCTCGCATACCCCCAGTTTGGGGGGCAGCAGCAACAGGCGCTGAGTCTCTCTTGTCCAAGCCCAGGCCCAGGCCCTTGGCTTGGCTAGCTCCCTGCATCCAGGCAGGAAGGCAGGCATCCTGCAGTCCTGTTCAGTGGAGGAAACACTCCTGGCTTGGCAGCATTTGGATGGGGTTGTCTGTGTGTAGGCAGACAGAGGTGTGGGCCCTGAGGGGGGCTGAGTTGCTGACTGATATGGAATTTTGGGCCCTTGTGGGGGCTGAAACCCACTTCCTAGGTGGGGAGGGCATTGGGCTGCAGAGGCAGCATAGCCCAGACCTGGTGGTGAGATGGCAGGGCAGGGGCAGAGCCCAGCCAAGAGGAAACTTGGCTTCAGGTATGGGTTCCCTCCAGGGGATGGAGGTGGCCCCCTCCTGTTCTCTGCCCCTCCTGTTAGATCAGGGTGCAGGAGGGTTTTTTTTGTGCTGCATAGCCAGCCCCAGCACCTGGCACAAAGGCTTGGCATGGCACAGGGTAGCACCAGGCGAGGACATGGTGATGGTACTGCGGCTGCACCTGGGAGCTGCAGGGGTGCGTGTCCCCTGGCTCAGGTACTTCTTGTGCCTACGGCACTTACTCTGTGCTCTGGCCCTGACTGGCTGTGCTGGCACATCCACCATACAGTAGTCCTACTGCCTGGCCAAGCTGTGTTCTGCACTGCTCCCCCAGGGGTGTCACATTCCCACTGCACCGCAGTCACTTGCTTGCGACAAGAGCCCAGAGAGTCCACCCCTGTTGTACACTGCTTACAAAAGCTCCACTCCCCGCCCGCCCTGCAGGCTTTAGATCCCCACCCTCACCTCTCCCAGGTTCTAGATTCACACCTAGCCCTGACTGCAGGTTCTTGCCTCCCTGCCCCTCCCTGTAGGCTCTAGACTCCCTCTAGGTTACAGACTCCCACCCCGGCCGCCCTGCAAGTTCTAGGTTCTCCTGCCTCCCCTCTTTCTGCAGGTCCTCACCTCCAGCACGCTTTACACCTTGTCCCTGCTCCATCCCACTTTGTACCTCCTACCAGGACATGTGCATCACCCACTGCTGCTAGGGCATACAGAGCTCTGCTCCCCTCCCAAGGCTCAGGCTTCCCATTGCTCTGCAGGGCATCTCTGTTCTACCAGCATACAGCGCCCAGTCCAGCAGCTTGGGGTCTCTGGGGGCTTCTGCAATGCACAAGCAACCCCTGAGCCATCCAAAAGGGCAGACACTCTGGACTCCCCCAGCTTCATCTGTCCAGCCACCCCCCAGAGCCCTGTTCTGAAGTCAGTTGCCTGGGGAGCAGGGTCAGCAGACTGGGCCACAGCAATGACTGCATGAAAGCTGCCCAGTGTTATGGGCTGAGCTGCCTGGACACCAGGTTCTCTGAGCTGAGGTATACCATAGCCCTCTGGGTGCCTGCACTGGGACACTGTCTGGCCCCAGCAAGACAAGTCCTCACTCCTGCCACATCCCTCCAGGAAGCATCACCCATGTGGTAGGGTTTCCCAAACCCCACCATGGTCTCCCCACCTTCACTTGCAGGGGAACCACCTGTAGGCCCTTCCCTTCCCCAGGTAGCACGGATACGACACAGTACACGACCATCCAGGCAGGTTGAGAACTCCCCACTATGTCATAGAGGTGCTCCTACCAGCTGTGACCACCTGCAGCACCAGATCCAGATGGGTGGAAGGCAGGGGCCTGTAACCGTGGCATGAAGAGATGGCTGGAGGAGTCTCTGGCAGGCTGAGAGTGGCTGCACCATGGCCACATGGTGTGGCAGCCCAGGGGTTGGCTGTGAGGGGCCAGGACCAAGGAAAGCCTGCAGAGCGTGTGGGTGACAGGTCAAGGCGGTGGCCTGCATACACTGGTTGGCTTGTAATTTAACTGGGCGCCCTACCCATTGGCAGCAATGGATGAAGCAGGGCCATTGCCTGCTGGTACCCATATGTGAGGAGGCCAGAGGACCCCAGCAAGTAGCAGGTGGAAGGAGAACTGCAAAGCATCCCAGCACTTCCTCCCCCACTCCACATCCCACACCACTCTCCCCCTCCATGCTCCTGTGTGGCACCCTGTCCCCGACAGCCAACTGCTACAGTGTCTGGCAGCTCCAATCATATCCCACTCCTCATGGCCTTCATGGGACTCCCAGCTTGGAGCCATGTGGACTTCTCTGCCAGAGGTAGAGAGTGCCATCCAGCCCCTCATCCACGATCGGCCTCTGTCCCAGCAGGACAGTTCCACGTGTGTGGAGCCCTTGTGTAGACAGGCTGCTGGTGCATCAGCCACCTGCTCCAAGTCACAGCGCCATGAGGAGGGGAGAGAGGAAAGGAGAGCCCTGCCGGTGCCAGCGACCCCATACCCAGGCTGCCAGCGGTGTCCTTGACGCCGGCCGCTGGGCTGGCCATGCCAGCTGATTGGTTTCCAGGAAAGAATGCAATTACAAAGGGTGAGCATATGTGAGCAGCGCGGAGGGGCGGGGGCCGTGGGGGTGGGGATGGAATGTCCCTGTCCTTGGCAGATGGTCTTACCCAGTGTGCATTGTTCCTTTTAGTGTCTCTTATCCGCTGTAATTGGATCGTGGGGGGAGGGATGGAGGCTGGGCGGGAGGGGGGAAGGGGAAGGGGGGGGGAATATTCCCAAGCCTCTGGCCCGCGCCTCGCCTGTCAAGCGTTTCATTGTTCCTGGCTGATGTCACTCCCAGTTGTTACAGACGCCTCGGTGGGTGACAATGTGGGACTAAGAGGCACAGCCGACCGGGAGGACAATCAGGCAAGGTAGGAGAAGAGGGGTAGCTGTGACTCCAACACACCTGGGGGTGCAGGGGCAGCAGGGTGAAGCTGTGGTGGGGGAGAGGGGACTCAGTGCAACTGACCCAGGGAGCAGAGGGATTGTCCTGGGCTGCGGGGGAGATGGGACTGTCAGTGTGAAGTCAGGGGGATCAGGGGATACCGTCCCCCAGAGCTGCTCTGGCCCCGTTCTGTGTGGCGCGCACAAGCAACTTTACTTTGCATCATCCCGCGCTGTCTGAGAGGGAGCCTGGCTCCAGCCCCATCCCTGGCTGCTCCATGACCTGCACCAGAGGGGAAAAAGAGCTGAAGTTTCTCTCTTGCTGGAGCCATGTGCTCCCATGGCAGAGAGTTGGGGAGCCCCTTGCGGGCTGAGAGGTTCCTAAAGCCACCTCAGTCCCTCTCTCAGCCTTGTCATACTTGGATGCCAGGTGCCCCAAGCCCAGGCACTGTATAGATTGGAGAGTTGATGCCCTGGGGCAGGGGGGTGGGTCAGGCAAGCTTTGCCTGGCACCCGGGGGGGACACTTATAGGCACTAGGAAGGGATTGAGCCCCCCAGAAAGCCACAGCCTGGTCCCCCCCTGCGCTGCATGCTGTGAATGGCTGCACACTGCCCAGGGCTCAGCCAGGGGCTATTTTAGTGTCTGAGCAAGGGAGGGGCTGGCAGCCAACACGGTGCCCAGGCGCGGAGTTGGCTCCCCACTCACACAGCCCTGCCAGTGCTGCTCAGTTCCTGCCGGCTGCAGCTCTGCCTGCTGCTCTCCTCCTGGCTCCCCATGTGTCTGAGCCCTGCTGATTTCACGTGTGGGCCCCATCGTCCCAGCCCCAGGGCACCTCCCACTAGCCAACCCCCAGCTGACCCCTGGAGCCCTCAACCCCATGATCCCCAGCGCAGCCAGTGCCCCCAGGCCTGACCATTGCTCCCCTGGGTACAAGCCCCTGCTCTTCCAGTGCCCCTCTTTCCTATTTAGTGTCCTCCCTGCCCTCCTGAGGCTGAGGGTGCCAGTGGGCTGACCAGAGGCAGAGACTTAGGAGGTGTGCCATTACATTCATCCCATGTGGGCCCCAGCACCAGCCTCCTAAGGGGAAGTCCCCACCCACCACCTGCCTCCCTTCAGCTGCAGATTGCACTCCTTCTTTCAATCCAGCCAGGTCCCTTTGTTCCTCTCGACCCAGAGGATGCCATTCCCTTCTGGTCAGCTCTGAGCCCCTCGCTGGCCAAGGCCAAAGCCAGAGCACTACTCACATGTTATCAAAATAACAATATGCCTGACCCTCCCCCCTGCACCCCCACGATATCTGGGCACTGCCCAATACCCAAGCCAGGGCTACCCCCAGCTGTATAGATCCCCCCTGGTGACCCACAGAACCACTTCCTCATGTATCAGCCAAAGAAGGTACTGGGGTGCATGTGGTTGGCACAAAAGGAGGGAGAGAAGGAGAGGGAGTACAGGGAGGGAAAGTCCTGCTGCAACTCCCCCCCACACCCAGTGCCCAGCTGAGAGTGTGAGTTAGGAACTGCCAGAGCGGGTCAGTCCGTGCTGATCTGTGCGCCTAGCTGCCTGCAGAGAAAATTGTGTGGCCCACACAGTGGTGATGCCATGTGTATTTGGGGAGGGCTGGGGAGTGTCACGTGGCTATCATTGAAAGGATCACAAATTTGGACCACGAACTGTTCCCTGAGCCTCCAGAAAGCCCAGTGATGTTCAAGGCAGCGAGGGCTGGTGAGAGCCCTTATCGAACAGAGAGCAGATCCCTGTGTGAGTCCTAGTAGCGCTACTGTTACCCAGTCATGCAGTTAGCCACAAGCTGGATGGGTGCGCAGTGGGGTGGGATGCTGAGAAGATGGGGATGGATTGTTCCTGCCTTGGGCTAGGTTTCAATCCGAACAGAGGCACATTCACCCTCTCGCCCTCTGAGGGACATTTTCCAAATTCCAGTGCAACGGGGGATGCCACTGACAGGCTTGACCTCATGTATCCCTCCATCCCCTTCCCACCACTCAGCTTGAACCAGCCCAGGCCAGGCCTTACCCTTGGGAGAAACCGGCTCTTTCCAGGAACTTTTTCTGGGATAGATCCAATTCCAGTGGAACTTTCCATAGGGAGTCCTGTTTCCTAGCACTGACAGCAGCTTCCACCTCATTGCCTTTCCAAATGGGATGGGACCTCCTAAGATTGCCTGCCTCCCCAGTTGAGTGCACATCCTGCCCCCCCTTCCCCCAGCTGAGGGCAATAGCAACAGTGAGATCCTTGCCCACCCCCAGGGATCTCCAATGCGTGGCACTCTCTCAGCTCTGCTGTGCTGGCTACAGATTTCAGATGTCCCTCTGTCCACACATGCTTGTTCCCTTTGTCCTTTTAAAACTTGCATCCTCCCCCCAGGCTAGCCCAAGCCATAAGAGAATCCAGCCCAGTGGTAAGGTCATGCTGTAATGACCCTCCCTCCCCCTCTTGCCTGCCAGGGACACACTGTGAATTGTTCTCGGCCCTTAAGATCTCACTTGTGTGTGCAAAACCCAGGGGTGGCTTAAAGAGGAAGCGACCCACATGTACCCGCTTCTACTATACCACTATCACCGCACCACCCTTTGTGAGCTTGAGGCTGGAGAATGCAGGGGCTGAGATGAGATTGTGTGTAGCTAAGGCACAGTCAGTGACACCAACACACCCAGGGAAGGCAACCAACCATCCCAGCTGTTCTGGGACAGTCCTGAATTCCACAGCTGGGTCCTGTTGTCCCCACGACTTTGGTCTGGATTTAAAAGCTTGGTCCTAGCTCAGCATCAGGCAGCACTCTGATTAGGGGCAGCCTTCCCATAGCAGGCGGCTGATTAGCCATGGTTAACTTCAAGGCTTACCAGGCACCTTCAGGGCTGCTGAGAGCTACTTGTTATGGCTCATCCTGGACTGTTGCAGCAGTTGGCTCCCCGGAAGTCATTGGCTTCATACCTAGGGGCATAACTTGTCACCAAACTGGGTGATGTATACATGGCACAGCTGGCAGGGGCTTTGCAGTCAGCCTCACAGGTGCCAGGATTAGACTCTGATCTTCAGATTAAGTTGTGCCACTAAAAGCTTTGGGAAATCTTAAGCAAGTCCCTGGGCTACTCCCCCAGTAACTGGCCTAAGGAAACTCCATCACTGGAAGTTTTTAAGAGCCAGTCAGACAGGCACTTGGCTGGGATGATTTAGTCAGGGCTGGTCCTGCCTTGGCTAGACTACAAGTGAGCTCCTGAGGTCTCTTCCAGCCTTACTTTTCTATGACTCTGTAGCTACTGGCACATGTATTGTGCTGGGTCTGTTCAGAAACATGAGATGGAAGGGTTAGAAACCACTGAGCTAGTGGTCTGAGCACAGGATTTGTACCCAGGGGATCCTGAGATATTGGCTCTGTCACTGCAGCCTTGGGTCAGCGAATCCAGTTCTCTGTGCTTCAGTTTCCCCATCCACACAATAGTGCCCTGCATGTGTGGGGTCATAAGTACTGTAAAGTGTTTGGGTGGCAGAGGATGCTAACAACTATTACTGGAATAACTGGCCTTGTGCCCCCAGAGCGGCAGGTCATTACACCTCTTCCTTTGGAGACTGTCAGAGCTCTAATTGGAAGGGGTGGAACTGCGTCAAGGAAGAAAGACCAGAGGGACAATCACGTGGCAGAACACCAAAAAGGTCAGCAGTAATGCTCACCAGTTTGCATCACTGTTAGGCAGGCACACACAGGGCACAAGAGCTTGGGACTGTGAGAAGACACAGGAACCTTCTCTGATAGATCTAGGCTCTTCTTCTACTGCGTGGCATGGATCGAAGCTGGACAAACCTGCCAGAGGCCACTTGCTGAATGGACCTGAAGGCCCTTAGCTGATTTAGGGCATGGAGGGGACGGGGCTGAGGAGGTCTTTGGATCAGGGCTTTTAAAGGATATGAACAGGAGTGTGGCATGGGGCCTGCCCTGGCCTGGTGGAAATGAACAGGAGTGTGGAGTGGGGCCTGCCCTGGCCTGGTGAACTGCTGTTGGGGTTCAGTAAGGTGGCTGAGAAGTCCTTAACCCACAGGGCAGGGAAGAGGAGAGTCCAGGATCTTTAATGAAGATTTCCTTTCTCCTATGTGTAGCTTAGTCCCTACAATCCAACATATGCTGGCAAGAGCAAAAAAGCGAAAGTGGTTGGAAATCACCCCCTTCGAACCTTGCTCAATGCCTGGGATACCATCATGGTCCAGCCAGTTGTAGGGTCTCATGAGGCATCTGCAACCTGAAGTCCTAGTTTAAACATCAGGCTGGCAAAGCACTGTGTACAGGGCCATCTGAGCCCTCCCTGCATCGTAGCGCACGATGCAGGGCACAAGCCTTATGTATCTCCCCCTATGCCTCCCTTTTTAAGCCCCACTCCGGAATGAGCTGCCCTCCTGGAATAGGCAGGGGACGTGTTTCATGCCTTTGTCCCACTGCTGGAGCTGCCAGGCAGTGATATTAGTGCAGTGCAGTGGAGCAGTCTGTGGCATGGAGCAGGGAAAGCTGGAATAACAGCACTGGGCACTTCCCCAGGGAGCACTCAGAGCACTTCGGGTCCTAAAGCTCACTGAGCAAGGCTGCGCTGCCCTCTTAACTCCTTCCTAGCCCCACCACTGCAGCACCTGGGCACCCCAGAGCCACTAATATACCTCTCCTCTCATAGATTTCATAGACCTTTGGGCTGGAAGGGACCCTGGAGGATCATCAAGTCCAGCCCCCTGCCCCAGAGGCAGGAAGTCAGCAGGGATCATAGGATCCCAGCAAGATAAGCATCCAAATGTGTCTTGAAGGTGTTCAAAGTGGGTGCTTGAACCACCTCTGGAGGAAGTCTATTTCAAACCTTGGGGGCTCGGACAGTAAAGAGGTTCTTCCTTATGTCCAGCCTGAATCAGTCACGGGGGAGTTTGTGACCATTTGATCTTGTCATCCCTTGGGGCGCTCTGGTGAACAGACGTTCTCACAGATCCTGATGAGCACCCCTGATAAACTTGTAGGTGGCCACCAGATCACTCCTGAGCCTGCGCTTTTCCAGGCTGAAGAGTCCCATGGCTCTCAGCCTCTCATCATAAGGTCTGCTTTCCTGACCTCTGATCATGCACGAGGCTCTCCTCTGCACTCTCTCAAGCTTCTCCATGTCCTTTTTGAATTGTGGAGCCCAAAACTGGATGCAGTACTCCAGCTGCGGCCTCACCAAGGCCGAGTACAAGGGGAGAATGATGTCCCGGGATTTGCTTGAGAAGCATCTATGGATGCAAGCCAGCGTTTTGTTTGCTTTACTAGCTGCAGCATCACATTGAAGGTTCATGTTCATCTTGTGGTCTATCATGACCCCCAAGTCCCTTTCATTTGTAGTGCTAACCAGTGCAGCACTGCCAAGCCTATAAGCACGCTGCAGGTTTTTCCTCCCAAGGTGGAGAACCTTGCACTTACAGTGTTGAACACCATCAGGTTCTCATCCGCCTATTTCATGAGCCTGTCAAGGTCTGCCTGGATCAACCTCCTGTCCTCAGGTGTGGATGCTTTACCCCAGAGTTTGGTGTCGTTGGCAAACTTGGCCAGTCCACTTCTGACACCAATGTCCACATTATTGATGAAGATGTTAAACAGTATAGGCCCTAGGACAGAGCCTTGAGGGACCCCACCAGTGACCGTGCACCAAGACAATTGGCTTCCATCAACCACCACCCTCTGGGTCGTACCGCGAAGCCAATTCCCCAGCCAGCGGATCATGGTGAGGTCGAGGCTGCAGTTAGCCAGTTTTGCCAAGAGGTGATCATGGGATACCAGATCAAAGGCTCTTTTAAAAATCAAGATATACGACATCAATCTCTTCCCCCTTGTCCAGGTGATAGGTCACCTGGTCGTAAAAGGAAATGAGATTGGTCAAGCAAGACCTACCCGCAACAAACCCGTGCTGGGTATCCCTCAGGATATTGCCGTCAGCTAGTCTGTTAAGAATGGCCTCTTTGATAATCTTTTCCAAGACCTTCCCCAGGACAGAGGTCAGGCTGATGGGCCTGTAGTTTGCCGGATCTACTTTCCTCCCTTTCTTGAAGATAGGCATGATATTGACCTTCTTCCAATCTTCGGGCACTTCACCAGAGCACCAAGAGTTCTCGAAGATCGGTGCCAGGGGCTGAGCTATGATGCTTGCCAGCTCTTTGAGTACCCTTGGGTGTAACCCATCAGGGCTGGTTGACTTGAAGGTGCACAGCCTCTCAAGGTGTTCCTTCATGAGGTCAGCTTCGATGGAGGGCAAGGAATCTCCCTCACCCGGACCTCCCTGACCCACAGTGGGCAGGGGTGTCCCATGGGACAGGTGAAAAACTGACACAAAGTATCCATTTAGCAAGTTTGCTTTTTCATGGGCATCGGTTGTCAGTTGTCCCATCTGGTTTAGCAGGGGACCAATGTTGTCCTTGCTTTTCCTCCGGCTCCCCACATATCTAAAAAAGGACCTGAGAGTTGCCCTCCTGGGAAGCCAAACCTGCCCCTCACGTGCCCAGCCTTAGCTAGAATGGAGTGATTCACAGCCCTACCCCTGGAAATACTCCAGTGCCCAGGGGCTGGGAACAGAAGCAAGAAAACCCTTTCCCAGGCCCTCCGGTTGGTGGGATGGCTCACTTGGCATGGAGAGCAGCCCCTTCCCAGATACCCTGATTTTAGGCTGTCCCTCTGGCTTGAGCGCTGCCCAGCAGGTGCCAGCATCCTGGGAGCTCTGTGAGGCGGCCTGTTCCCTGGCGCTGCAGGGGGCTGGGGAGGCTCAGAGGAGTGCAGCACGATGAAAGAGACCTGCTCTGCCCCAGTCCCTGGGCAGCATGACTGGCTCCTCAGGGCTTTGGGGCATGTGAGCCCAGGACTGTCTCTGCAGCAGGGATAAGCGAGCCCTGGGGGAAATGCCTCCATGCCGCCTCTGCCGCCTTCTGGCAGTGGATCTGGGCGCTTTGATGGAGAGCGGCTGTGCGGGCTGGGCTGGGCCAGGCGCTGCCAAGGGCTCAGACAGCTATAAAAGCCTGATCCCTTCCATCCCGTGACCCCTGCTGTCCTGCCCGCTGCTGCCGGTCCAGTTGCTCGAGCTGTCTGCAGCCTCTTTGATGTGGCCTGCAAATGCCCTCCCCTGTCCCACAGGAGCTCAGCACTGCTTAGAATGTGTGTGGGGGAGTTTCCTCCTCACTCCCTGCCCCTCTCCCCTCCCTTTCGAAGAAGCAGGGAATCCCTGTGCCAGGCCAAGAGCAAACCCAGGGATGTCTCCCTTCTGGCCCATCTGCTGAGACCCAGGAGGGTTTGCTCTACATGGCTCCAGCTCACACCTGCAGGCCGATCTCGGCTGTCTGGGACCAAGCCATTGTTGAGTCCAAGCCCTCTCTGGTACTGCCCCACTCATTCCTGCAGAATGAATTTGACTCCACCCTGTGCTGCCAGGGCAGGGGAAGGGGTGCTGAGGCTGGTGGTCCCTGTGCTGAGATTACCTAGGCTCCTGAATCCTCTGTGCACTGTGTTAGAGCTGGGTGCCAGGAAAGGACAAGGTGGGCTAAGCCGGATATGTGGAGCTCAGAGCAGGCAGGTGTCATGTAAGCAAGTGCCCCTCGCTCCTGGCCAGCAGCACCCCCTGCTCCCCCACATCCCTGTGTTAACACCCAATCCTGCCCCCCGGCTCCCAACCATACCACCACAGCTCCTCACATGCTCCCCCATTGCAACCTGTTGCCCCCCCAGCCCTGGGCTCGGATGACCCCCGCCCCTTTCTCCAAAGTCCCTCCTGACAAACAGGACAGTGTGACTCTTCCCCCCAGACCCACCCAAGCACCTGCATGCTGCTAGCTTCCAGCCCCCTTTGCTGGCCTGGGGGAGGAGACCCTCAGGCTTAGTTTGCTGGGGCTGATTATAGGCTGGATGGCCCAAGTGGGCTGTGGGCAGAAGGGGCAAGGCAAAGCCCATAGACAGGAGGGGATGTTCTGATGCCACTGCTGTGCCTCACCTGTCTCCAGAGGCTCTTCCTGCTCTGCAAGGGGGGCAATGGCTTCTGTTCCACCATGGCCTAAATCCAACCAAAGACCAGGATCTTGTGACTTGGGCCACTGCTTCACATGGCTCCTTCATGGCATTGCTGCTGCATTTCCAGTGCCCATGGAACACCACAATGGCCCCAGCCACAGCCCCACAACTGGCTTTTGAGGCATCTATAAAATCAGCTCTGAACACCAGGCTCTGGCCTCCCCCTCTCACCCTCTGCCCCAGAACTTGGTGGCCAGGGTGTCCTGAGAGCAGCATTCTCCCAGCTCGGCAGGGAAGGCTAGCCCAGGGGGTCACAGCAGCATCGCTTCCAAGGAAGCAGCTGCTGGCCCTTCCCCTTGGCGCTTTCAGTTACCTCCTAGCCCAGAGGAATAGCTCTGTCCTCACAGGTGCTCTTGTGTGTTGCTGCCAGCCAGACCCCAGCCACAAAGGGCAGGTCTGGCAGTGGGGCATTTCCTGGGGCAGGCTCCCTTTGGGCTATTTCAAGCCCCTGGTCAGGAGCCCAAGGCAGTGCTGGGGCAAGAGGGGCCAGCTGGGCAAGCTGGAAGTTAGGTCATTCAAAAGGTGCTGCTGAATTAGTACCTCAAGCAGCCAGGCATGCAGGCCCTCCCTATGCCAGGGCTGCTCCTGGTTCCCAGTGGGCTCTGGGGCAGCCCCAGCTCTCTGGAAAGGACTATGGGCACCCTGGAAGCCCCTGGCCCATGCTGGCTGTTGGGGCAAAGCTAAGCATTCACACTACCACTGTCTACCTACCTGGAAGTCTCCTCACTACCTACTGACCCTCATTTGGCTCACCAAATGCTCTCCCCATGGGGGGGGGGGGGGGCAACATGGCCTTCCCCTTATCAAGAGCCATCTCTGGCAGGTGTCAGACATCCTGGTTTCTTCAAGACGAGGGCTTTTGGGCAGTGCTAAGCCAAGGCTTCTCTGTGGCTTGTGATGGCTTAGATTGGCCTTGCTTCACTGAATTTGGTGGGAGTCTGCTGGTCCCTGCAGCTGAGAGTCAGGCCCCCGCTTCCTTAACTGAGAAAGGGGACTGGAGGAAAGGACCCCTTGGCTACCTGTGTGATTGCTGCCGGGGCCCCTTCCTCTCTCCCCAGCTCATCCTCTCAAGCAAAGCCTGACACTCAATCTCCTGGCAGAGCTGGAGTCACAATAAGCCTTCCAGAGCCTCTGATAGGACAGTTGCAGCCTGGGACAGCTGGTCAAGATCAGAGGCATGGGGTGACCGTGGCTGCATTTACACAGCTGTTGCCTTCGCGCCTCGGCGCGGGGTTAACTAGCATTTTCAGCTTGGTTTTCTTTAGGCTTCTCAGAAGGGAATCCAGGGGCTTAGGGCTATTTTGGCCCCGGGTACTCAAATCCCAGAAAATCCCTCTCCTCCTTCCCACCTCAGTGCCCCCACCACTCTGCACAGCAGGGTCCAGACAGTGCAGAGCAGCAGGACGAGGCAGGAGGGGGGCATGAGCTCCCTGGGGCGCGTGTGGGTCTGCATTCTGCGGATGCCTCCCCTCTGCACAGCAAAAACATCATGCGTTGTTGGCAGCCTCAGCGCTGGGCGCTGAGGTTGGGAGCAGCTCGATAGAGGTTACATCGAGGGCAGTGCAGGTTGCCACGTGGGGCTGTGGGACAAACAAACAGACCAAGGAGCCAGGGCCCAGCCTTTGGGGGAAGCAGGGCTGTTGGAGAAGCTGGCTGCCCAGGTTGCAGCAGAGCGGGAGGGCAGGCCTCCAACAGCAAAGCAAAGCAAGCACAGAAGGCCAAGGGCTCCAAGATGCCAGGCACAGCGGGCAGCAGAGGAGTGAGGCCCCACCCACAACAAGCACATGCCCCGCCCACAAGCACATGCCCCACCTACATATATGGCACACCTACAACACCACTTCCCACCCCTGATCCCAGCCATTCCCCAAACACCCCCCAATCCCAAAGCACTTCCACTCTGCCAAATCCCAGCATTCCCAAACCCCACCCCTAAGCCCAAACCCTAGCCACAATCTCCCAAAAGCCCTAGACTGATGTTTCAGATCAGCAGGGGTATAGGTCACCAGGCTCACAATGGTGCTTCTGTCCCAGAGCCTCTGAGCTCACTCCCACTCTCAGCTGAGCTGGCCAGAGCTGGGGGCAGCGGCTGTGTCTGGGCAGACTTGGGCAGGCTATGTGAGGATGCCTCTGAGAGATCTGCTGCATGGGAGAAAGGGATGGACATGAGACGGTGTTTAGAAAGCAAATGCTGGGGGCCCCAGCACAGCGCTGCTACAGCCTCTCCCACCAGTGGGGCTCCAGCGAGAACTCCCAAAGGAACAGGCTGAGCCTGGCTGGTTTTCTTTTGCAAGGCTATGGAGGAGTGTTACTTAGCTGTCCAAATGCACTGATCATGAGCACTTCTGCAGTGCCCCTCACCTTAGCTTCTGGGCACATGCAACAACCCAGCCTGTAGCTGTTGGGTGTCACAGAGAAGCAGGGCTGGAAAGGACCCCTGGAGGTCATCTAGTCCAACCCCCTGCTTGAGGCAGGATCATTCCTATCCAAAGCATCCCATACAGCCATAATCTAAACTCATTACTGCTGTTTCAGGCAGTGGCAGCCAGACTGGGCCGTTAGCCTCAAGCTTAGGGTTGTAGGAGCCAGTTCTAGCAAAAACCTGGGCAAGGTGTTAGCACGTGTTGTGCCTTGGCATGTGCAGGCCTCAGTTGCTCACGGGAGAGGGCAGAGCAGAGGGAGCACAGAGGCTAGACATGTGGGCAGGCCTGTGTTCCCAGGAACAGACCTATCCCAGGGTTAGCAGAGATCTCAGGGCAGAGGCTATGAAAAGGCTAATTGTGCTGCTTCTACTCAGGGCTTAATGGAGCATTAACAAGAGCAGCCCTCAGTACTTTGCCTCTGCACCCATGAAGCCCTCACAGGGCAGAGATCAGTGGGGCCCGGGTGTTCCCATCATTTCCCCCACGCCCCTCTCCTGGCCTCTTCCGGGCCTCTGCTCTGCCCATGGCCTGTTCTTGAGCCCAGTGTATGCCAAAGCTGCTGCAGCGGCAGAGCAGAGCTGTGTACCTGCTGAGGAGCCTCTCACGGAGGCATTACAGTGTGGGGAGCTGTACAGCTACCCTCCGTCCCAAGGACTGACTTCACTGCCCCAAGAAGTCATTGGGCTGACAGCTTCTGTAGTAGATGGGAGATCCTTGGGTCCACAGCTCCTGTAGTAGCTGACATTCAGGCCTCCAGATCTAAGAGACCAGCAATTCAGCTAGCCCCCAAGCCCTGCTCAGATTCACCCATCCCTTGGTGGGACTGAGGCTCCTCTGGGTTCTTCCCCATCATCCTTAAACCCCCACCCTGGTTCCTGTGCATGCCCATGCCTCGCCTGACAGACTTCCCCTACACTTGTCCTCACAGTCCCCTACTCATCAGCCTGGCTGAGCCTGTGTGAGCTCTGCTGAAAGTGGCAATGCGTGATGAGGTGCCAGAAGCGTGAGGCGCTGGGCACATGGGGCTAGTCTGGGCCAGGTAGCAAGAAGCAGGGAGGTCTCTAGCTCCCACCAGCTAGAGGTTCTCAGGTCCGGGGAAAACGAGCCTGTGGAGCTGACTCTGCATACAAACAGGCTGCTTTCACTGGCCCTCTCCTTGCTGTGCGTTGACAATGGTGGTAGGGTTTGCTGTAGCTCAGAGTAAACAAAATTTTCTAGTTAGGGGAATAAAATCTCACACACACATACACACTCATGCACACACACACATGCAAGGGATCGGCTGTTGCAGCAGCTGTCTCATTAGCAGTCACTGCCTGCTGAGCTGGATTGACAGCCTGGCCCAGGCCGGTGCCTACAGAATGGAAAAATGCCTTGGCAGGACACAAACCAAGGCTGGTTGGGGACAATGGCAGCCACACTCGTTTGGGTGCCGGCAGACGGCAAGGTGGGGTGTGCAGGGGAATCAATGTGGGCCCAGCACACAGAGGGATACAAAGGCCAGGGAGTGCTTTGCAGCACAGAAGCAGCTGTCTGCTGCTGTGTGCCAGGTCCCTGGGAGTCTGTCATGAATGCACTCAGGCAGAGGGGCAGGTATGGAGCTGGCACACAGCAGCAGTATTGAGCAGAGCCAACTTTGCCCGAGGATGGCCTGGAGTAGCCAGACACCCCTGCTGTGTCCTTTTGTGGTATGGGCCACACTCCTGGGAAGAGTTGGGTTGGACACTGCAGGGCCCGTCTTTGTTTTGGATGCCTGAACTCCCCAGTCACAAATGCAGACAGAACCAGCCCAGTCCCTTTCACTAATGCATCTCTTTTGTGGCAGCATCTCTCCACACTGGGGCCCAGAGCTCTACCCAGAGACTGGTTTTTGAATAATTGTTTCCTCCTTGGCACAGCAGGCTCTGTTCTGTGTTGTATCATCCTGGTCAGGAGCACACGGTAAAGCTGGCTGTGCAGTGTCTGGGACCAACTAGGGACAGGCTCAGCACAACTTAGAGCAGCTCTGGGGCTGTTCTACCTTATGCTCTGAGGGCCCTTGTGGCAGACAGGCAAGGGCTTGAGCGCAGAGGCAACCCAGCTACATTCCCTTTGCTGAGGAGGGAATTCCCAGGGGTCCAGAGAAGGGGATCTGGACTCCAGTGCAAGGACTATAAAGTGGAGTGTGTGTGTGTGTGTGTGTGTGTGTGTGTGTGAGCACACTGATCCTCTGCCTTTATTGCAAACATTGTTTTGAGATCTATAGGTAACGCAAGGCAGGGCTGTGTCCCAGCTGCAGGGTCTGGCTACTCAATCTAAACCTACCAGGAAATGCATCCAGTTAGGTTAGAAAGCCTTGGCAAGTGCCTTGGCTGGGGGAATGAATGGAACAGCTCCTTTGCTTCAAAGGAGCAGTGAATGCTTGCACCAGCCAGGGCCTGTGAACAGAGACTATCTTTCATAATGTACACACTCAGCACATCAGGTAGAAACAGGACCTGATCCCATGCCAAGCCACCCAGTGCTGTCAGAGCGGCAATCAGAACTGGGCCTATAAGCCAGTGGTTCTCAACCTGGCATATGTGTGCCCCTGGGGTTATTCAGTGCTTTGCCAAGGGGCACGTACCTGAATTTTAATAATGGCAGTGGGACCTCCTGCTTTGTCAACGTGTGGTGAGTGATGGCATCACTGCATGTTGACATTGGTGCTGACATTCTTCTTAAGGCATGAACATGCAGAGACATGGCTGGTGTAGTGGGTACAATCAATGGTACTGTGCAGGTAAAGGGGTACATGACCAAAACAGTGTGATGGCCCTGTGCTAAGGCATAAGGATCAGGAAGTGACAATGACTAGAAACAAAAGTGATAGCTACCAGGACTGTCCCAGTCCATGCTCAGCCAGGCATGGGAGACCAACTCAACAGATGGCGAGAAGCGCATTAGGCATCCTAATCCCTCCTCTCTTCAATCACCAAAGCTATTGCTAGGAATGCGGGTTAGAAAAGAGAGGAACTTTCCCTTCCAGCAATACAGGACAGCAATCAGCTCCCCCATGACTTCTAGCATGACCAGCCATGGGGCCTTGGGCGATGTGTCTCCCAGATCCCTTCACTGGGAACAAGGAACTTTGTGTTGCTTTTGTTACTGAGGGAGCCAGAGGGAAGAAAAATGCCTCAGATGATTCAGGCTGCCTTGGAGATTTGTAGCACAGTGAAATCCCTGTCAGGGTATTGCTGCTGCTTACTGACAGCAACATTGAGCATTGTGCTAAGCTCCGATGTCTTGGTTTGCACTGCACTCCCTGATCATATTCAGGAGGCAATAGGACATCACCCACAGGCGGATCCAGTTTATCCAGAATGAGTAACTGAGCACTGGGGTGGAGAGGGGTCATGGACAGCACCTTTCCTGTGCACAATCATAATAGGCAGACCAGGCAAAGAGCAGGGGCAATACCATTCCCATTTCAGAGCAAGCCAGTGGAGGCACAAGAGGCTCCACTTACAAAGCACCCGCTGCTGTCTGCGGAGTCAGCAGAGCTTAACATTTAAGAACATCCTTAGCACACCCTGAGACATTCGCTGACTAGGAATGGAGAGATCAAGCACTTGGTCCCCAGTCTAACAGGTCTGTGGCAGATTGAACCTAGATCTCCAGAGTCCCAACCCAGTGCTGTGGGCACAAGCCCAGCCCTGTCTGCCAAGATAGCCCTGCTCTTTAGCTTTTGATTACTGAAAACCTCAGAACCCCTGATGCAGAACAACGGTAAAGTCTATGAGAAAGAGCACATGTGTGTCCCTGCCTGCTCTGTAACACGCAGGGCAAGGAAAAGCCAGGCTTGTACCCAACAGAGCATGTGGCATAGCCATACAATTGTCTTTTCTTAGACCGGGCTGAGCCCTGTTCACCTGTGACAGGGCTGATTGCGGGGCAGAAGGCTGCCAGGCTGGGAGTCAACTGCCCACATGGAATTTCTATTGTGTGCATGTGTATGAAACTCAAATAGATGCACACAGGATTTGGGGCCTGTAATCTGCCTCTATGGCTTGCTCCCATAATGTGCCTCTTCTATAGGGCTTAGGATGGGACCACGGACTGCCTCCAGGTAGCAGAACCCTCTGCCAGTGAAAGACAGGCTGGTGGACAAGATAGGCCTGGGCTCTAACCCAGTCTGGCATCTCTTATGGTCCATCCTCAGCCCCTTGCTTTGCAAACTCCAAGGGCAGCAGTGGGATCAAGATCTGGCCTCAGAATTTTAGTGAAAATTTAAGAGCAGCCAGTAGCGTCCCCTGCAGGTGCCTGAAGACCAGGCTACAGGCACTAACATCCATCACCATTTTAATTCTCTCTCCATTAATGCCTCAGAGTGGATCAGCCTCTTCTTCCTCCATCCTCTCATCCTCTTGGTTATGCACAAACTTCTCCCACATTGCCACAGTGTCTGAAGCTTTCTCAGGGACCCCGCAACGCAGCCCTGCTCTGTGCTGAGCCACAGCGTGCCAGGCTGTGATCAGATGGTGGCATTATGCTGATGAGGGGCATGGCTCACCACCTGGAACCATGGGACTGGACTACAGTAGCATAGGAGAGTGACAGGGTCTGAGCCCTAGGCTGGGAGGGCATTGGAGGGGTTGGAGCTGACATAGAGGTGAAAGCCTGCAGCAAGGTGGGAGTAATCCTGAGGTGGTGGACCACAGGCCTGCTGCTGTCCCCAGTGGGAAGATGAGCCTAGCTATGGTGCAGCTGGAGCATTGACTTGGTGATCCCGTAACTCAGGGAACTGCTGCCACCCACCCAGCCCCCACCTTACCTAAGAATGTCATTCAGTCCTCGCCGCTCCCCGATTTTACCCAGCCCTTATTCTCTAGAGCATCCTACTGATGCTGGCAGTGGGCAGGTCATGACCCAGCCCTTGCTACCTTGGTCCTGGAGGCAAGAAGACTCTCCTGACAGGCTCAGCCAGGCACAGCCACCTGGGAGCATTGGATTTCCAGAGGAAGCAGCTGGGACCCACAGGGAAATTGGTGCAGACTGGGTAGGAGACAAAGCCAGAGGAGCCAGAGGGAAGGTCCTGGCAGATGAATCCGGGAGCACAGGAGTAGGCAGAGCAGGGCATCAGCCAGTCTGGTGCCCTCATGTGTCAGAGGAAGGGGTCTCTCCCCCTTAGCTGTGCCATCTCTCCTGGCAGTATGGGCATGCCAATTGGACACAGTTATTCATGCCAGCAGGGGCAAAGGGCTGGGGCCAGGAGCTTGCTGCCTTGAAGAGGAAGCTGAATTCCTTTCCTGACCCATCTCTCCACTGTCATGGCTACTATCATGGCTCTATGAGCAGAGCACAGCCTAGCCCCTTGCTAACTGCGCAGTCCTTTGCTTGGTGGGCCGTTCTCACTCTAAGCTCCAGCTTCTATCATGGGATTCCAGCTGGACTCTGGCACTGAGGAGCCCCACCGCAGACAGAGCAAAAGAGGGTGAAAGCAACCCACAGCCGCACCCTGGCCCTCCTGCCCCAAACCGCATGGTCCTGGCTAGTTGTTCCAGCCACATTCTGCTCAGCACATGGAAGGGCGGGAGGGGCAGAGATGGCAGCAGGCTGTCCCATAGTCCTGGTGCTCTGAGGGCTGGCCCAGCCTTGTATGCTGCCACAGCAGGAAGATTTCCCTGCTTTAAATCTAGGGGTGGCTGCAACTGCTCTCAAAGGGAGTTGCTTGACAGCCAAGGAGACCTGGAGAGCAGCTGTTCTTTACTGCTCCCCCTTCCCCCAGCTACATCCCCTACTGCTGGGCAGAGCTATTGCCCCTGCTGCCCCTTTGTACCAAAGGAGAAAGGGAAGCAGAGAACTGGACACCTTTGGGCAGGTGGAGCAGGGTCCATCCCCAAACTTTGCAGCTGCCTCCCTACTCTGGATTACAGCTCTGGTTCTCCTCCTCCTCCCTACCTTCTCCTAAGCTCTGGGAGGCTGGAATTGGAGCTCCTGGGCCCCACTCTGCACTTTGGTCCCACCTCCTCTTCCCTTGCTGCTACAAAGTGGCCACGTTGGCTACAGTCAAAGGCAGAGCAGAGAACAGAGCCCAGGTGCCCAGGTGCCCCATCAGCACCCCTAACACAGTCCAACTATCACCGTTCAATCCACAGAGTCTCTTGCTGAAGCTTTGTTCCCCAGTGGGCAGACGGACAGAATGGGGAAAGCCCAGGGATGAGGTCTTTGCCCTGGCGGCTGGACACACTGAATGCTCTGGGGGAAGGGAAGGTTGAGCAGACAGCAGGGTCTGGGTGCTGAGGCTGTGCTCTAATAGCTCCCACAATGAAGAGGGCACAGGAAATAGCTCAGTGCACTGGATACAAGTAGCTCCCCAGTAGGGTTGCCAACTCTATTTGAATCTATTACTGGAGGTTTCATCACATGGCATAATGACATTAATGACTTTACATCAGGAAGGCAAATGCATGTTACTATTACATTTTAAAAACCCACTGGATTACTGTCTAAATCAGATTCAACATTTAATATTTATTTTAATTAATGCCCTATCATTCATCTCCCAGGTGACTCTCATCAGTCTCCTGGAGATTTATATCTAATTCCTGGAGACTCCAGGGCAATCCTGGAGGGTTGGCAACCCTGCTCCCCACACAAGGGCCTTTCTCCATGCACCAAAATGTTGGCAGGCTTCTGTTTCCCCATGGAGCCCCAGATCTGCCAGCCATGGCCCCAGCCAGACCCCAAGGTGAACCCCTTGACACTGCTGCATTGCGCACACTCTCCCTGGAAACTCGCAGGGCACCCTCCTGGTCCCCAAGGCCACCCAGAGGCCAGCTGCCAACCCAGTGCATGCCCTTCCCCTGAGGGGGTGCTCAGCCGTGGCTGCAGACTTCTCATTTAGTTGAGCAGCCAGCCTTTCTGACTCCATCCCAGGAGGGTGACTCCTGCCTGTCCCCTGACAGGCTGCCCCCAGAACAGGCATGTGTATTTCCAGTGCCTGGCTCCTCTCAGACACCAGAGCAGCTTTGCCTATCACCTTCAGCCCTGCCTGAACTCTAGCACTGGGATGTCCCACCGTGCTTCAAGCTGTGGCAGAGCATTCAAGGGGCAGCAGACAGAAGGACTGATTGGGTCTAAATCTACCATGCTTCAGCCTGACCAAGTCTCCTCTTATCCTTGAAACAGAAGAGAGGGACTAAGTAGCATCCACTGCCCCTTCAGAGTTGTGAGCACCACACCCAGCTCACTTCCCTCCCTGTGCCCGTGCAGGGGACCTACTCTGAAGACTGATGCCTCTTTGTGGATCAGACTGATTTCTTCTGCACTCTCCAAGCCCCGACCATATCATATCCAGCTGGACAGAACCAGTTTGACTTGGCACTAGCCTTTGCCTTGTCCAAAGGTGCTTCATTTGACTGGGTGATGATCAGTACAGGCCTTCTGGTTTGCCCTGGTCTGGGGATTGCATATATATTGCGGCATTCAATGCTACATCAGTGTCAGAAACTCTGCTACAGTTGGGCTCAGATTTCCTGAGTGGTCACAGAAGGAATCCAAAGAGAAAGAGAGACTAGGGAGGAAGGTTTGAGAAGGAGAGAAAGTTGTTGGTACCATCCATTCCCTCTGCTCCATCTTTGCTGACACACAATACCCCAGCTCAGTCAGACAGCCTTTGACACCGAGGCTGCAGCATTAATTCTGTGCTAAGTGCCTATTGGCTGCCATCCATCCCCGGCATCTAACCTATTTCTCTGTCGGATGCCTCAGAAGGGCTTGGCACAAGATCACACCCCACTCCCATTAACGTCGTGTCTGCTGCAGTGCTAACCATGAACTTCCCAATGGGCTGGGTTCCTGTTAAACCCACTGATGTTCCTTAATCTTCCTCTCTCCAGGTCTGGCTGCTTGTTTCCCTTCTAGGCCAAGTGCTGTTTCCCCAGCAGCAGGTTCATGCATTCCTATACCATGGCATCACCAGACAGGATGAGTGGCTCAGACACCGGCCTGGAGGAGACAGAGCTCAGCATTACTCTCACCCTGCGGATGCTCATGCATGGGAAGGTACGTGTCCCCTTGGGCTGCCCTCATGTAGCAGCAGCAGGTGAGTAGCTCTGGATGCAGCCAGGAAGGGAGAAAGCACTGAGTGAATCTAGCATTCTTACGTCTCATTTTGATCTCACAAAACTGGTCCGATTTAATGAAAAAGCAACAGTTTTGCCTCAACAAAGATCTGTGTTAGAACAAATCCAAGGACTCTTCTGTGGAATGTCCTCCCAAGTTCAGATTTGAAATAAACAGAGCAAAAATACAGCCAAGTTTTGTTTAAAAGAAATGGAGGGATTGAGTAAAATTTGGAATATGGCAAAAGCTGGTGCAACAAAGATCTAGATATTGTCAAGAAGGGAAATTGATATTTGTTCACATTGGTACATAATAGGGAGCCATTGTTGGTGTTCTGATAAATAGCCTGGTCCACAATTATATACCAATCAAAATAGGGAAAATGCAGAGATGGATGGATGGATGGATGGATGGATAAACAGACAGAGGGGACAGTCACCATCAACATTTCCAATAAGTTATTCTCTGTTTGATCCACTTCTAAGCCTATTCTATAAGAATGTCCCCACTCCCACGCTGATGTTTGCCTGGATCTGCTGAGATCAACAGCAGCATGCCTAGATCCATGCTTCCTTCCCATGTTCCTTCCTTTAGGCACATGCTTGCTACTGGCTCACTTTCCATGTCAGCCCTGCCATAACCCACCTCTGGAAAGCCTGAGGCAAAGTTCACCTGGGAACACCCCCTAGTAGCAGCATGAAGTGTGAGCATAGAGGAAAGACATCAACCCATGCAATGAGCTATGCCCCGAGTGCTGGCAAGCAGCCAACAGGAACCAGCCAATAGTAGAGGGAAAGCATTCTGCCCCCTGATATCTGTCACGGCAACCTGCTTGTCCCTGTAACAGGAGCAATGCGCTCAGATGGCAGTGAGAGTTGATAGCAGCCCTCCAAGGCAGTTGTTTGCAGTTTCCACCCAAGCCGTACTGTCATAGCATCATAGAACAGTAGGGCTGGTGGGACCCTCAGGAGGTCACATCTAGTCTAGGCCCCTGCTCAAGGCAGGATTAGCCCCCTGTTGATAAAGGGTGCTCCCATTCCCCGGGAGGGTTGCGTGGATCACCTGCTTCCTTGGGACTCTCCCCCTAATTCAGTGGCTTTTGTCTCTTTGTGTGTCCGCAGGAAGTTGGCAGCATCATCGGCAAGGTAAGAGATGGGCATCATGGCCATGCTCCAGGGCTCTCTGCAGCTGTGGGACTCTAACTGCCTTCCCTGTTCTTCTCCTTGCAGAAAGGCGAGACAGTAAAGAGGATACGAGAACAAGTAAGTTGTCGGGGAAAACCAGTGCCTCTCCCTGCCAGGTCTCTCCCTGGGACAGGCCAATCCCTTTGCTGCTGACCAACATGCCAATGGCAAAGTTACCACTAGCTCATGAGTACATGCCAAACCTCCATCCCCCCAACCCCATCTCATCCCTGAAGCCCCCTACCCATAGCCAGCCCAGTGGTGACTAGGCTGGTCTTTGTCAGATGGAGGACCAACGAGGGGATACTTCTCCCACACATGGCTCACACATCCAAAGGGTTAACTCTAACTGCTACTGGTGACCTAGGAACAGGGAAAGGTGGGGCCCCAAATGTGCTGGTAAGGAGGTGGTGTCAGTAGTCTTTCAAGGTCTCTTCTGTCATGTGCAGGCAAGTTTTGGGGAGACATGCTATGGAGCTGTGAGCCTGGGGTAGCAACAGATTGTGCACAGGCCGTTTGGGGAGACAGGGAGATGGGTGAGTGGCAAGAGAATTTGCTCTCTACCTGGGCTCTGATTACAGTCAGTTCTTGAGGCAGAATTGCTCTATGGGATGTGGACATTGGTGTTCAGCTGCCCTGCCTGTGTTTGACCCCCTCATCCCACCAGCAGGCACCTTTGTGGAAATAAAGCCAGTTATACGTAGAATATTCCTAGACTTTGCATCACTGATTTCTCCTCTGTTGGGACCCCAACATACAAGGCAACAAATATGGGAAACCACTTCAGAAAGGAGCACTCCTAGTATTAGAACAGAGCACAGGAGCCAGAGAAAGAAGCAAGGGCATATTGCACTTGGAGTCCCATCTACTTTTAAAATTAGAGGAGAAAAACTAAAGGAGTTGTGAGGGCTAAGTAGGAACTGGAAAAGCAAACAGCTGTAGGGCTAGTAATGAATGCTAAGCAATGCTTTAAACATCGTGGAAACAGGGAAGGATCTCAGCTTGGAGAGGAAAGGTAAAGGGAGCAATGGAGCAATCAGGAATAAAAGGGACCATAAGGAAATTACAGAGATGCTAAAGGATTTCTTCTAAATCTGTTTTCATCATTGAGGAGGCAAATGCCTAACATGGCCCTACTCCAGTCTGGTAACTAGGATAAGGTACTATCAAATACTTAGATAGCTAAAGAAGAGGGGCTGGAACACATTGATATATTAAGGAGCAATGAGTCCCAGATGGTACCTACCCAAGGGTCCCGAAGAGACTGAAAGAAGTATCTTTAATACTAGCAAAAATGTGCAAGCCCTTATTAAAATCAACTACTCTACTGGAGGTAATGTGAGGAATTCTGGGAAGGACAGACCAGCAAGCATTGCTTCAGTGCCTGGTCAAAGGCCTTCCCAAATCTAGCAGCCAATCAGGCTAGCATAGTTAAAGCAAAGTGATGTGTGGTGTTGTGTCCAGCTATCTTTCATCCCCCAGCCCAAATGACCAGGTACCTATTTATAGCTGAGCCAACAAGAGGCAGACTTTGGCATGCATGGAGAGCAGAGTTTGAACTCATGCCTCTGAAGCAATAAGGAGGCCCCCCTAATTATTCTGCCATCTGCCCCACTTAGAACCAGGTAAATTGAAATAGGAAATAAACATTGAATTTCAAAACATCTAAATGATCCTGATGTGATGAACAGAAACAGAATGGTGCGAATAGGTCATGTAAAAAGAAGATCTGGTGGAGAAAACATATTTGCATTTTCAAAAGGTCTTAGACATGGCTCTTCACATGAGGCTGCTAGAGAAGCAAAGGGCTGAAATATTGGCCTGGATAAAAAACGTGTCAGAGCCAAAAATCAAGGCATAAGACTAGTTGGTCACTTATTCAATGCAGAGCCAAGGTCAAACCCATTGGATGGCTATAGGATGGGATAGAGAGTACTGAGAAAAAAATATGATTGTATGTATCAAAAGGGAGCCCTTTCCCTGGAGTTCGATGTTTTGTTTCATCACTGCATCTCAACAGAGGTACAGCAGGAAGAGACAGGGCTCAGAGACAAATGGTAAGGTACCTGGGTAAATGCCTGTAGGAACAGCTCTCATCCTGCCCTCTGGTTTGCTGTCCCAGAGCAGTGCCCGGATAACCATCTCCGAGGGTTCCTGTCCCGAGCGCATCACCACCATCACTGGATCCACTGATGCTGTTTTCAGAGCCGTCTCCATGATCGCTTTCAAATTGGAGGAGGTATGGCCCACTACATCCTGCCTTCACCCTGCAGGGAATCTGGCTGCCAAGGACCCAAGGGGTACAGGTGGGAAGGAGGCTTTAGACCACACTTGAGTGGCAAATAGAGGATGGCATTAGTCAAAGATGTCAGGTTTGGGGCCATATCTGGTGCCAGTGTAAGTCCAGAGAACTGATGTACACCTGCTGATGACCTGAGCCCTTGTTCCACATCTAGATGGAAAATCAGGCCCCTCCTGTTTCATCTCAGCCACAAGCTTGTGCTAGACCATAGTAGCCAGCCCCTGCTTCTCCATCCCAAGGGCTCAGATTTCATCCTCTTTGGGATCTCTTACTCCTGCTGCTCTCAGAGTGACTGGCCCCGGCAGAGCCAATTTGTACTGCCAGCCATTTGTCTGGGCTTGCATCCATAAAGTGATGATTCTAGTCCCAAGGCTGAATGCTTAAAATGGTCGCTGTGGAGCAGGGGATCTGAGCTCAGGGGTGAGGGGGACCTGAACAGCATCACTCAGTAGCGGTTCCTGGCAGAGAAGCATCAGTGACAGAATCCACTGAGCACATCATGCCCTGGGGCTGAGGGTACACATTCCTTCCCTGTGGCGTGTGTCTCCTTTCAGGACCTGGGCACTGGAGCCACCAATGGAGGAGCTGTATCCAAGCCACCAGTGACACTGAGGCTCGTCATCCCAGCCAGCCAGTGTGGCTCGCTCATTGGCAAAGCAGGTGCCAAGATCAAGGAGATCCGAGAGGTAAGGGCAGAGGGGGCTTGACCAACTAGGCTTCATTCTTAGAGGTTGCTTCGGTACTTCCTGCTCCTTCCTCACCAGGCACCACAAAACAAGGTTCCTGCCTTTCCTACACAAGGTAGTTGCAGTTATATGAGGAGGTCTCTGCCCCATGTGGGCTCACCGCCAAGCTCCTTCCAAACAGAAAACCTGGGTGTCTGTTCTCACTGGCCAGTGCAGCTCATGGGTCAGTGCGTGCGACAGCTCCTGCTGTGCCTGCTGTTCTCTGCTTTGCAGGGAACAAGACTCTGTTACAGAGACAGCTATTTTTGGCTGAGCTCTTCAGTGCAAGCTGTCACAGCTCGGGCTTCTAGCTTTAGAGGCTTCCAGTTCATTCCCTGCTGTGTCGGCCAAGTTGATGGCTGTCACACTTACTCCTGGATCTTGAAATATATATTAAACAGGCAGGTTTATGGAGAAGTCATGTGAAATCTCTCACCTGAAATCTTAACTCAGACCAAGTTAAATGTGCTTGTGATGCATCCAGTAAATGTTAACCAAAATCAGAGGAGAATAAGGGGGCAGAGGTGGGCACAGACCATGGGGGGAACTGTGAGAGGTATTCAGAGGAGAGAAACAGTTACCTTCTATCCTCTTCAGCCCCACACAAGTCCCTCAGGCTAAGCAGCAAGTTGGGGGAGACACTTTCTGTTCCAGTGCCGAGGTGCTGGAGGAAGCGTGCTTGGCACTGCCAGTGCCTGCTGTGGCTGTGTGGAAGGCACAGTCCACAGTTGCCCCAATGCTGTGTTCCTGATCCCAGCTTGTGTGCAAAGGAAGGGAGCCCAGATGCTACCCCCAGCCAGCAGCCCTCCCAGCTGCCCCAAGCAAGTTGTATCAAGAAGTGGGGCAGCCAGCACAAGATGTGTCTTGAGCACAGAGCCTGTGTGAAGGCACTTCTCTCCTTACAGACCACGGGAGCTCAGGTCCAGGTGGCAGGAGACCTGCTGCCGAACTCCACCGAGCGAGCAGTCACAGTCTCTGGTGGGCCAGATGCCATCATCCAGTGTGTGCGGCAGATCTGCGCTGTCATCCTGGAGGTACTGGCTGCTTTGGGCTTGTGGGGACCAGCTCAGCCCTCCAGTCTCCTGGGCCACTGCAGAGACTGAGAGATGATCCCCATCAGCCCCTCCTCAGAGCTCTGCAGCCCAAGCTATCACTGTTGAAAGTTCATCTCCTGGGAGGAGGTGGTGGAGTTAGCAGTGTTGTGGGGTTGGCTGCATGGTCTCAGCTTAGCCACATCACGACACCTGCCTAGCACAGCAAAGTGTAACAGAGATATGCTGGGATGGCTCTCATGTCCGGTGAGTCATTGGGAGATGGGACAGTCCAGTCACAGTCACAGCTGTCCCTTGAAAGGGACATCTTCCTTCTTTCTGGCCTCTCCCTACTGTCCCACTCCACAGTATGAGTGCCATGACAATAGAGTCACAAGGATGGAAGGAACCTCAGGGGTCAACTAGTCCTGAACAGATGTAGGATGCACGATTCCTAAACCCTCCCAGACAGATGCTCATCCAGCTTTCTCTTGGAAACCTCCTATGCAGGAGATTCCACAGCTCCCTGGGCAGCTTGTTCCACTGTCCTACCACTCCGCCAGCGAGAAGATTTTTTCCTGAGATTTGAACTAAACCTGCTATGCTGCAATCTTAACCCACTGCCTCTCCCCTGCCCTCTGTTGTGGCTCCACTGGGGACACATTAACACAATGACATGTTCCCCTAGGACTCAGCCGGTTTTGCCAATGCATGAGTCAGTTGTACTATTTCCTCCCGCTTACTTCAGTGCTAATGGCCATTCCAAAACCAAGGTCGGGACCTTCCAGATGGGTGAGACCATTGCATGCAGCTGGGGGCTAGGATGTGACAGAGCTCAGGGGGCACTGGCAGAGGAAGGGCTTTAGGGTAGAACCTGGCTCATGTGATTTCTCATGTGAGAACATTTCTCATGTGATTTCTCCCTGCAGTCACCTCCCAAAGGAGCCACCATTCCGTACCATCCCAGCCTCTCCCTGGGGACTGTCCTCCTCTCGGCCAACCAGGTAAGGGGCAGCTAATACTTTACGGGAAATCTCCCATTCTCAGTAACAGAGAGACACAAATGTCTTCTCCTCTGGACTCCCCACCCCAGAAAGTACCCTAAGGCATTGGGGATGCCTCTCATAGCTGTTCAGAAGGATCCAGAGGTGTAGGTTGTAGCCATGTTGATCTAAAGACATAGGTAGACAAGGTTCTTTGGGTGAATCTGATGTCTTTTATTAGACCAACTAAATAGTTGGAGAACAATTTTTAAGCAAGCTTTCAGGTTCAAGGCCCCCTCGTCAGGCTAAGGAAGTTTCAGCAGTTGATGTAAGGCAACTTCCTTAGCCTGACGAAGGGTTTTTGAACCGGAAAACTTGCTTAAAAATTGTTCTCCAACTATTTAGTTGGTCTAATAAAAGATATCAGATTCACCCAAAGAACCTTGTCTGAAGGATCCAGAGGCATTCCATGGGACTCCCTCAGACCTGCCCCACCTCAAATGACTCCCCCCTGTCCTTATGGAGCCTAGGAAGGAGCCATCCCTTCAAGGGGTCCAGGCTGGAGTCTGGAAAAAGGAGTCAGTGGGCAGGACCAGGAACCAACAAGCAGGACCCAAGGAACTAGGAACAAACAGGCAGGAACTGGGAAGCAGGGAGTCACCAGTCCAAGGCTAGACAGGGAGGCACCTGTCCTGTTGAGCAGTCTGCTGGACACTGAATGACCTGCTGCTTGTAAGTAGGCACTGACAGCCATACCCATGCAGGCAGCTGAGGCCAGCTGGGGGTAGCTAGGCCCCTGGCAGCCAGGTCCACTCAGGGAACTAGGGCCAGCTGGGGGCAATTTCATCTGCCTGCTGCCCCAGCTCCTGTCAGGAGGCAGCTTGCCCAGCAGGCTGCTGCTAGTTAGCAGGGAGAAGATTAGGGATGCTCTGTGTGAGTGGCCAGAGGCTGTCACCAAGATTGGCACCTGGTGGAGGTTCTCAGGGTCATCCACTCTCCTCCTCCTCTCACAGGGCTTCTCCATGCAGGGGCAGTACAGTGGTGTGTCGCAAGCAGAGGTGAGTCCCGCCTTGCATCCTCCACACTGCGGGGATGAATGTCATCTCAATAGTGCAAGGCAATGCCTGAAGGAACCTGGGGGCCAGCCTCTCCCAAACCCCCCATGCACCGATCCTAGCCCTGAGCTATTACATGGCTGTAAGACTGGGCTTGTGACAGCCTCTGGCAGGTCACTTGGAAACCTCAGTGCATCACCCATCTCAGTGAGGAGGTGTCTCCTGGGGGGCCTCAGGCCCAGCCCTGCTATCACTGCCCTGTACTAGAGCCAGCCTGGGTGTCAGGACAGGCTGTGGAGAGCATGCCAACTTACCCCAGGGTGAAGCTGGCCCCTTGTGTTGTTTTCTTCTGTCTGCCTGGTTTCTTTTGCTTTCTCAGCACATCCCATCTCCTGTGTATTCACCCCTGGTGGGTCTCCATGCCTGCCCGCTCCCCAATCTCTTCTCTGCAGATAGCCTCCCCTAATAGAGAGTTTTGGCTCCTGCCTCTCAGCCTGCTGTGGGCTCCAGTGATAGCTGTCTGACTGCTGGGCTAGAGGCCTTTCTTTGCAGAAGTGAGGCCCATTATGATCCACCCTGATAGACACAGGGAGAATCTGAAACATGAGCTGTTCAGTGTCACCAGCCCTGGCCATGGTCTGCGGTTCCTCTGATTATGAGACACAAAGCTCTTGCCCCAGGCAATCCTGCTGTCCCTCCTATGTGCTATAGCTGATGCTGGCTCAAAGCCAAATGGCTGAATGGGGTGACACATCTGCTCTTTGGTGATGGGCAGCACGGTGACTGTTGCCTTGCCTTCACTCTCTTACCTTCTTCCCCTGGGACAGGTGACAAAACTGCAGCAGCTCTCTGGGCATCCTGTCCCTTTTGCCTCTCTGGGTCAGACACCCTCCATGGTACCAGGTGAGGAAATGGTCCCCTCCCCTGGCTTTCCCAGCTGCTATTGCCCTGAACATCCCAGCACCCTCTACGCTGGGGTGGGACCAGCCAATCGGGAACTCCTGATTGTCCCAGAGGGGCAGCATCTTGGGCACTATGGCTGGAAGGGGAGGCTGGGATTCCCTGGGGTTGCCAAATAAACCAGCTGTGCAGGACATAGAAGCACAGCCAGTTTTTTGAGGCCTAGGAGAGGAAGGAGCCCTGTTGCCTATGGAACCAATGCAAACATGGGATGTCTCAGCCCATCCTAGTGCAGGGAGCCTGGGAGCTGAGGATGGGCCTGGGCGCTGTCTCTGAAAGACAGGAGAAGGTGGGTGCATTGGCCTCGGCAGGGCCAAGAAGGACTGCTGCCTATGGGCAGCCAGGAGGTGGTGTCAGGAGAGCTCAAGGCCTCTGGCTCCTCAGCCCAGCCATGGTGGGAACAAAACAGGGCCTGGCTCGGGTGTCTCCAGAAGAGCTCCTGTCATGCTGCTGTCTCTCCTTCTCCCTTCAGGCCTGGACGCCAACCCCCAGAGCACCTCCCAGGAGTTCCTGGTCCCCAATGATGTGAGTGCACTGTGGCCTGCTGTGCACTGGGCCTGAGACTGCTGTAGGGCTGGGCGCTGGCCCCAGGGGCTGCTGCTGATTGGCACCAAGAGAAGGGCTCAGTGGGTCTAACCTCACCCCCTGGCACCTCCACCTGTGGGCCCTGGACTCTGGGGTGTAGGAGGAGGCAGTGCTCTGAGCAGAGAGCAGAGTCTCAACCTCAACCCCAACAAAGGAGCTCTCACCTGCCCTGCCTTAGTGCCCAGATGTGGCCCCTGCTGCTGGGATGGGGCAAAGCCAAACCCCAGATGCAGACCCTGGGCATCAGGCTGGGGTGGGATCCCTTGCTATAGACCCTTCTCTCCAGTTCCCCTGGGGTGAGGCAACACCCCAGTGCTGGGCTATATGGGGAATCAGCCCCTTCCCTCTAAATGTGCCATATCCCAGAGCTAGACACCTCTGCCCTTCCTGCTCTCCCAGGATGCTCCAGCCAGGCTGGGTCACCAGTCCCCCTGCCACCGCTGCAGTCCCCTGCCACCAGGCCAGGCTCCAGCTCTGCTCGTGGCCTTGCCCCTAGGGCGCGTGTGCAGAGCAGGGGGGGCCGCGTCGCCAGCAGAGAGGAATGCGCCCGCGCGCCCCACGCCCGCCCCCAGGGCCTCATTCCAGGCGCCGGCCAGCACAGAGCAGCCTCTGTGACCGGGCAGGAAGCGAGGGGGCCAAGGCAGAGCTGACCTTTATTTCTACACGCCTCCTCCCCCCAGTCAAACCCCACTGCCTGGGGCCTATACAGAGGGCAAGAACTGCAGGCCCCACTTATTCCTGATGGTGCCTGCCTCAGGCCACCACTGCTCTGCACAGGGCATGGCTGGTATTCAGGGTGCCCGGAGCTGCCCACAGCCTAAGGAAACGGGGTGCTGGAGCCCCGGTGCTGTGTCTGCATGGCTCCCAAGGTAGCCCCTGATGTAGGGGAAGCATTGGGGCAGGGAGGGCACAGCTGCCAGCCATAGGGAAGTCTGTGAGTTGCTCAGAAAGCATTGCCTGTACCCGCCATCCCCCAACAGCCACAGCCTTGTGCTTAGCGCCAGGTCCTGCTGCCCCCTGAAGGCCAGAAGGAGTATTTCTGCTCCTCGTCTCGTCCCTCCAAGGGCTGGGGTGGGAATACTCCTGGCTCCTCGTCTCGTCCCTCCAAGGGCTGGGGGGGGAATACTGCAGGCAGCCTCTTCTCTCCATGCCCCCTGGTTCTGTCTCCATCGCCAACACTTCCTCCCTGCCGCTGTCTGCTGCGCCCCCCCAGACACTAACCCAGCTGTGCTCCTCCCCAGCTCATTGGCTGCATCATTGGGCGCCAGGGCAGCAAGATCAGTGAGATCCGGCAGATGTCCGGGGCGCACATCAAAATTGGGAACCAGACAGAAGGCTCCAGTGAGCGCCACGTGACCATCACGGGGACCCCAGTCAGCATCACCCTCGCCCAGTATCTCATCACTGCCTGGTAAGGCCCAGCCTGCCCGAGGGGGATGCTGCGGCAGGGGGCAGCAGCCTGGCCCTGAGCCAGGAGGAGGGGCAGAAACAAATTTCTGAGGTGCATTTGCCCCTGGGGCTGAGAGATAAACATGGGGTGGGAGCTTCTGGTAGCAGCCCAACATTTCCCACCATGACCCATGTCTATGTGCAAACTCTCTGACATCAGCCTGCTCACATGATAGGTGCCTGCCACGTGGGGGACTGGGATGGGTAGTCCTCACTAATGGCCTTTGAAGCATCCATTTTGTCACGGTGACCTCTCTGCAGTCACTCCTCCCCATCCTACAAGCTGTGAGACCAAGTCCTGACTACCCTGAAGATGCCAGGTCTGGCCAAACCACCCCGAGGGGCATTCCCTTCTGCTCCTCCGGCAGGCTCAGTGGCAGAGACTGTTCTGCAGGGCACAGACCCCAGGGCCACATTGCTTCTGCAGTGGCTGCATTTCAGGGCATAAGGATCCCTGTAGATCAGCTCTGGTCAGGATTACACAACCCAGGGCTATACATGCTTCTGTCTTGCCTATGCTAACAGGTCTGCTCTTGCTAGACCTGATGAGAGACTTCCCACCCAGAGCTCTTAGGAAGCCGGGTCTGAGCACCTTGGGTCCTTCACAGTGGAACGGCTTGGGACTTTTGCTACGCACAATCTTGCTGAGACAAACCCCCATGCAGAGCCTTCTATTGGTTTGCCCTAAGACTGTTTCCCATGGACTTAAATTGAACTAAGAGCACCCACACTGATTTTTGGCACTGTTTAACCAATTCTATTTAAAATCCAGCTTAAACAAAGGGTGGGAAAGCCACATGTGCTCAGTGCAGCTCTCTGGCTCCCTGTTTGTGGGATGGTGTATAGCAGTCTGAGCCGGCTGTAGACTCTGGTTCATGGAGCAGGGTTCTCCAAAGCAGAGACTGGTGCTTTCAGATCCAAGTTGCCTCCCTCTGCTGTTCCAGACATGGGCATGTCTGATCCCACCCAGTGTGCATCTCACCCCTTCTTCTTCTTTGTTCCTTCAGTTTAGAGACAGCCAAATCTACCTCCCAGACGCCCTCTGTCTCCAGCCCTGTTGACCTCAGCATGACTTTCTCTCAGCCCCTCAGCCCGGCACCAGCCCCAGCGCTGACAGCAGTAGCTGCACCCCCTCCCGCCTTGCTGGGTGCTCCCTATGCCATCTCCCTCTCCAATTTCATTGGCTTGAAGCCTGTCCCCTTCCTGACGCTGCCGCCCTCCACAGCCACGGGGCACAACGGCAGCCCGCCGACCCACACCACCAAGAGCTCCCCAGCCCATG
>NW_005842348.1:172667-195012 GCF_000455745.1 Alligator sinensis | reverse complement strand
CTACACGACCAAGATCTCCACAGCTAATGGGACGAAGAAAGCAGAGAGGCAGAAGTTCTCCCCGTACTGAGGCCGATGGGCAGAAGGGTGGTGGGGGAAGAGGAGGGCAGGAAGGAGACTCAGGATGCCCATGCCCCACTGTGGGAACCAGAGTCCGTGCCACACCATGTAGCGGGGCTGAGCAGCACACCAGGGGAAGGACCTTGTGGAGGAAGGGGACAGGGCCTGTGAGTACCCCAGAGCTCTGCAGCACTGAGCTCATTAGGGCTGCTGGTTGCACAGCCTTCCCCCACCCACTCCTCCAAACCTAAAGCCCCTGTGTGCCAGGGGATGTTTCAGCCCTACAGCCCCAGTTCCTACCAACCCTACCCTGAGGAGGGCTGGTTCTGCCCTCCCCCCTGTCCCCCCCACCCCTAGAAGAGACTGACCATGCCCACTCCTCCCCCTAGTTTCCTCCCCCTCCCATTTTGGAAAAGCCCATCCGTGTCCCCTCACCCTCCAGATCCCCCTGCAAGAGCTGACTGCCTCCCCCTACCCTGAGCCCCCTGCCCCATGCTGAGAGGGGCTGTCTCTTCTCCCACACACCCCCATGCTTTAGGTTTGTTAACTTTAGGGGATGTTACCCAGCACCACCCAAACTCTAGTAGGAATTTGGGGGTAGGTTTATTGCTGGGCTGGTTCGTGCTGAGGCCAATGTAGGTAAGGCACATCTTTAGGCTATTTCTAGGGTGTTTGGGGGAAGGGGAAAAGGACTGGAAACTGTGCCCTGCTGCAGGCTCTCTGGGACCTACTGGGAAGACCGGGACTGGAATTGTTCACACACTGTGCAGGACTCAGAGTGTTTTTCATGATCTAAACCATGCCCCCCCGACTTGTACCAAGCTGGAAACTCAACATTAATGGCACTCAGTGCCCTAACCCCATGCACCCCTGTCCCAGTCTTCCTTTCAGCCCAAGCCTCTGTGGAAACCACTTGTCATTGCCCTAATGCTGGGAGGGGCCCTCAGGCAGATAGATGGTGGAGGATCTGACAGGGCACTCTCCTGCAAAAAGGAGCCCATGCTCCTGCTTCCTGGAAAGCACAAAGGAAGAAGGGAATGCAGGGCCAGTGCTTGGAATATCACAGTCCCTGTCCCCTGTCCCCTGCCAGAGACCCTCACACTGCAGCCACTACACTGTGGCCTGGGTCTCCAGGCAGGACTGAGGGCAGATTGGCTATGAGAACGGCAGATGTTTGTGTGCCTTGGACTAGCCTGGTGGCTTAGTGGCTATAAGAGAGTTACAGATCTAGGCAAACAACCATTGGCTAGTGAGGAAGGTTCCTGACCTGTCAGGGAAACAGCCTGTGGCAGGATCCCAGCATTAATAGCCAATGAGTGGGTTCATTTGCTCCCATTGGCTGCCAGAGACTAATGGTTGCATGGAGCATCCAATTAGAGCTGGTTATGTTTTGTCCCCTTCCACTGTGGTTGCATTGAGTGAATCCTGGCCAGGCTTTCCCCTAGGGAGTGGCTCCCAGTCTCCACCCTCCTGGGGCCCATTCCTTCCCCCAGGGTGGATGGCACCTCAGCCTCTTCCCTGGCAACAAACCCATCTCAAATGCTCCTTCCTTCTCCAGTCACTCACATAGATCACGCCTGTGAGCATCCACTGCCATAAAGCAGGCCAGGCCTTTCCCTCTCTGGTGATGCTGCCCTGAGGCCTTCTCACAGGAGGGAGGGAGAAAAAGAGAAAGGGCTGAGCTAGTTCATCCCCTGACCTCCTCCACGGGGAAGCAGGTGCATGCTAAAGTGTCCAGCTGAGTTGATGGCCCACCAGGCCCAAGCATTGGTGCATGGACACTCAGCACAGAGACTGATGCCTCCATGCTGGGGCTCAGAAGCAGCACATGGCCTGGCTAATCCTATGTGGGATGCTCAGGTCAGGCAGCAGCGCTGCTGGACTCTTCCTGGTGGGGTATATCTAAGGGCATGCACTAAGGGCATACACTAAGGGCATGCTTGCAGCATGGCTGGGCATGTTCCACCTGGAACCTGGCTAGCAGTGACAGTGAGCCAGCAGGGGCCTCGGCACTGTCTAGCAACCCAAGAGCAGAGTCAGGTGCCCAGTGGGCTTGTCCCACAGTGATTGCTCATGATGACATGGTCCCGTGAATCGGGCAACCTGTTCCTGGTCTGTAACTACTGGGATTCCAACAGCGCACAGTCCCCACTGCTGAATCCCAACAGTGAAAGCAGCTCAAGCTGAGATCAAAGGCATCCACAAGCCAGATCCTCGCTGATGTGAGCCAGCACTGCTCCCCTGAAGCTGCCCAGCATCTGACACCTCAACTTCATCAGGCCAGAACCCAGGTGCTCCCTCCAGCAGAGACCTGGCCACCAACTCTGTACCCTGGTTGGTACAAATGTGTCCACCCTATTCCTCTCTCACTAGTGAACAAACCTGAGGCAACCCCATCAGAGAGCTCCCCCTCCCTCACCGCCTCACGTGAGCCGGCGCTGGCCAGCGTGGGAAATGCTGTACATATGAGTCTATATTTTTTCCTCCTTTGTAACTTATCACTGGTTTAATAAAAAGACAAACTTTGCCAACTTGGGTGTCTGAGGGGCTGTTAGAGCGGCCAGATGCAGAGAAAAAGTTCTGTTGGTTTAGATCCTGTAATGCTGGGTGATCCCCAGGGAAGGATCATGGTGCTAAGGGACACAGGAAATCTTGGCAGGGAGCTTGGGTAGAGATCCACTGGGACATATGGCTTGCCTGTGTGAAAGGACGAGGTGGAGATTGGTGCCAAGATAACAGTTCATTTAGCCACATATTGGGTGTCCCTGCCTGACAGGCAGCAAAATGCTCACAGCCATTGCCCATGCCCTGGACACTGGCATGGGGACTTTCAGGCTGGTTTGGCAAAGTGCTGACTCTCAGGAATCTTGATGCTTTCCTCCATTCTCTGGCTCTTGGAGTGATGTCAGAGAGAGGCATCTCAGCAGTCATTTAAATAGAAAGTGAGTTTCTTCCTTGTTATGGAGAAAAGCTTGAGACCATGATTCAGGTCCCACCTCCAGATGCCAAAGCCAGAAGAAAGCAATGAAAAAGAGCCCAAAGCTACTGCTTTTGAAACTGTTTTTAAAGCAATGTCATGAACGTTGAGGCCTGATTCTTCAATGCCGTGGGTTAGTGATACTGGGAAAAGGCTAGTTCATCCCTGAACCACTTCTGTGGCTTGCAGTCCAAGGGGTTTATGGGACCTGAGGGCTTCACTGCAAGGAATGTTGGGAAACAAGACTGTATGCAAGGGTTTGACCCTTCTCAGGGTATGACTGCTACAGGTGGTCAGGGCTTGAGCCTAAAGAATCACAGCCCAGAGAATCAGGACAGACAAGGGCACGTGGCAGGGGTCCCAACTAGGGTCAAGGAGCAGGAGGGTCAGGAGGCTAAGGTCAGTAAGGGGCTGGGATGTAGGCAATCAGCCTGAGTAGAACCATGAGCCAGCTGGGGTCAGGAACAAGGGGCAGGGAGCAGGACTGGAGCCATGGGAGCTGGAGCAGGCAGCTGTAACTGTAGGGGACTGGGACATGGGTAATTACAAGATGAGCCAGGAGCTGGGGTCTGGACTGGAGTGTGGAAGCTCAAGGGGTCAAGGAGCTGGTGAAGAAGTTGGGAAGCAGGACCCAGGGAACAGGAACCCAGGAACAAACAAGCAGGATCCAGGGACTGGGAAAGCAGGAACCAGCAGGCAGGGCTCAGGAAGCTGAGCTGAAGGACCCAGCAGCCAAAGGCTAGACAGGGAGGTCTGTGCCCTGTTGAGCAGCCTGCTGGGCACTGAACATGCTGCAAGCAGGAAGCCATGTCCATGAATGCAAGAGGAGCCAGCTGGGACAGTTAGGCCCCTGGCAGCCAGGCCTGCATGGGAAACCAGGCTCAGCTGAGGGCAATTCAGCCTGCCTGCTGCCCTGGCTCCTGACAATCCTCAGCAAACCCTGGGATGAGGATTCCTCTAGTTCTGGGAGGGGTCTTGCAACCAGCAACAAGTTGTCAGGAGCTGGGTAGGGGCAAGAGAGCCTCAGTTCCCAATGACCAGCAGCTCAGCTCCTGGGCTGGGCAAAGCCTGCTTTGGGAAGCTGAGGGGTGGCTGCTTAGCAGACAACAGGTGCTGCCCTCCCCTGAGTGCCATGCCTATGTCGAACATGAGATTGGGCAGTGCAGCTTCATCCACTAGGCTCGGTGCCTCCAGCTTTCATCATGCACTAGATCCCGGTCAGACACAACCCCTTGCTCACCCCTGACCAGGATGTGAGGCAGAGCAGGGAGCCCAAGGAAGGGCATTAGCTGGAATGTGCCTCCCCCTCCAGCAGGGCGCCTGGCAGGGCATTGGCTGAGTTTGTGGTTGGGACCTTCAAAAATGCTCAAAACATCCAGCTTGCCTGACAAAAAGCTTCCAAGAGCCATTGCCACAGCAGCCACCATTAACGCATAACCACATCAACTGGGGGCAGTGCCCCCAAGGTAGGCTTGCTCCAGCAATCTGGCAAAGTAGCTGCCGCAGTGGCCCTGGTATTAGAGATGGGGCCTCAATGGCCACGAAATGGGCACCCAGCTGGGTAAAGGCCCCTGGAGAGACAGTGACAGCCAGCCAGCCGGGTGCTGTTGTTCTCCCTTGAATTAACATAGCAAAGGGGAATGTCCTGCACTGTGCAACTGGCCTCTCCCAAGGGGGCAGGGGCCTGTGGCCCTCAGCAAAGTCACCTTCATCCCAGAGCCCATGGGGAGCTGGACCAGTTTGGGATGGTCACTGCTCAGGAAGGTGGGTGGGAGGAATGGAGAATGACACAGAGGCAATGGTTTGCATTTAACCCCTTCTGTGCTGGTGGTCTCTTTGTGAGGTATGGTCACCCCTTCACCCTCTCCCCAGTGAGCATGCTGTATGAGGGGAGGGGGTTCCTACCCCTTGGAAAGGGGGATCTCTCTTTGCTCTTCTCCCCTCCCCACAACATTGAGTCAAACCAAACTCTAGCATCACCTATCTGGGGGCAGGAGCTTCCTGGTCTAGCAGGAGATGGGCTGAGCGGGCCAGGTGTTGTGGTTGTGCAGAGAGGCCCATGCTGCAGCGTGATGCAGGGAGGGAGGGAGGGAACAGAGGCCAGCAGATAAGAGGGAGAATGCAGCTGCTTTATCAACAGCATCCGGTACAATAGAGGAGCTAGTCGGAGGCTGAGATGGCTGCCTCCAGCACAGCCTGTTGCTATGTGAATGGGCAATGCGACCTTTCCCCTGCCTCCTGCCACATGCTCCAGGCAGGGACTGTGGGGCTTGGGGCCAGTGCTGGCTGCCATTGCACAGAGCAGGCTTCTTCCTTACTCCCAGAGCCAGGTGGGATTTGGGGTGCCCACAACTGGCCAGGTCAGGGGACATCATCAGAGATCGAGAGAGGCCATTTGGCCTCATGGAACGCTCCCCACCCCGACCACCGCCGCTTTCTGGACCCCCTGTCCTACAGTCTAAAGGCAGCTCGCTCTCTCCACAGAACAGGGAGGGACCCAGCAGCCAGCAGGTGGGGGCTACGCCCCAAGCAGTGGGGAGGTAAAGCTGTCTGCTCTCCATGGAATAGACCAGGGGCCATGGCAGGCTAACCCCAGGTTCAGTGTGAGCCAGGGAGCTTCCCACACGCGTGTCATGGGCATCTTGCACCTATCTGACTGGGACATCCTCCTTTCTGCCTCCACACAAGTGTCAAAAGCCATGCACTGGACAGAGGGTGGCATCTGGCCTGCTGGACTCAGATGAGGGCTGGAGGGCTTGGAGGCAACAGAGAGGGAGCAAGAGGCACACGAAGACCAAGGAGGCACTACTTGGGGGCTACGGTCGTGGCTGGGGAATGGGAGTGGTTGTGCATCAGGTCAGTGCCTGGGAATGGCAGGGAGGCCTTTGTGATCAGGACATGCGTCCTCTGGAGATGCCTGCTCATGTACTCTTCCCCTTCACATGAGAAAAGAGATAGGGCCCTGGACTAATGGGCTGATGGTCAGACCTAGTACGGCACCTTATGTTCTAAAACCCCTCTGATGTGTCACCAGGCAAAAGAAATAATAAGGAGTTAGTATAAAATCTTCCAGGCTGGGTTTTCCAAGTGGGTGACAGGTAGCCAGCCCCATTACCTCCTGGTTCCACAGGCCCCATCCCAGCTGTCAGCCCAAGGCCCTTATTCTCCACCCATCAGTGATCGAGGGGCAAGGGTCATTTTTAAGCTGTGGCAGGAGCTGGCCCCTCTGCTCTTGAGCCTTTTCACTTCATCCAGTACACCCCATCCCTCAGTGGGATCCTGGAGCCAGAGCTGGGCTGTGGGGTTCATGAGGCACAACCGAGTTCAGCTCACTCCCTGGGGCTGGCAGCGCGTCCATTTGTATCAGTAAACACGGGGCTATGACTCACCACCCATGCCGTGGGACCCAGTTACTGGTGTGATAAGATCTGGAGGATACCTCCTGCTGCAGGAGAGCACAGGGGAAGGCAGCCTTCCCCCCCACATGGACCCATGGGGAGGTTCCAGGATGTGGTGGACAACCCCACACAACACACATAGCTCCTGATGGGGGAGGACGGACAGTGCCTGTGCTGAGGATCAGGACAGAGGTCTGGCTGAGGTCTAGGAGGTTCCAGCAGTACTAATTATGCTGCCCAGACGCCCACTCCCAGCATGGACACACTGCACCAGGGTGAATTGGGGCTAGGAGCTGTGTGGCTTTAGCTCAGCTTGTATCCACGTGCAGACAAAGTCTTAAACAAGCATCGCCTGGCTATCCTAGGGCTGATGCTGGCAGTTGCACCAGCAGTTACAATGCCCCAGTGGAGGTGAGATTTTGGAGCCAAGGTCTTCCGCCACTGATGCTGGGTGAATCATTTCACCATGCTGCATGTAAAACAAGGATGATGATACAGGCTTGTGTCACATGGGAGGGCTGTCTAGCTTAATTTCTCTCTTTGCAAAATACCTGGAGATAGTCCAGCCTCAGTCACACAGAAGGCTCCAAGCTGGTCAGCTAAAATCATTTGCACTGTTGCACGCATGTTGGGAACACCTGAACATCAGGGTAGGGAAGGTATCTAACCATTTGCCATCATGGTTATTCAATGGCATGTTACACCTCCTTTACATGTGGAGAGTGGAGAATGGGGCCTTCTCAATGACTAAGGAAGGAGAAATGGACAATGTGGCATTACAGGTGCTTTACAACTTGAATTCCCAAAGCAACCTAGTCTCCCATTTCAGAAAGACAAGGGGATCTTGGCAAAACCCAATCCAGTGAAGAGTTTGGGCCATATGTGACAACCTGCCAGTGAGCAGCATCTGTCATGTCTTCTTCATTCCTACTATTGGAGACCCCTTACCCCAGAAACACCCTCTGCAGCTCTGTAGTCAGATCTGTCAACAAGCAGTCCCATTCCCTGGTGTGGCCAGGTGGAGAGATTGTGAAACATCACATGGAAGCAGTCTCTGTCAAGCAAAAACAAGCCATGGCTCCAAGCTGTGTGATCAAGTCTATTAATAGAAATCAGTTAAAATCGCTCTTTAAAAAATACATTAGCAGTTAATTAAAAACCTATTACATGTAACCTCAGGCAAGTCCTGCTGTGTGGGCAGGGGAAATCCCCACTCACCAGCACCCGGTATTTAGGGCTGGTTGTCTCTATAGAGAAAAGCATTAACCTTTGTACTGCAGTGGGCTCCGAGCCTGGCACCGAACTCCTTGCTGGTGTGTGATTTGATTGTGATGGCTGCAGGCCAGGTATTACCCCTGCCATGATCCTCATCTGTTACTACCTAGCACCCTGAAATGTGGCAAGCCTCCTATGGTCCCTGAAACTAGGGGCATTACCCCACAGATGAATCTGGCCCCCACCATAAGGAATAAGGACACAGTCCCTTCCGCGTTCCATGGCAACCTGCATTTGTCTCATCGAGTCATTCCAGAGGCTGCTTTCACTTTGGATTAGGCTGAGTGTGCATGAGGTGCCCCTAGGCAGGCAGGAGCTGGCTCCCTGCTGCTTTCCACTGGCTCCCATCACAGCTTGGCACAGCAGCTTCACCTGTCCTGTTTCAGACCTCACAGGCTTTCGAACAGAGCTCTGCTTGCCCAGAACAAGTGTCCATTTCTAGTGTCCATCTCAGATGGCTGCCTATTGAAGTCCCTTTGATGGCACATTCTCTGATCCCATGGGCAGGCACAGCTCTGGGGTCAAGAAAGTGAATCCACACTGAAACCCTCTCTCCACAAGAACAGATAGGGCCTGGCTACCCCTCACTCACAGCTAGAACTCATTAGAGCTGCCTGCTCATCCCTGCTCCTGGAATTGCTGATCCGTAGATCAGAGGGAGGCACGGTGATCCACCAGACTGAAACAAGGGAGAAGGGGACAGAAGGGACCCACAGACCTTCTCCCCCTCTCACAACTATCCAAGTTGTGACTCATTAGGTGACCTCTTGATTTCCCTGACAACCCATCTAGAAGACAAGGTTGTGGCAGGAGCTCTCCAAAAGCTCAAAAGCTGCATCTGGAGTGCATAATGAAAAGTGCTTGGAGAAGAACAGGATTAGCTCTCATAAACACCCATCCCTCCTCCTTCCACCCTCCTGCTGGTTTTCCCTACCCCACTGTGGAACAGCATTGCCAAGTCAGCTTTTCCCTCCCATGCTCAGGAAGATAAATCCTCTCAAATGCATCATCCTTCACCAGATCAGAAAATGGCCAGTCAGGCCTTCCCGTGAGCTGAAACCGCACATCAATCCTCCATGCTGCAGCAGCCAGGATGCAGACCACAGTGACCTGATATCCACCCTAACCCCTGTCCCTTCTCAGTTTGTTTCTTCTGGGATTTGACCTGGAATTCTGAAGCCCATCATGGTCTGGTCCACTGTGTTCCTGGGGCTGGAGTTGATGTAGCTGGACTGGGTCTCCAGTGTGCAGCCAGTCCTTTGTAGGAACTGAAAGAAGTTCTCATGGATAGACCCCTCTGGACTAGAGAGACAGAGGTCCTGGGTCAGGGATCTGTTGAGGCAGTTCCTCCCCAGTCTGGACAGCTCTTCCCGTATCTGACGGTTCAGTAGCCCGTAGAAGAAGGGGTTGATGGCAAAAGAAGAGTAGGCAAGCCAGGTAACAACAATCTCCCCAGGGCCCCCAGCAGGAGTGACTGAGTTAACAGAGCAGTGTAAGTGAAAGGAGAAGAACGGCAGCCAGCAACACAGGAATTGGCCCACAATGAGCACTAAGGTCAAGGCAGCCTTGCTCCCTCCAAACACTCGCTCTGGGGACAGCCGGGGAGGCAGGTTTCTGGTTGTGATGATAGTCACTTGGCTGTTAATGGAGTCTGATCGTTGCCTGGGAGTGGCCGTCCAAGAAGGGACAGGGGCATGCTTCAGGGAAGCAATCCGGGCCACTCTGTAGATGCTGCAGTAGACGGCAAAGATAATGAAGGTGGGCACGATGAAGCAGAGGGTGCTGAAGACAATGACAAAGATCTTCTTGTGGGCTCCAGGGCTCCAGAACACTGTGCACTTACTGGCACTGGTGGCTCCATTGTCTTGGGGCCACCCCACCAAAGCCAAGACTGTGATCAGGACAGATTTAATCCAGATGAAGACCACCACAGTGACTGCCAGTCCAATGGTCATTTTGACCTCATACCTCATTGGGTGGATGATGTAGTAATACCTCTCCACACTGATGACTGAGATGGTGAGAATGGAGGCGCTGATGAAGCAGATGTTCAAAAAGATCAGGGTCTGGCACTCTGCAATGCTATAGATCACCCTGTTGAAGCATGAGGAGCTGGAAATGATCCCCAGTGGCATCAGGAAAATGGCAGACAACAGATCTACCAGGCAGAGATGGCAGACAAAGACAAACTTCCTCAGGAGAGGGGTCTTGAGGATAACTACCATCACAGCTGTGTTGGCGACCAGGGCTATGACATTGAGCAGGACCATGAAGAAGAGGCCAACAGCCTCCTGGAATGTGGAAACCTCAGCTGCTGAAAAAGGGCCTAGCCCCTGAGTAGCATTGAGCCCAGTTCTGTTTGCCATTGCACCTGACAGCTGATTCCAATTTCCCAGCACCTGGACAGCAATAACTGCTTGTCAGCGCCTTCTAGAAGCAAATAAATCCATCACCATTTTCTTCACGGATACATCTTCTCTCCTCTGTGGAAAAAGTGGGAGAAACAGAATGTAGAAGAATTGTAAATGAGCAAAGAGAAAGCCTTACAACTGATTCTGACCCCAAATGACCCTGGGGATGGTAAGAAAACTTCACCTTTCTGGGCATCCACAGAATCCCATTTAAGAGTAGTTCTGTGGTTCTAGGGTTGTTGGCTGTAGCCGTGTTGGCCTAAGGACATACTCAGGCAAGGTTGTTTGGATAGATGTGATATCTTTTATTAGACCAACTAAACTATTTAGATATCACACCTACCCAAAGAACCTTGCCTGCATTCTGTGGTTGAATGTAGTCCTTCAAGCCAACAAAGGCCAGAGAGATTCAGGAAGTGGCACAGGAAAGAGCAAGGCCAGAAAAGGAATCACAAGCCAACCTGGTGAGCCTTCTCAGAGCTACAGAAATCAATGCACGGTGACCTTATCTATCCACCTGTGTATGCCACCTTTAGAGATGTTCAGGACCATAGCCAGACCTTCCAAGAGACATGGGCTCTGGCTGGCTGGGACAGTTCAGCTACATTGTGTGCATCTGTCCTGCTGCATTGGGGGAGCACTGTATGGCTGAAGCTCTTAGAATGGGGTGTAGACCCCCACCTCAGGGACCAGTGAACAACAAGCTGTCTGGTTTGACCCAAGCTATTTAGCATTAAGTAATCAACCTAGGCTGGAGTGAAACTGGTAACCCACAGGTACCTGGCTCCAGGTCCCATCTGATGTCTGGGAGATGAGTAAAGGGGGACAAGAGAAAAGACTGAGGTATAAAGGAGGGGTGTCAAACATATGGCCCATGCACTGGATTCAGCACATTAAGCCATGCCATCTGGCCTGCCATGCTCCTAGAAGAGGTGGGAATGGAGGGGGGCGGAGTGGCACTGCCAAAATCCAAGGTACAGAGCCCCATTGGGACACATTGGCAGTTGTGGGACAATGGCTGCATTAACGCCTGCAGCTACCTGGCATTGCATGCCCCATCACCACATCCAGATCCAGTCCATGAGAAAGCCCTCACAGTCAGAATCCAGCTTGTGGGGATAGAGAGAGCAAACCAGTTTGACACCCCTGGATAAAGTCTATGAAGTCTGGGGAAGAGTGACTGTAAGCGTCAGTACAAAACCAAGGGGTCTCCAGGAGGGCAATCCCTCAGCAACGAGAGGAAACCCCATTCCAGACCAGGCACACACTGCCCAGGAAATGCATAGGTGCAGCAGGCTGCCAAGATCTTGCATTAGGCAAGAGTCACTGAGGGACTGGGCACTTCCTAAGCAGCCAGGATACCCAGAGGTTCTAGAATGAGAGGCACACATGTAAGGGAGGTTCCAGCTGATGCTTCTGGGCATAAGCCAGTCATTAGCTTCTGGGGGGTCAGGAGGTTTCCTTCACTACTCTGAGTCAGCTCATGCTGGGTCCTGGTGGAGACAGGATGCTAACCCTGATGAACCCCTGCCTGATCTGACCTGGCAGTCCCTGGGCACCCGTGGCAATGAACTCAGGGCATATGTGTGTGTGTGTGTGTCCTCACTCCTCACTTCAAATCTGCTGTACCTAAAAAGGGAGATCACTTCTCCCTAACCCTGAATGGCTTTGTGTAGTTGAGGGTGGAGACTTGTCTATTGCACTGTGGGCAGGAACCCCTACAAGAGCCTACTACAGCCTCCCAATTGAAGGATCTCAGCTACACACTATTTCATGGAAATGGGGGATTTCCCCTTAGCTTGCTCCTTTGGCCTTTTGTCTAAGGGCAAGCAAGACTCAGGGGCATCTGAACCCCAAAGCCTCTAGGCTTGGGGCTTGCACGTAGGATGCCTGCCACAGATCAGGGAGTATCTGAAGCCCCAGGCTGAAGAGTCTGGGAGGTAGAATACTTGCTGATGGTAACATCACATGGACCTGAATGACTGAGCTCTGCTCAGTCAATGGAATCTGGAACTGATTTGGCTAATTTAGCTTGAGACATGAAATTAAAAAAAAATCCAGCTGTGTTGCTGCTGTATCTATATTTCTACACACTTTCTTCTGACTGCCCCTGGGCTGCTCTGGCACATTCTGGGCTGAGCCAGTCCTGTCCTCAGGCATCCAGGGCTGGTTGCAGCCCCCTGCCCAGGTTACACAGCTTTAATTTTTCTGGAAACTCATCTGGGCTGCTCCTCCAAGGGGACTTTCCCAATTAAGGATCAAATGCATTCCAAGGGTCTCTGCAGGGCTATAAATCCACAGGCAGCCTTGGAAAGTAGCCAAGGAGGCACTGACATTTCAAGCCCCTCAGGAGCCAGCTTGCAAATTAATTGCCACTTCAAGGTTGGAGCAGTGTCCAGATGAACTCACCCAACTGGCCCCTGGCAGCTCAGATGAACTCTGCAGAACTAGCTGGAAGATTCACCTATCCAAAAGGGTCTAGTTGTGTTGGAGTTTATGGCAAACATGGGCTGGTTGAGAGTCACACCTCTATCATCTGCAGCTTCCCAGTTCAGGACCTTGTACTGCATCGCTGAAGCCAATGCAAGCTTTGCCATCTGCTCCAGTGGCTACAGCAGCATGTCCTAAATACTGAGAGGGAGCATTATTTTCTCCATTTTTAACCTAAACATCACAAAGTTGCTGCATGTTCTGAAGCAAGAATTAGTACATGTGACCATGGCTGAACTGCTGCTGGTGAGTACTCAGGGCTCCTAGGGTGGTGGTGGGGAGGATAAGTGGCTTTTTGTTGAGATAAGCCAGGCAGGTGCTTTGTGGCTCTTCAACATACCATCTTTCTGTACTGCCCTAACATCAAATCTGATGCTGCAGCCTGCCTGTTCTGCTTGTCTCCAATGGATGCTCAGCCTTTTACCTGCCTGGACAATTTCTAATCAAAGGCAAATTTCCATCATAAGCTGCCAGGTTACAAAGCCCCAAATGCTGTCTGCCCTGATGCTGGGCATCCCAGAGCCCCCTGCAGCAAGTCTGTGAAATTGACAAGAATGTCAATTTCACAGGTGCTATTAGCCACAGAACTAATCAGAATGTCAATTTCACCCAGCAGCTGCTGGGTCCAGGGGATGACCTGAAGTGTGGGTTCTGGTTGAGGAGACATTTTCATGCTGAAACCAAATTTAGAAAAGGTGACATTTCCTGGAAACCAGAACCCAGCTTTTTGCCAGTCGCTACTCAGAATATTTTGCTTCCCAAACCTCTGTGCATGAACCTATAATGGCAGCATTATAGAAATATCACCCCCAGCCCCCTCCAAACCAGCAGAAGTTGGCAGCCCTGCAGGAAAGGGCTGTCCTCTCAGAATCCTTCCTTAGCTATCCTGTTTCCCCTGGCTTTCAGATCCATCCCCTGAGCAATGACAAGGGAGGGGCTCAATTCCCAGCTGATTGTTCCAGGATGCCCTCCTGGACCCCTTTCCCTTTCTCTCCCCATTGATCAGCTGCTCCAGAACCAGACAGTGGCTCTAGTACAGCTTCAGAGGTGCAGGGAGATCTCCCACTGCTCATATTCTTTGAATTTCCATGATTCAGATCCTGGGCCAGTTCCCTCTGTGTTCATAGCCATGGGTGCTGCTGAGGGAGGGTTTGAGGCATGAGGTTCTGAGGTCCCACTCATGATCTGGAGCAGAGTACAGGGCAGGGCAGGGGAAACAAGGCAGACAAGAAGGGGGCCTGTGGGCCATGCTGGGGTTGGGTGAGTTGCATAATGGCTGGTCGGGGGAGGCTTTGGGGGGAAAGTTGGGCTCAGAGGGCTGAGCAGTGTTCAGGTCTGGAGAGGAGTGGCAGATGAGTGCAGAGCAAACTGTCAGAACTGTGGTGATGGGTCAGCCTGGAGGGCTGGCTGGGCCAGGGGGACAATGTCACTGCACATGAAATGTCTTCTGGTTTAGCCTGAGAGCCAGTCCAAGTGTGCAGAGGGCTTTGGATCTGGGGCAGGAGGCTGGGGTTAGTCATGGCTCTGTCTGATCCAGCAGGACATTTGGGATCTGACAATCCATGGTCTTTGGATGGGACAGGGTGTCATAGATTCATAGATGTTAGGGTCGGAAAGGACCTCAATAGATCATTGAGTCCGACCCCCTGCATAAGCAGGAAAGAGTTCTGGGGCTAGATGACCCCAGCTAGATACTCATCTAACCTCCTCTTGAAGACCCCCAGGGTAGGGGAGAGCACCACCTCCCTTGGGAGCCCGTTCCAGACCCTGGCCACTCTAACTGTGAAGAAGTTCTTCCTAATGTCCAATCTAAATCTGCTCTCTGCTAGCTACCCAATTGTGCCCCACATGCAGGCAGGGAACAGCTGGGGACATGAATGGCCCTGGATGGGTGCAGACCAGGGCCTGCTGCCCTGAGTAGCAGAACACTCCCCAGTCCCAGTGACAAATGGAGGGATGTACCTAACTGTCCCAGTGAGCTCCCAGGGTATGCAGCACTCTTAGGGCTGGTAGTGCTCTGATTCTGCAAAGCAAAGACCTCTCCTGCTCTTGGTAGCTGGGGATGCCCCATTCCCCCATGTGAATGCAGTGCTGGGGGAACTGCTGTATCCAGCCTGCAAAGCAAGAACCCTGGTCCAGACAGCCATAGCCCCTGTGCTCAGATCCTCATGTGCCACATTTAGTACAGGCAGTGCCGGTGCTCCCTGGTCCCAAGACTCCCTGCTGGGCTGCAGCTGTAGATTGAAGGTGGAGCACCCCTGAGTCTCCAACCTGCACCTCTTAGTGCCTGGAGTTGATGTAGTTGGACTGGGCACCATCCATGGGGTGCCAACATCTGGTGAGCCTGACGCCATGGGGTCATTTGGTACCAGTCACTGTTGTTGGGCGTTTGCCCGTGAGCAACTGGACCAAGGCCAGAAAAACCGTCCAGGGGCAGCTTTGCTATCATGCACACAGTATATTCCCCACACCAGCCCCCATCCAGAGCACCCCATGCCATCCCAAAACACCTCCATCTTCCCCAGGGAAGGGTGTACATTCATGCCAGGGAGGGCAGCATCCATGCCCCATACTGCTGGGTCAGTTCAGCCCCCATTTAGATACAGTGCCTTTTTCCCAGCGTCCCCTCCCCAGCCACTTCAGTGCCATGCTTCCCTATGGGTCCCCTTGCTGCAAGTGCCCGGCAAACTCCTTATCAGCAGTGCCCTTGGAACAGCTCCAGCCCTACTGTCCAATCTGTCCCCAGAGTCAAACCATGCCAGCCCCCTGAGGCATCCCTCGTGCTGGCAGAGGACACTGGGTTTGATCCCAACAGCAGGAGCACCCAGCTGGGCTGAGGGCTGGCAGGGGATTTGGAGAGAGCCTTGCAGGGGACTGGGTGCCAAGCAGCAGCTGCAGATTGGAGGGCAGTGCCAGGTCACCAAAGGAGCCAGTTCTGGTGTATGAAGGTAATCTCAGCCCTAGAGGAGCCAGGAGCAGCAGGGCTATGGGGAAGGTGTGAGACCATTACTAGCATCTCCGCAGGAAGCGAGGCAGGATGGGAATGGTCAGGGATGCCCAGCAGCAATGCCAGGCTGTGTGCCTGGGGTGGGCTGGCAGATCCAGGCTGGGAAGGGTCCCCTTCGTTAGGTGGTGAATGTGTACCCAAGCACCCACAGCCTCCTGCCTGTCTGGGCACCCTTTACCAAGCCATTTCTAACCCAGAACTTGTGCACCAGCAACTTGCAGCAGGGTCTCAGAGGGCACATAACGTCTGATGCTTACAAGAGCTGGACAGAAGTAAAAGGAGCAGTTTTGTGTGGCCAGTCTCATAGGTCCAGATTCTGGACTTGCTCCCCAGAGCACACCAATGAACACACCCTTGCACACACACTCTGCAAAACTACACAGCGCACCAATGGGGCCCTAACACAGCCAGCAACTGGGCCACAGAATCCCCCCTGCCCGGCTCTATCAGCAGCCAGCTCTGCTGCTGCTACCCCTTTCCTGTCCCTCCCTTGCCTCCCCTCCCCTTCAGCAAAACAGAGTGAATGGCAGGGCAGGGCACAGGTCTGGGAGCCAGGCAACCTATTGCCGACTCTGTCACTGATTGGCCGAGCAACCTTGACCACAACACTGTGCCTTGGTTTCCTCTTCCGTGAGCTGGGTGCAAGCCCCATCAGCCACTGCAGCAGAAGACCAAGGTCTCCAGTGCTGTCACTGGGACAGCATCTTCCACAGCCATGGCTAAGGCAAGTCCTCTCTCTGGACACCTGTGCCTACAGCAGGTCTACTCCCAAACAGAGGCACCATTCAAAGAATGACTCCCCCCGCCACGTTACTGCACCAGCCAAGGTTCCTAGCACAGACCTTCCCAGAACAGTGCCAGCTCCTCTCCCCGCCTTGCCACTGCCCCATGGTAATTTCATCTTCTCCTGTGCCCCACAGTGCCTCTCCCTCTCTGATCCTTGGTTACTAGCCCTGGACACATGGAACATGCTACACAGGAAGACTAGAGCACTGGGGAGGGTGCTGGGCACCTAAAAGGATCAGCCCTCGCAGGGCATTGGGGTGACTAGCATCAAGTCATTTAGCAAGACACCCATCCTCCCTGCCTGCCCTGTACCCCCAACTCCTGGGAGGAGGTTACTGACCTGACTGGAGTGTCCCTGAAGCCTCCTCACTGGCTGGGGGCTTCCTCAGCTCATCTCCACCAGGCTGGGGCTTTGTCCTCCCCTGTTGATCACGAGCTGCTGGAGGGGCTCAGACCCCTCCCTGCCCCAGACCCGGGGGCACTACAGGCTTGCCCCAGTCCTGCAGGTAAGTGTGACTGAGCAACGTCTTTGGCCACTGCCTGGCATGAAGGGCTGGCAGCTGCTGTCCACGCGCCCAGTTGCTTTGCAGATTCGAAGCTCTGCCTTCCTGCACCTGCCTTGAGTGAAGCACCAGAGGGTCTCAAGGCATCTGCCCAGTGGGGCTGTGCCCACTTAGTGCACCTCTGTCTGGCATCAGCTCCTGCTCCCCAGCCCTGGAAAGGAGCTGGGAAGCTGCGGGCAGCTGCCGATCTGTGCTGTGGATGGCACAGGCTGTCACTCCAGGTCTCCGCCTGGCCTTTTAAAGCGCTGTCATTCAAATGGAGAATTCTGCTGGGTCCTAACAGCCCCACACTCCCACAGCCACGCAAGGGTGGCTCTGGGCAGGGAAACCCAGTGCCTAGGGGTCACCCTCTCCTCCAGGGCCTGCTTCTGCCATGTTGCCCCTGCAGCAGTAAGCCATCAGGGCAGCAGGAGGGCCTCAGACACAAGTCCCCATTAGCTGGCTCAGGCAGGGAAGAGGACCTGGCTGCAGGATGCTAGTACCTCACAATCCCAGGGCCTTGAAACCCCACAACTCCTCACAGAGTTTAAGGGCTCTGGGATCAAAGCAATTCCACCCTCATCCCAAGCCAGGCAGGGCATCCAGTACTCAGACTAAGGGACAGTGTCCCCCAGGCTCCCCTCTCCTTAAGGGCACATGGCACAGCAGCTCCAGGGGATGCGGACCTGCCTGGTCAAATCATAAAACAGACCAGTGAGGGTCCCATCGTATGTGTGGCAGGGGGCCTTACCAGCCCATCCACCACTGTCAGACCTCCTCAGTGTACCAAAACTGCAGCCTATGGACAGAAAGGGGCAAGATTTCCAATGCGAGGAGAGATCTGAAACGCCCAGCCAGGGATGTCAGAAAAGAGCTGGATTTTTTTTATGAGATCTGTGTGTCTCCCCACATCCCCCTCACCCACAAGCCAGGCCCTTACTCTCCCAGAAATGAAGCTCCCAGAAGGGAGGGACAAGAACTGCTGGTTCCTTTGGAAACTCCTGGCACAGATAGAGAGATGGCCAGGACTGCTAATGCCTTTGGAGACCAGTCCCTCCCCACCCCCAAAACAGGTCTGGGGAAATAGCCCATTTTAAGAAGGGGCTGATGGACGATGTCTCCCCTGAGGAGCGGGGCCCAGCAATTGTAACAAACCCTCAGCTGAGAGGATTTCTGCAGGTATGGAAGGGCTGGAGAAGCAGGGCGAGGGGGAGCCTGGTGTGACAACGGGGCCGGAGGTCTAGGTTTCAGTTAGGGCAGCCTCCAGCCAGAAGCAGATGGCTCTTCTTGTAGGGAGGACAGGCAAGCATCAAACAGCAGGTCCCAATCCTCAGTCGTTCTCAGGCAGCAAAGCTCCCTGCCTGAAGTCCAATCAAACGGTGCCAACACCAGGGCTGAGAACTTGGCCCCTTCAGTATGCCTGTTTCCATAGCAAATAAGGAGGACCAGCCCCTGGGTAAAGATCAGAGGCTTGAACAGCTGTCTGATGGGCAGGAGCCAGTCATGGTGAAAGCCTCAATGCAGGGGAGGACTCCCCCTTCCTCTGGTCGACCAACCAGGCTCCTTGTTGACACTGGAACATGAAGTTTGTTTACATTTTTTTTTAAATGAGCCCATTATTCTCAAGATGTTTTATCGCTGGGTTTAACTGGCCTATGGGCCACAGATGCTGCAAGGGGATTGGCTGGTTTGGATAACAAGGGGTGGGGAGGGCATTGGGGCTGGACAGGATTTTGCACCCATTGACAAGTGATGTCATGCTGTGGGAGAACAAAGCGATTGATGGCAGTCCCAAGGCACAGCCTGCTGCCAGCTCAGTGCCTGGGGGGGTGGCACTGATGGAGAGCAGCGCGTGGGGCACTACCAACAAAGGGTAGCTGCGCTCAGGTCAGTGCCCCAGATGCAAAGGAGGGCTCTGAGCACATGATGGGGGCCTCTGGGATGCCTTTTTACATAGTTAGCACCAAGAGAGCACAGGAAGGGGGACAGGGCTGATGGAGGAAGACTGCCAGAACTATGCAGGCAACCCTGGGTGGGGATAGCTAGTGGGGGTGAGGAGGGAGCAGCAGGAGGCAATGTGCCTGTCTGAACGTGACTCCCAGCAGCACTATTGCCACTGAAGCCTGGGGCTTGGGAGCAGGCTGGAGAGTGCGTGTCTGTGAGGCCCAGATGTGCGGGCTGGGGCTGCTGGAAGCTGCACGTTCCGAGTCACAGCTTGGGGACAGAACGCCACAGCTGCACTCAGGGACAGACACAATGGAGCACGGCCACCAGAGGGGCCAGGCCAGGGCCCCGCTGCTAAGATCAGCTCACAAGCACTGTGAAGGAAGGAAAGTGCTTCAGAGATGGTCCCTATCCCGTCTTCCTTTTTCCCCACATCCGCATGGGTCAGAGACTGAGGTAATCCCAAACCCCAACTGCATGGTGAAAACTAAAAGACTGTCTTAGGAAAGTACTGAGGACGGGTGCACGGAAGCACGCAGGTGACCATTGTAATGGGTGTGTGGGTTTTAAATGCATTTTAAGGTTTGTGTAGAAATGCTTATCCAGGATGCTGTATATAAAATCCCAGCCCCAAGGAGCTCCTGGCTTCAGTGGAATCAGGCTGTCAGCCTCCGACTCCCTAGTGCTGCAGAAGCCATCTCCCCTATCCCTGCCAGGCATGAGCAGGCTGAGGGCCAGTCTCTCAGGCCCAGCTTCAGTAATGCCATCTACATCAGGGTCGCTCCCAGGCTCAATACCCACCTGCCATATCCCAGCCCAGGTAGCACCAGAAGCCACTGCATGGCCCTGTGGTCCCTAGCCCCTGCGGTGTGCCCTCTCATACCCCCACTCCTTCTGTGAGTCAAAACTTTACCTAGACATGGCCCTGCCTGCCTCAGCCATCGCCTCATATCGACACTGCCCCCTCTCCCCACACAGAGCTGCACCAGCCCCAAACACCAACCCACAATTGCTGCTCTGGGCTAGGAAGAGAGGGAGGCTGTTGTTGTGCCCTCTGTCATGAGAGGAAGAGCCAGGGATGCTATGGTCATAGGAGCCACACAAGACCCCAGAATAGATAGGGGAATGTTTCTCACTAGTCTTCTTGCCACCAGTGCTTGGACTAGCACACCCCGTCTCCAACCCAATGCTGACCCCAGCTCCCCACCTCTCTTTGTTGGCTCCTTTTCCATAGTCTCCAAGGTGCCACCTGCTCTACCTTCTTTCTATCTACCTTTTCTGCCACCTCCACAGCCCCTGTGTCTTCTGCCCCAAGCTGCCATCCCCCTTCCTCCCTGGCAGCTGTCTGTGGAGGTGAGGAGCTCTTGCATTCCCAGCCAAAGGAAAGCCCCCTCCCTGCACCCCGCTGCCAGCTGCTCCCAGCCTGGACCCCTTTCCCATGGGCACCACCATGAGTCTCACATTTGGCCCATTTCCCAGGGAAATTCCCCTCCACTGCATCGCCCCTGGGTATTGGAGCTCTAGAGAGGCCACTCTAGGTCCGTTTCCTGCTGGGCAGGTGAGGGGGTGTGCACAGAGATGCTTGGGCACACCAATGGGACAGGACTGGGTCCATGGTGCTGCCTCAGAGCCAAGACTGGGGCCCTTCTCCAGCATCCAATGTGAGTGGCAGGCAGGAGTGCAATGGCATAGACTTTTATTTATAGTAACAAAAGTCCTGAGGGCATCGGCTCCCAGCCCAGGGCCCACCGTTGCTCCTCAGATTTTACCTGGCTCAGGCACCAGAGCTGTGATCTCCCAGAGCTGTGATTCCCCCCTTTTGGGGCACATCATGCAGCACACACCAGCACACCCTTCACCCAGGTCAGCAGGACCCATTGGAGCCAGCAGGCAACGGGCACTGGCAATGTGCTCTTGCTGCCAGGGACATCAGCGCCGTCAATGCCAGTGAGGAAGGTTCCTGCCCACGGTGCTCCAGGTGGTCCCAGCCCCTGGGAAGCCACTCAGAAGTGGAGCTGGACAAGGTAGCGGATGCGACACTGGCTCTCCTGGTAGATCAGGTATTCGCTCTGGGAGAAGGAGGAGTCCTGGTATTGGGGCATGGTGATGGGTGGCCCCTGGGACACCAGCACCTTCTTCCCATCTATGATCAGTTCCTGGTCATAAGCAGGGTCTGGGGGATGGGGCAGGATTAGTGCATAAGAACCTCACCCCCCTCCTTGTCCCATCTTCAGTCCCATCTCCATCACCCCCACTCAGGTTTGGCTCCCCCCCAGGTCCTGTTCTAGGTCTCGCAGCCCAATGCCTGCCCCAGACCCCTTCCACTCTAACTGCTCCATCTCCATTACTAAGTCCCCACCCAGATGCCAACCTATCACCTCCATACTGCCCTGCTCCCATGTCTCTACCCATGAGCTGGCAAGGATGGCCAGCTGGAAGAGCAGACTGGGAAGCTGTGGGCTTACCTGGCTCAGTCCTGCCACAGGCGATCACGCTGTTGTAGTTGGCGGGAGGCTTGCGCAGCGAGGAGTCATCCTGCGTGATGCGATACTCCTTGCCCAGGGCTACCTCATTCAGGAACATGATCCCAATCTGCTTGGAAGTACAGCGCACTGCAGGGAGACAACAGGGCTGAGAAAGGGTCCTGGCTGCAGGTGGCTTCCTGTGCCCAGCCTACCTCTCCCCAGGGCACACAAGGCTCTATTTGCCCTGTTGGCCCTCTCCAGAGCTGGCGTCTGCTAGGAGGAAGAGATTCCTGGCTGACAGAAAATTGGCACTGAGGGCCAACCCTGTCCTACCCCACTTGCCAAGAGGAGGCAGGAGTCTGGGCTGCGAACTTGGGGGTGACAGCAGAATGTCATGAGGCTAGGGGAGAGAGGGGGTACAGTGAGACAAAGGCTGCTGGCTGCCAGGCTGCCATCCAGCTCCCTGGCTCTACCCTCAGCTGTTCACTGTGCTCCCCAAGACTCCTTTGCATGGCCTGCTTTCAAGGACTCAAGTAGAGTGAAGGGAGACAAGAGGACTCCCCTCCCTTTTGGCTGATAAGGGCCTCTTAACCCCATTGCTTGCAATGTCCAACTCAATCCAGCCAAGTGGACTGCACCTCCAACAGGAAATGGAGGCTTCAGTGACAGCATCACACTCCCTGGACAGATCCTCGGCCTGAGGATGCTGCCAGTCTCCCCCGAGCCCTGAGGGAAGCGAGACTGCAGGAGCAGGTGGGGAGCACAGAGTGGAGCAGGAGGCGGCCCTGGGGGAGTTGCACTCAGCTGGGGGAACCAGAGCCTTACCGTATACTGCCGATTTGCTGTTCTCTGAAGCAAAGTAGAGCCCCTTGCCCACGCGGCCGCCTGAGTGTGGCATGATGCGCAGACCACTCTTCAGGATGGCAACGATGACAGCCACATTGGTGCCATGCCATAGCAGGCGCCGGTTCTCCAGGCTCTCATAGGCCT
>NW_005842348.1:157070-172636 GCF_000455745.1 Alligator sinensis | reverse complement strand
TGCAGCACTCAGTTCCAGGCAGAGTCAGGGCTGCGAGCTAAGCTCAAGTGTAGTCACTACACTGGTCTGGTACCCGAGCCAAGATGTACTGGTACTACAGGAAGACAAAAGGACAACAGAAAAGAAATGGCAGACCTCATCTGGTGGAGGGGGGTCTGGCATAGACTTTTACATGGGCAGGCCCTCTGGGGAGAGCAGTGGGTTGGGGTATGGGTATAGAGATAGGTACGTGGGTATGTGCTGTGAACTGTGCAACGGGTTTTTAATGATTTAACTGTCAAAGTGTGCTTTGATCTGCCAAGTGAGACACAGGGGCTGCTTGGCAGAGTGTTGAAGGTACAGTTATTTATACACACACACACACACAAGCTTTTTTTTTTTTTTCCAAAAAGAAAAGGACTTGAGCAGAGATAGATTTAAATGGAATTGTGTAGTGGAGGGTGCACCCCTGTCCAAATGCACTGCAGACAGGTTGCCCTACGCTGTTGTAACTAGCTTCCCACTGGCCAGCTTCCCAGTGGGAGGGTCTCGATTACATGCCGACTTTATGAAAATGGGAGACTCTTCCCTAGCTTGCTCCTGCAGCTGTTCGGCTGAGGGTAGCTGAGACTCGGGAGCATCCAAGCCCTAAACCTCTGGGCTTAGGTTTGCACGTAGGATGCCTGCCATTGGATTTGGGAGTATATGAAGCCCAAGGCTGAAAAGTCTGGGGTGGAGGATACTAGCTAATTATAGAGCCACATACGGCGTTTGAATGATTGAGTTTTGCTTAACTGAAAGGATTTAGAACTGATCTGGCTAATTTGACCTGGAATACATTTTTCCCCAAAATATAAATAAAAAAAGTCAGAGCTGGTAGAAGGGCTGGGTCCTTGCTCAGCAGGTAGGACTCAAAAAGCAAGTATGGAGAGGAGCACCAGCAGGATGAGTGACCCATTTCAGGCAGCAAGGGGAAAGCTGAAGCTTCAGGGCCCTATTAGTTGAGGTTGTATGCAGACTGCCACATATGGGACACTTTTCAAACACCCATCCACCAAGTTACCTTTGCCAAGTAAACCCACTGGTGTCAGCTGTGCTGGGAGCCCTTGGGTGGATAGAGCTCTCCTGGACACCACAGTTGCAAGCACCAGACCAGCAAGACCCAGGACAGTCTATGATTAACGCAACATATGCAGATGTTTAGCTGTCACCCTGAGAGCTTCCATGTGCCTGTGTCCATGCGCCTGTGTCCATGTTAGCAATAGCTATGTGGCAGGGTGATCAGTTCTCAGCAACCAATTCCCAGGCACATTCTGCATCCCAAAGGCTCCTATTTGCTCCCAGTGTGTGAGCAAGGCTCCGAGTTCTCTTAAACCAGCCTCTGAGTGGTCTTCTGCAGACCTCTCACCTCCCCCTCCCGGTCCACCTTCCAGATGTTCAGGATCTTGAGGTTGTGGTAGGTGCAACCAGTCTTCTCGACATAGGTTTGGATCACCTGCAGGAGAATAGAGTGAATCCTGGGGTACAAATACTGCTCTAGCCACCCCCAGCACAAAGATCCATGTGTATCCTCTCAGCTAAGGGCTGGGAGCTGGTCTCTGCCCCACATAAGTAGGTCTTTCTGCCAGGTGCTGGTGAAGGCTTGGACACACCTAAATCAGCCATCTGCTCCCTCAATACCCAGACAACCCCACTCCATGCACCCACTGGCTGCTCCCCAAACAAGGGATTAATCAGGCTGTGGCTCCCCCGACACTTGACCATCAGCTCCACTACTAGGGCCCGCACCCCTAGGTTGCCCACCACAGCCTCAAGGTTCTCCCTGGAGGCCCCCTCAGCCATGCTCTCAGAGCTGGACGGGGAGGGCACCCATTGAGTAGCTGCCTACAAGGCTGAATTGTGCCCTGGTAGGAAACAGCTACCTGCCCACTTTCCAGGTTCAGCACAGCCAACAGGAGGGCTTCATGGGAGGGAAGGGGGGCCTCCAAGGACCAGCCTGGACATGTAGAGGGAAGACATCCTTGCTGCACTCCTGGGGCCCACAGATCTCTGTATTCCTAACCTGTCCTGAGCCATGCCCACAGCTCCTCTCAACCTAGACTAACATTTCTCCTCCCAAACTGCTGCCTACACCTGCTGGTATGGGGCCAGCTGCCACTGTACCTGGTAGTCCTTGGATGTCGGTGCCAGCAGGGAGAGCTCACATTTGAGGAGTGCATAGTCCTTATCCAGTGGATGCGGCACTTCAACCTTCACCTGCTCTTTCTCCTCCTCCTTCTTCTGTGCCTGCAGGCTCTGAGCCAGCTCAATGTCTGCCAGCACCTACCACGGCAGAGACCCAGCCTGAGCTTTACTCTGGAAGCACACGGCGGGGCATCTTTAGGGAAAAGGGGACAGCAATCCTGGGGGTTCCTTGCCCATTGCTTGTCCCAGTACCTCACACAACCTAGCTGAAACATGTGTGCCCCAGAGGTCCTCACAGGAGGCTGTCTCTAGAGAGAAGATGGCACTACACTCCTGATGGCTCAGAGAAGTTTTTCCTGAACACATTAGTGGAAAGGACTGGGGCCTGGGGGCAGGAGCCTGGCAGTGCTGGTCCCTACTGCCACAGCCCACAGAGCAGCAAGCAGCAGACTAGTTGCTAAAGATTCCACACTGGGGTGCTGGCAGAACTGCTTTCCCAACATGCCAGTCTCCTGAAGGAGCAAAAGACACATGCAGGCAAAAAGAGGACACTGCAGCTTCAGGGCAGTCTCTGGATGGCTATTTCCAAGCCTCTTTCCTGCACTGACTGTGCTTCCTGACTCTGACCAGAAAGCAAAGCAGCCAATGACACTTCCAGCTGCATACAGCACTGGGCAGGAGGCACAAGGACAGCCACAGGCAGGAAGGGTTCCCCTCACACCAGGTAATGCCATACTCCCTGTCCCCCAGTCAATCCAGCCTTGCACGAGTTTGCCCTCCTCTGAGCCATGCAAACCGCTGACACCCCCCACAAGGCAGCCCCTATTTGGCTGCACAGAGACCAGGCTGCAGCCCTGTGGGAGATGTGGGGGAGGTCATCCCACCCATGCAGAGGACCCTTACCAGCAGCATGTCCTTCTTGGCCTGGAGGACCTCCTGTGTGTTGATGGAAGGGGGTCGGGCCCGCCCAAAGTTGTGGGGAATGATGGTGTAGAAGTGGGAAGACAGCTCCTCCAGCTGCCTGTAAGGCTGGGACGGTTTCTGCAGGGCCTTCTCAATGGCCTCCAGGGCCTCAAAGCCCTTGGCAATCTGCTGCTTGCTCAGCTTCCCCAGTGGCATCTTCTTCACATCTGCAGGAGGCAGGCAGCCACGGGTGTATGGGATGAGCCAAGTCAGTCGGGGCCCGAGCACTCCACCCATGCCCACCCCACACCCTCCTGCTGGCGAATGACTCGCACAAGCTCTCGAGATCAGGCAGAGGCCTTGACATCTCCCCAGCAGCCTGCAAAGGTTGGGAGTTTCTCTGCCACATGAGAGAAGCTCCTAGGATCCCTCTAACTTCCACCAGCCTCCCAGCTGAGGGGCCTGCACTGCAGACTCCTTCCTCTGAGGCATGGAGGAAAGAGCAGTGTCTCACTTTAATTCATCTCATCCAAACCTCATCAACCCTCCAATTCCAGCTTTGGGGACCCTCAAACATCCCCCTGCCCATGCTTCCCAATCTGGGGTGAAGCTGCCCCCAGCTCTTCTAGTCCCAGACAGCTCCTGAATGGATATCCAAACATCATGCAGTTCTGTGACGCAGGCCCTCTAGGCAGAGGGCACCACACCCACCTCCTGCACTGTGCTTGGGCTCACCAGTGCCAGAACTTGGCCCTGGCTGAGTGGTGGCAGCATCACAGCCCAACATCCCATCGCAGCATGAGCTACAGAGCAGCAGCCTGGCCCCAGGGACAGTTCATGCCACCCTTTAGCAGTGCCCCACCCCTTTGGGGTGTGGGGCCCCTTGGGGACCCTGGCCCACTCCCCTAGGCTGTACCTAGGTTCATGGTCTGCATGGCTTCTTTGAACATGTTGTTGCTAAAGATGAGGGACATCAGCTCCTGGGTGGCCTTGTTCAGAGTACAGGGCAGTGTCTTCTGCAAGCAACTCTTCTCTCCATCCACACTGTCTACCTGGGGAGGACAGGAGACAGCCCAGGGCCAGACTGGCAAAAGAGCACTCTTTTGCACACGTGCACGTACACACACACACACACACACAGCAAGAATTTCCCACCCACCCAATGGGACCAAGCAGCCTAGCTGTGTGGGGAAGATCCCCTCCGCGCACACACTCCACCCCCAAGCTCACTGCCCTCCCCAGCGGTGACCATCTCTGGTGTGAAACAGCCCAAGGTTACAGGACCACTAATACAGGGTTCCTTCACTCCAGCAGCCATGGGGATGAGCTGTTGCATTGAGAGCCAACCACAAAGGTGCCTGTTTAGGCATTGTGCAGGCAAAGTCCCCCCCTCACCCTGTTGCTCCCACAGATGAAGTGACACTTGTGGCAAGACCTTGGCAATACAGCCCCACACTGTGACTGCACAGCAGGGGTGGGTGGGGAGGGGGGGGACACTGCTCTCCATCTCTCTAACAATGCCAAGCCAGCCCTGCAAGCCCTGGGCACACAACACCCTGGTCCATGCTGCCTCAGGCAAACACAGTTGACCCAATGTGGGAACAGCTGGTGAACCCACCCCATGTGCACTGCTCACCTTCACAGACACTTCCCCCTCCTCATCCCCAGGCTGCACCTCGATCAGCGTGTACTTGCCAGCGTGGGCCACAAAGTTTTCCCGTTCGGCCCAGCTGTTCTTGGTCTTCTCCCTAAACTTCTTCTCAAAGTCCGTCTTGGCTGTTTCCAGGGAAGGGAAGCTGGTGAGCTTGGACTGGCCTGGCTCTCCCTAGGAGAGGTGGAAGGGAGCAGGGTCAGGCTCAGCTGTCTCCTTTTGCCCTTTCCCAGGACTTTCCCCTCGACTGGGGCTGGCAGCTGAACTGTATTGTGCAGCCACAGGCACCACGGTTTCCAATGCATGGCTGCAGCCTGTAGGGACTGCAGGACCCAGCATGCTACTCCCCACTTGACCGGGGCAACAAGGTGACACTGCTCACTCGGGACCCAGAATTGCTGCCTGCTGCACCCCTTGCAGCGTGCAGGGGTGCCAGTTCCAGCAGACCTAGCTCCCCCCATGCTGGCTTTGGACTCATCTGCATCTCCAGCTTTGCCAAAATTGAACTGACTCATCTCAGAGCCACACTTGTGCTCTAGTGCCCAGTTTTTCTGGCTACTCTGAGGGAAAAAGTTAATTTTCCCTACCTCTGATGGGGGATGAGGGAGGCATTCATGTATCCACAGTTGTTTGCAAGCTCCCCACAGCCCCAAACTGAACCACCACAAAGAGGAAAGCAGAGACCAGGAGACTCAGGCTGAGGGAAAGCAGGCCCATTTGAGAAGAGAGAACAAATGACTCGGTCCAAGGGGTGAGGGACCATGCCATGGGGGGACAGTGTATTCTTACGAGAGGCGGCATGCGCCCACGTGAGTCCTTGCCAAGTAGGGTGACCACCATCCTGTTTTTTCCCAGGACAGTCCCAGATTTTGGAGGCTAGTCCTGGGTGCAGGGTATGGTCCAGCAGCACAGTACCCCAGGAAGATCACCTGTCACAGCATGCCGCTTCACCTCCATCTCTCCCTGCAGCCAGCCGCTGACTTGGAAGGGAAGGAGGAAGGGATGTCCTGTATTTCCAACTGGGACAGACGGTCACCCTATACTGTGGGGCAAGGATAAGGCAATCTACAGACGAAGCAAAGCCTTCCTAAGGGTGGGGCCTGGCTTCAAGAGACCCAACTAAGCTCCCTGGAAGGCTCCAGAAAAAAGCCAAGACCAAACCTGGACTCTGGGAGAGCTGCAGACTTAAAGCTATGGTTCTATAAGAAAAACCCTTCAAATGCCTGGAAATGCAGTGCTCAGGCCAAACCCAGCTGACCCTGCCCCAACCACCACCTGGCGTTTGCATGCTTTTCTTCATTGTCCTGCTCAACTGTCAGGACAGGCCAGTTAGGTCTCTTCTGCCGGGGAATTCAAACAGCACCCATAAAGAAGTTGTGACCAGAGCTCTGAAAAGTCAAGAAACCTGGCCTGAGGGCTCCTGGTAATGTGTCAAGGAGGCCTGGAAATGACTCATGCATTTGCAAGCAGCATGGTTTGGCCTGTGACCGGAGGCAAGCTGATGAGGTGGGGGAATCTCGCAGCACTCATGGGCATGTGCGCGCACACACACACACACACACCCCTGAGGCAGCTGGGCTCCAGGCACTCAGACAAGCAGCATTCATGATGACAATGAATGGCCTGGGCTGCAACTGGCTCTCTGGTGGCAGCAGCAGCAACTTTTCTGCCTGAGAAGGGAGTTCCTAGCGTGAGGCAATAGCTCCAAAGCAACAATTCGTGGCTAGCACTGCAGCCAAATGTCTGTTATCCTCCCTCTTCCCCGCAGCAGGGTGCTGAGCTCACGAGGGTCCCTGTTTAGCAGAGCTCACCACTGAAGCAACCAGGCTGTGACTGCCATGAGGAAGGCAGCCAACTCCCCCACTGCAGTACCTCCCATGCTTTGGCAAAATGCTCTGCTGCTTTGGTCCCTCTCTCCTGGTCTGTGTGGAGGGGTGGGAACAGCATGCTGTATCCCCTCTGACCAAAACTCCTGGGGGTGTTATCCCAGTGGCCAAGGGCCTGATTTGTTGGTGACTGTGGGCCAATGCCAATGATCTCCTGGGGGGAGGGGAATGACAGTGCCATGATCTGCCTCTAAGGATGGGGGAAGGCAAGAGGATGAGAGGTCGAGTCACAATGTGTGACTCAACACTTCTCTCTCTCCATTTCCCGGACAGAGCAGTTTCCCTGCCAAGATGATTATCCAGGACAGGTTCCAAAACACATGGCCCACGAGAAGATGAGCCCTGCATGGGGAAAAAGAACAACAGATGCAAATCTGGAAAGACTCAGCCATGCTCAGTCCCACGGGATAAAGCAACCCAGTGGTGGCGGGTGCTTTAGCATTATCTGATGGGAACCAAGACAGATGAGCAGCCAGCTCTGCAGACACAGCCAGGAGAGACCGGGAGCTGAAAAAGAAGTTCAAGGAAGAATTCCATTTTGCAGGTATAAGGACCTGGCAAGTCAAACCTGTTAATGAAGCACCGAGGACCCAGACTAGAGGAGCTGCCAGCACCATGGAGACCAACTGCTGGACAAGTGTTAACACCCCAGTACTGGCATGGGTGAGCAAAGACCGCATCACCCCTAATAGAAACCTCCTGGTCAGAGAGAGGAGCTTCCCCTGATGGGTGGGCAGGGGAGGCCCTGTCACATGGAAGGGGCAGGTGCTTGGGAAAATACTCACCACACGGCCCCAGTGGGTCCAGCAGCTGTAGGCGCCATTCTGTTCAATAAGCTGGATGATGTAGAACTTGTTGTTGTTGTGCCCAATGTTGGTTTGGTTCAGCGTGCACTCGTAATCCTCGTGAATCTAAATCCAAAGTACCACGGCATCCACTCAGCAGAAGTGAGGATGGACACTGCACTGCTCTAGGGTCTAACAGGGAGGGGTCCCCCAGGCCTGTCCTGAGGAGAAAGGTGAGCTGACAGGGCTTTTGCTGGGCACAGAGGGGGAGCAGCCTCCTGTCAACTTTGCCAGTGTGCCTCCAGATTCACATGGAGCGAAAGCCCCCAGGAATGCAAAGCCAAAGTTCTCCAAGGGAGGGAGCTTCCCCTCCAGGGCAGAAAGAAGCCCTCTGAAGGACAACATCTAGACAGGTGAAGCAGAAAGGTGTCTCTGCCTCCTGACTGTGCCAGAGGGGAACATGAATCCAGGTAACTCCTCTCTTACCTGGGCATCACTGGCACTGCTCAGATGACAGGCAGAGTCAATTTTGGCTTTAAGCTTCTCCTTGGGTGCTCTCTTCAGTGCCTCCACAGTGGAGTGGAAGCTGTCCACTTCTGGCTCTGGCTCTGGCTTCACCTTCTTGCCCTTGGTTACTGCTTGAGCCTTGGTAGCTGCCTTGCGTTTTGGGGCCATGGCTCCCTTCAGGTAACAATCAGGCTGCTGCAACAAGAATTGGGGCCACCATTAGACTGTACCGAGCCATTTATTCCCCGTGAAGGCAAAATGGAAGGCAAGAGGTTCAATCTCTGCCACAACCCAGCAGTCTGCACAACACCTAGACACAGCTTCAATCTAAACTAATGGTAGGAGAGAACATCAAGAGATCTGTAGGGCCATGGACAGAGAAGATAGAGGCACTGGCAGTCAAGGCAAAAGCTGGGGGTCTGGAGATCTGAACTGCCACCAACTCAACCTTGCAACTTCGTGCAAGCAAGTCATGTTGCAACTGTTCCCACCCACAACATGGGAATGAAAAGCCTTTCCCCACCTCCAAGAGGGGAAGTATGAAGTTTCAGCGCACTGACTTGTGAGGAGTGCTTAGAGATAGACACTAAGCAACTGTATGAAAACTCACATTTGCTAGTGCTCTTCTAGCTGGACTGCAGAGTCTTTCCCATTACCTGCTCTTTCAGAGGAAGCATCTGAGTCAACTCCTTATTTCCTGGCACAATTGTCATCCTGTCCCATCCTCCCCCTCCCAACCTTGTGTACCTCAACAGATCCCAGTACAAGTGAGGAATCAGTGGTCAAGTCACTCCCTGGTATCATGCCTGCCAGAGCTGCACTTGGGTCAGCTCCACCAGTTACGTTTCACCCCTCTTGGGAGCAATCACAAGGACAAACCAAGCCAAGAGTCTGGAGCCTTGTGGAACTGGCCCTAGGCCCTTCTCCAACCTGGGCCTCAACAGCCCTTGGCATGTAACCTCCAAGGCCATCACTTCCCTATCTGCAGGACAAAAAGAGTCCAGGTGGTTTTTGGCTAGCATGACTGTTTTGTCTTGGGTTTTGGCCTCATGTCTTTGCATGTGCTCTCTTACCACAGAGAGAAAAACCCAAAGCAGCTGCTCAAGAATCAACAGCTGTCATAGGTAGGCATGACCAACATTCAGGCGTCAGCCCATGCTCAAACATCTAGCTTGTATTTCTCTTTCCTGAACAGAGGCTGATACGTTTCCTCTTGGAGAACAGCCAGTCCTACCTGGCTTTTTCCCCACCTCGGGTAGTCAAGGGCTACCTGGCCATCCAAACTCCTCTTTGTTCCTTGGGCCTTGGCTGTCAGGACTGGCATAAGGCACAGTGCATGGTGGGAGAACCCCAGTCTGCCTTTTCCTCTGTCTGCCAGGGACTGCATTAAATAGCTAAGGACTGTTCTTTAAGATCTCCCAATACTTCCTGAGCTGCTATCTACCTTCTGCCAGGGGCCCAGAGAATCCCCATTTTGCATTGGTCTGGAACATGAACAGGTCTTTATTCCAGAGAAAGGAAGATGATGATCAGATGCCCCATTCTCTGCTGCTCATGGCCTCTCTCATTCTTTCTAAATACCTGTCCACACTAGTTTGAGAATCAAGACTGAAACCCACATTGTTTCAACTTGGTTAAAAGTAGATCCTACAACACTAGTTTCTAACACTCCTCACTTAGCTATATGAAGAGCCCTACTGCTTGAGAACAATCAACCCATGGTAGTTTTGAAGCACAGCAATAATACAGTTGAACACATCCAAGGAGAAACCTGTTTAAAGAATTTTTAAATGCTGATCACAACCCAGCTGTCCAAAGCCACAAGTATGCACCCCTTGTGAACTGCAGTACCTAGCTGAGTCCAGGAAGCACCCGCACTAGACTCAGCTTAGCTGACCTGAGTTAAACTTTCAGATTTTATTCACCTCTATTTGCAACTCAACAAAAAGTGTCCAACATGAATATACAGCATTCCAAAGCTAGAGCCATAATATCCTCACAAACAAAACATCCCACACAACAAATAGCTAGCTAGGACTGTCCTTTGACTAGCTAGAACAGCTTCCCTTACAGGTTCTCTCTGGCATCATGCAAAGCAGGTTTCCTTCTTGACCAAGGGCCTATTTAGGAGGTTTTAAAAGGAAAAGATGATTCGTTGTGCCCAGTTTTGCTTTGTCAAGTGCATAAATAAAGCCTGAAAGATTTTTCAGAATTATTCTAATATTAAAAACATATGACAGCTCCTAAAAGTAGTGGATACAACCCTGAAAGATTCTGTGGACCACCTGCAAAGTGGCAGAATAACCAAGGAAGCAAAATCCAACTAATGGGAAGTAAAGAAGACTTTTATCGACTCCTTTAAATGCCGCTGTCATCATTAAATGTGTTTATTTCAAACACTCAACAAACACTTTGGAGAAAAGTTCTCTTTGGTAAAGATTGCAGGAGCAATCTGCAGAAACCGTTTCCAAGGATTCCCCCAGTTTACTTAAGACAAAACATACGGAAAGCCAGAGACAAGGCAGCCTAACCCCACAAAGGATGGTCCATGAGTAGAGGGCCTTTTCTTCCCACCGCAGCAGAAAGGAGAAATGAAAACAGCTCCAATGTAGCCCTTCCTTTCAGTCCCAAAGGTAAATTGAATCCAGCTGGTCACCTAGCAATCCTCTGCTGCAAATTCTCTCTTGGCTTCATTTGCCTGCACTAAATCAAAGCAACACAGTGCTGGCACACTGCAAAATAAAGAGGAATTCTGCCTTGGAGACATCATTTGATTCAATCCATAAGGCACTTGGAAGGGAATTAAACATAGAAAACCAAAATGAGGACTAAATGGCAAGGCATCCATACTGCAGAAAAGATCTGGGAATCAGAGCAGCCCACGACTGAATAAGGAGTCAGCTATGCGAAGCTGCTGCAGACTAAGGCAGATGTCGTTCTAAGAGGTACTAAACAAGGGTATCGGAGACAGGACCACAGGAGGTACTACTGCCCTTCACTCAGCATTGGCAAGGCCTCTGCTGTGTGCAGGTTTGAGTACTATGCTTCAAGAAACATGAGGACAAACTGGAGAGTCTGGAGCACAGCAACAAAAATGATTAAGACGGTTGGAAAATGTCATCTAGGAGGTGAAAGAATTGAGTGTATTTAGGCTAGAAAAAAGATGAATGGGGAGTGGTAACTATCTTTAAATAGGCACCAGGTTGTTAGAAAGAGGATGGGGATGGTGATCAAGTGTTCTCTAGGTCCGCTGCAGGACAAGAAGAAATTTGCTTAACTCATAGCAAGGGAGGTTTTGGCTGGATATGAGAAAAATACTTCTAGCTGTGATGCAGAAAGACTACAGAGCAAGGTGGTGGAACCCCCTTCACTAGAGCTTGTTATGGCCAAGGTAGACAAACATCCATCAAGAAAGGTTTTGGTACACCCGAGCCTGCCTTGGAGGAAGGGAATTGGTTGGCTGACCTCCTGAGGTCCCTCCCAGCCGTGTGTGTGTGTGTGTGTGTGTGTGTGTGTACACATATGTGCACATGCACAGAGTCAATGTATTCCAATCTTGTCCCTCCCTACCATGCCCTGCAGTCATTATTCACATTCTGGAGCTCCACAGGACTCCATATGAACATGTGTGTGTCATGAACCCCATTACATGCAACTGTGTACAAATAGGACAGAAGTACACCTGCAGAGCAGAATGCAGTAGGGTCTGGCCAGCTTTTCACCTGCCCCTCTGGGGAAGCCTTGCCTCAGCACAGGTAGTAGCAACAAGGTCAGGTAAGCAGGTATAAGCCTCACAGGTACAAAGGGCAAGGTGGCACACAGGAGGGAGGGGCACAGTTTGTCCAACTGGTCTGGTACCCAGCAAAGCAAGAGAGGCATTGGAAAGGCAGGGATACAGGGAGAGGGACAAGGTGGCACAGCAATTATCATTTGCTCCTGACCCAGGATTTCTTCCAGGACAGGAAAACTGGGAGTCTCACTCCTTCAGTCAGTCCCAGGGCAGACCAATCCTGACCAAAACAACAGATTCAGACCAGCGCCCCTGGTGTCCAGTCATGCTCTAACAGGCCAGGGACTGAACAGAGAGGCAGGATCCCCTCACTTGCCTTCTTAACCCCCCCTGGATCCTGGCAGCAGGGGGAAGCAGAGGGAGTACTGCACTCACCTGCGGGAACTACCTGGGAGCTTGCGGGACTAGGGCTGTTCTTCTGTGTCCGCAGGGAGAGGCTGGCAGGGCCTGATGCAGAACAAGTTTGGACAAGCTGGAGCTGGTGCTGCTGCCTGCTCACTCGATCCCTCCCTCTCCCCTCCTCCTGTGACTTCAGCCTTCCTATGCCAAGCAACTCCCCCAGCAGGAAGGGAGCCAGCTCAGTCCGGCAGGCAGGCAGGAAGGGAGCTGGCAGCACTATACCTTGCTGTCAACCCTGACTCTAGCACCAGTGGGCAGCTCTCCCTCTGTGGACACCTAGCCAAATGGGACCCTAGGGCTGCTGGGAAGCAGGCAGGGAAAGGAAGTGAAATGGCAGCTAGAGAGATCCTCCCCACTAGCAGGGAGGCTGGCCTGGGGTGGCAGTTTTCTGGGCCCAGCTCAGATCAGATTCCTATAGCTCAGCTCTGAACACAGCTGCCTCTCTGCAGAGTACAGCAGGCAGTGAACACCCTCAAGCTGAGGGCCACTAGCGACTCATGGTGCCAGCACCTTCCCTGGTACCACAGGTGTGTGGGTGCAAGGAGTGTGTCTGTGATCCTCACCACACGGTGACCTAGACTACTTACCACATTCCTCAGTCAATGGGAGAGTCCAGGAGTCTTCCTTGTGCCAGGGAGGCTGACATCTGCCTGGGCACACTGCAGTCCCTGCACCTGTCTGCTCCAGCCCTGTCAGTCAGCAGCAATGTGAAGGTTATCACGTTCAGAGGAGCACTCCCTAGCTCTGCACAGACCCCTATGCAGAGGGGCACCGCTCCTTACTCCCTAGCTCTGCACAGACCCCTATGCAGAGTGCCACCGCTCCTTCCCCTCCCCAGCCAGCCACTTGGTGCAGGGGGTGGGGTGGGGTCTCTTCCCATCTGCCCAGGCCCAGGGAGCTGCAGAACTAGAAATAGGGTCCTGCAGGCAGCAGCGAGACCTGCTGCACAGCAGGCTAGAAACAAGCACTTGGCTCCAAACAGCTGAGGCCTGTACAGGCAGCTGTACTCATTGCCCTGTGCTAAGGGCCTCTGCAAGGGAAGCAGAGGCACAGGGACCTTCCAAGCAGGGACCTCAGCTCCCCCCAGCAAGGTCCAAAGAAAGGCATCTGGGCCAGCCACAGTCCTGCAGCTCCACTGCCCATTCAAACCTGCATAAAGAAAGTGAGACATACCCCCACCATCCCAAGCCCACAGAGTTTCAGCCTCAGACACACACCCAGCTCAAGCCCAAGGCTCTTTTCCTGTATCAGAAAATGAGAGTAGCATTGGGCACTGCCAAGAGGCTGAGATGCAGTGCCTAAAATCTGCCTGTCCCCTACTTTGCAAGCCCCCAGGCTCAGCCCCTCTGTACCTTATCACCTGTTTTGTTAATCTATTCTGGCTGGTACCTGTTTTCTCTGCCCCCCTCCCCCTTACTGCCCTTCCTGATCCACCCCACTTCCACCCACCCACCCACTCTCTGATCTGAGGTCGTCTCTCTTCCATGCATGAAAATGCAGTGAGGTGAATGGAAGCAGGGCAGAGAGCTCAGGGCCCCTCCCTACTTCAGCTGTACTGTCCAGGCCTCCTGCAGGACATGCCAAACAAGGCAGGCATGCTCTGCTAGTAGCAAGGTTTGGAGTTTCTTCTCTGTGCAACTGTTTCTAGGCTGGACATGCAACCAGCCAGCAGCTCCACCAGGCATGATGCAACATGGCTTGCGTTCTACAAACAGCAGCTGATGGCTGTGCTGGCTAGCAGGGGCAGGTACCACACACACACAGCAAAAGAAACTTCTCTCATTGGGCTTTCTTCCACACCCCACTTGGTCTCTGCATTGGTACAAGACGGTGTGAACAGACAGGCTGCTGCAGAAATAGTGGCCAGCCTGGGCCTCCCAGCCTTGTGCCACAGGGTACATCAGCACCAGAAGGAAAATTCTCCAGCACCCTGCAAAATTTAGGGATGGGTGCTGATGAGTGTGAAGCTTAAGCTGAGCTGGGCCTACTCACAAATGTTAAAATACAAAATACCGATTACAACTGCATAGTGCAAGAGGATGCAATTTTGTATCTGGACCTTCTGAAAAGAAATAATGAGGCATACTTCAGGGGTGCACTTGGTAGCCATGCTGATCTGAGATAAGAAGACATACCAAAAACTAGAACTCTTGGTTCCAAAATGATACCTTTTATTAGACCAATTGGGAAATCACAAGAAAATTGTCCCTTTTTACAAGTTTTCAGGATCAAAGTCTTTTTGTCAGGCTCTGGGAAAAGAATAGATGGTACACAATGGTAAAAAGTCTCCGTAGGTGGGAAATAAACTTCATTTTTGCACAAAGGGAGCTGAAGATGGAAGGCTGTCCCTTTGGGTTCATGAGAAGACACTCCCATGGACTACTTCCATTTTATCTCACTATATCTATGATGATTTTAAGCAGGCTCCTATGTGTCTGGTATGTGACTGTGTGAAATGTCTATCCTTAATTAATTATTATAATAAATATTTCTTTGCAATTAACTCACGTTTATGTGCAGGAAGAGACATCCTCTATATGGGTTTTCATAGGTGCCTCCTGATTTAATTTTGTTTTGCCACAGTGGTTCCCTTGATCTTCCAAGGGCAACTCCTCAAAAACTGCATTTTTCCCAGTTGTTAAACAGTTTCTCAATATGTTCCAACTCAGTAAAAATTGATAACCTCCTGTTACTGAAGAAGGGAATTCAATCAAAATTGGGACTTTCTGATACCTAATAATGAAGAGTTTGATTAACAGGATTTTCCTGTTAATTATTGCTTGGGTTTCTCTCTTGATTTACACAACTGCAAGAAATGCTTTGAAGATGCTGAGCTAAATGGTATAAAAGAGGAACAAAACAGCTAACAGGGCACGCTTCAAGATTGAGAAATCATTCTGACAACTACTACTGTGCCCAGCTGATCTTCTGGTGAATGGATCGTCGCCTTGAGAAGCTGACAAGACTGAGACCGTCTCTTTGCCTGTATTGGTGAGATAATATTAGGGGTACACCGATCGAGATTTTTTTGGGCAGATACCGATAGCTGAGTTTTAAGGGGGCATATCGGCTGATACCGATCTGATTTCCGATATGCAGCCCAGCAGCTTGAAGAGCAGTGTCCAGCTGGTAAGTCTGTTGTAGTGCAAGAGGATGGGGAAGGGAAGGGTTGTGGGGGGGGCAGCAGATTGAGACTCCAGTGGTGAGGGAGGGAGTGACACAGGGGCTGCGGCAGGGCAGGGCATGGGATGGAGCTGTGGCTTGTACAGGGGGTGCCAGGGGGGTGGCTCCTGCCACTGCAAGCACCCCAGGAGGGCATGGGGGGGTGCCCCACGGATCTGCACGTGGGGAAGGCCAGGCCAGGCTGCTCCTGCAGGCTGGGGCCAGGGGCTGTGCCAGGCTCTTCCTGGAGGGGACTGGGCTGAGCTGTACTGGAGCAGGCAGCAGTGGTGCAGGGAGGGAGGTCCGGGGGGAGGCTATGG
>NW_005842348.1:153048-157060 GCF_000455745.1 Alligator sinensis | reverse complement strand
CTATGGCGAATTTTGGTGTGGCTGCAGCCCCTCCCCCCCCCCTGTAGACCCTTCCCAGCACTGCTGCCACCCGCCCCAAGCACAGCCAGCCCCAGCCCCAGCCTCAGCCCGCAGCAGCCCTTGCCCTTGCCCCACATAGATCCAGGAGGTACACCCCCCATGCCCTCCTGGGATGTGCACAGTGGTGGGAGCTGCCCACCCCCCCCCGCACCTCCTGGATGAGCCGCAGCTTAGTCCTGAGCCCCACTCTGCCCCAGTTGCCCTCCCTACTCCCGCCCTCACTGCCCCACTTGCCCCAGCCCTACTCCCGCCCTCACTGCGGGGGCCTTGATCTGCCCCTCCATACGCCTTCCCTTCCCCCTCCCCTTCCACCACAACAGACTTACTAGCAGGACACTGTTCTTCAAGCTGCCAGGCTGCATTTCGGAAATCAGATCAGTATGGACCAGCAGGCCTCCTTAAAAATCAGCTATTGGTATTGGCTCCAAAAATCTGTCTCTCTTGATTGACACAACCACAAGAATGCTTTGAAGATGCTGAGCTAAAGGGTATAAAAGAGGAACAAAACAGCTAACAGGCCACACTTCAAGAATGAGAAATCATTCTGACAAGAACTGCTACCATGCCCAGCTGATCTGGTGAACAGATCAATGCCTTGAGAAGCTGACAAGACTGAGACCGCCTCTTTGGCTGTACTGGTGAGATACTAACACTTTTACAGCTAAATATACTGGACTTTGCTTTTTTTTAGGTTCATTTAACCGTGAACAGTTGCATTCTGAATAGTCCTGAATCCCATTTTGTAACTTAACAGGTGCAGCTGCCAGGGCTGAGGTCCACGTGCTCAACAAAGGGAGAACAATGCCCTCTAGTGCCTACAGCACAAGGAACCAGACATCTGCAGGCAGCTGTGTGGCAAAATCTCACTCATCCCCTCTTGTAGGCAGGGCATGCCATTGCCACTGCTGAATTTCCTGCGTGCTCTAAGCTTCCAATCCAAACAGAGCCCTGGCACTGCTGTAGGCCGACTTGTGGTGCAGTGTCACAGAGACCCTATGCAGGGGGATGCTTGCTCAGGACCAGTGCAGCCTTGCCTAGTCTCTGAGAACAACCCCTGAAGCCAGACCAGGTGTGGCTTTGAGAACAACTGAGGAGGAGTCAACTTCCCACTCCAAGACCCCCGCCTTTCAGCCTCTCACTCTGGTTCTCTGTGGCCCTGGCTTAACAAGATGGCATCCAGTTCCTCTTCTGAGAGAGGGGCTTTACCTTTTAATGGGAAGAACATGCATAACCTGTTTCCAGCCTTGACTCCAAGGCCAAGCTGGAGAAGTGTGGCTGAAGCAGAAGGCCCTGAGGCCTATTTCTGCATGACCATAGAACAAACCTATGCAAACGTAACAACTAACTTGGTCAGCAAAGGAAGCAATCAGCATGTCCAGTTAAGCCAGTAATGACATTTAACTGAACAGAGTAAAAGGCCTGAATATTAGAAAGACTTTGAGGTAGGTCTGGACCATGGAGTCTTTCTCACTCAACTTGCCAACTCTGACCTTGATTCCTACCAAACCAGGACCCTGCTATAAAATACACTCACTTCTGCCCCTCTCTTGCATATTGCTTCCTGTGGGAAGCTTCCCTCCATTTACATGCCTCCCCTCTAACCCCTGACTCCTTTGTTCAGCTTTTGTTTTCCACTGCTCCACATCCCAGCCCCTTTATACAGGCCTGGGCAAAACAGTTTGCCTAGGCCTCAGTTCCCCCCCAGGCCCGTTTTTTCCATCTCTATAACCGCTACAAAGTAGTACATAAAGCAGATATGTTCCATTTCAGTTGTAGGCATGCTAATAACATTTAGCAAATTATGCAAATCTATGTGGTGCCATATTTTAACCATATGTGTATGATAAAACTTAACAGAAGTTCCCAAAAAACCTCCAAGGCAGGCCAAAAGAACCAGAGTGCTTATCAGCTTTTTTTGAACCTTGTTCGTATGAACTGTTTTAAGTGCATTGGCAAGGGAAGAAGTTAATTTATGGACTACTGAGCACCACCTAGTCTAGGAAGATCCAATTAATGGCAAGAACAAATATAAGGAGGCTCCTCTGTTACATTTCTCAGTGCTAAATCTTGGCTAATTGACACCTTGCAATGACTGCTGAGGAACTGGTTTGAAATTGCTCTCAGGGGCATTGGGAACAAAGTAAGTTTCTTAAAACTTATAGTCCTTTAGCTGAGAATATAAAAATTAGACCTTCAAACACTCCAGTTGGAGACTGGCTTTTGAAATAAATGTAGCCGTTGGCCCTCTGTTCTGACCTCGGACAAAACGGAGAACTGAAAAAAGCTGGGTAAAGAAGCATATCCAGTGTACCTTCCTATACATCTTTCAGTTAAAAAGACTTATTGGGCCTGCACTAAAGTCTATTTTCATTTGCCTGAACAGTCTTCTAGCTAGTTAAAAGCCGACAGGCAAATGGCTCCATTTAGCAGAGTTCAACTGGTTAACAGGCTGATGATCATTTGCCTCAAAACCAGGCTGCCCACTAACATTTAATGACTGTCCTTAGTCTGTGAGGGATATGGTGGAGGTCTTGTCCACCGAAGTGGACGATCATTTATGGCAGGGGTGGCCAACCTGCAACATACGAGTCATTAATAGCACAGACAGCCCTTGTGTGCAGTAAAAGGGAGATCAGGGAGGGGGCAGACATGAGTGGAGCTAGGATTTTAAAAACGGGGGTGCAGACAGCGTGGGGAGTTCTTCCATATAAAGCAGTACTTAAGTTTTCTCCAGGTAAAGAGAAGCAAGAAGCTTTACTAATGTACTAGAGACATAGGGCTATATTATTCAGTTTAACATTAAAGAAAAAAACAAATATAACTTCACTGGAATGGGTTACACATTGTCTGCAGATCTCCATTGTCAGGAGCAGCTGACAGGAAGCAGCACTGCAGAAGAGGAGCTAGCTGGATTGGTGGAACAGGAAAGACCCTCAAAAAGGAGAGGGCTTTGTTCCCAATGCCCAAGGAAGAGTTTAGAAGGAAGCAGGTAGATTTTAATGAGCCATGAATTCAGCTGATGCTCTCATGGCAGCTCAAATGGAGGCGGCTGGTTTGCAATTTGGCTGGAGCAGGAATCAAGGAAGGGTGCAAGTGCACTACTGCACTGCCTCTGGAGAGGGCAGGGAGCAGAGCAGCAACCTGGGGACAGGAGGGTGCAGAGCTAATCTGTGGCCCTGCCGCGGGCAAGGCAGCCTCCACCGCCCAGAGCAACCACTGTCCAAGATAACAGCCAGGACTTGCACTCTGATGGGGCCAGGCCACATGGCTCACATCAGCTCCCCCAGCCCCAGGTCAGCTCCAGCTATCACCAGCAGCCAGCGCCGCCCGCCGCGCTCCCGCCTCCCCGGCATCGCTAGCTGAGGTGCCAGGTGAGACGATGCCCCTCAGGGCAGCAGGTGCTTCGAGACCAAACTGGGACCAGGGGCATCACTCCCACCCTGGGCACCAGTCACTGCTCAGAGCCGGGCCTGCGCCTCCAGCCAGAGCTACGCACCCCAGGCCCAGGTCTTGCTGCCCCTGCCTGGACCCAGGCCCTACTGCTCCCTGCTGCCACAGCAAGGCCGCGCCGCCCCCTGCAGGCCGCCGCAGGCTCCTGCACCCTCGCGGCGCTCACGTACCAGCAGCCCGACAGAGCGCAGCGCGCCTGCGCCGGAAAAAACCCGCCCCCCTCGAGGGAGTCTCTCTGATGGCAGAGACGGTTTGGACGGACAGCGCAGGCCGCCAATAGGATACGAGGAGGCGTGGCCCAAAGGAAGCGCTATCCTATGGGGGAGGGAGGAGAGGCCGGAAAGGAAACTCGGAGAACGAGGCTAGATCGCCCGCCCCCGGCAGCTGTCCCAACCAATGGCGAGGGGGTGAGGGGCGGGGCCGGAGAGGGCTCTGCCCAATGGGAGGGCGCGGGGCTGCGGCTCGGGGCGCCACGTGCGGGTGAGCGGGGCTGGAGCGGGGC
>NW_005842348.1:118552-153000 GCF_000455745.1 Alligator sinensis | reverse complement strand
GCACCGCGCTGACCCCGCGCTCGGTCCGCAGCTCCCCGGCGCGGAGGAGAGGCCCCGGCAGAAGGTCGCCGCTGCCAAGCTCAACGAGGAGATCTCCAGCGACTCGGACGTCGAGAGGTAGCGCCGCGCGTCCCCGTGCTGCTGCGGTCAGGGCAGGGCAGCGCTGCGGCCCCCGGGTGGTGCCGCCAGAAAGGGGGCCCAGGCCGGGCCGTGCCCGCGCTCTTGTCCCCCTCCCCCGCCCAGGGTACACGCTGCATCCTTGGGCAGGGGCTCCGCAGGTCCCTTCCAGCCCGGCTTCTCTACGCCCCAGCGGGAGCGTGATGTGAGAAGCCCCCGGGCGCAGAATCCGGCGCAGGGGTGGCTCTGCCCCGAGCCCTGTCCTGGCTGCTAGCAAAGCCTGGAGAAGCCGCTACCTCCTCTGTCGAGGTTGCAGCCGGGGCTTGATTCCAGGCCAGGCTCTCGCGGGCCCTGCCGGGTGGAAGGGGGTGGAGGAGACTTTCAATGTTGGGCCTGAGCACAGGGTGCTGTGGAAATGCTTGCCCCATCAGTTTGTAACTGCTGACATGACACCTTGAGTAGAAATGTCCGCTTTCTGCATTTTAAAAAAGGCCAATGGGGATATTTATATACTTCAAACAGCTGCCCTGTGCTCGAAGGTCCCTCTTGGCTGGGCATCAGGTAGCAAAGCATGTCTGGAGTACAGTCAGTATGAGTAGAGAGGGGAAAATTATTCCTATGTGTAATTGTCCCCTTTCCTTGTCTGCTGTTTCTAGCCCTGCGTTATCTGGGAAGCGGAAGAGGGACAATGAGGCGGAAGAGGAGATCGAGGAGACAGCTCAGGAAAAGAAGCTGAGATTAGCCAAACTGTACCTGGAACAGCTTCGTCAGCAGGGTGAGCACCTGATAAGCTGGGGGCGATGTGGATGGGTGGTGTAGGGGGTGTTAGGGGAGAGTGCGCTTAGTGAGCCGCTGTCTGGCTGTGGCTCATCCTTGGCTTATACGTGGGGAAAGTGGTCTTCTGTGCTACTTGGAGATGTCGTGCTGGACTGATCTAACTTGATGAAACTTGCTCTTGGAAACAGTCGGTATACAAAGATGAGGCTGTGTTCCCCAAGGATTTCTCAGTCTGAATTGTTTGATCCAAATTAATCTATGGCAAAGCGTAGTTTGTTAATTCAAACTGTTAAGCATGTAAAGGAAATAAGATACGGCCTCTTGTGTATTTGGTACTTCCTTCTTTGCTTACTTTCCTGAACATGGCACTTCACTGTTGTTACACAGGTATACAATGTAAGGCTTGGTTTCTATACATCACAGCGGTTGTGCTGTGTGTGGTGCTTGAGGAATCTGAAGGGAAAGCTCTTCATAGCTATGATGTGGAGCCTGTTATAAATCAGTCACTATTTCTCCCTGGAACAGTCTGGCATGGAGGCACCTCTTTCTTTTCCTAGTTTTTGAGTGCTTCTCTGTCCAGTACTACATCCTGGTTCTACCTCTCTGACCAGGTCCTAGGTTACTGCACTCTACGCATCGGCCGTGACTGTCTGGGCTGTGATTTGGCATGTGTGGGTTTCTCTTTGGGAGTCTGAGTAGCAGTGAATAGACTGACCAGGTAGCTTTAAAATCCAAGTACTAGGCACAAAGCTATTCAGACAGAGTTTTAAAACGGCACTCTGTGCACATATGTAGTACAATCCCTTTCAACGCCAGCAGCTGGCCAAAGCTTGCAGTCTTGTAGGCTCTTCTGGAGTCCAGGGTTTAGTGGCATGGTTTGCTTGCAAGAATGTAGAAGTCTAACTAAGCAGAAGGTTTTAAACCATCAGAGACGGGCTTGGAACTGTGTTTGCATTGGAGAGGTTTACACAGAGCTGTATCAGCTGGGGACACAAGGCTCATACCCTGTAATAAAGGTGCACTGGTATATTGGTGGCATATCGGATTGGCATTGATTAAAAAGAAAATCGACATTATTGGCAATCAGCTTTTTTTGGCTGGTATAGCTGATAATGTCACAGATTAAATGCCATGTACGTATGCACAGTCGCAGCATGCACGCGGCCAGGAACACAGCCTTGCAGCTTGGAGAGCAGGCTCCTGGCAATATGTCTGTGCAGGAGGGAAGGGGCATGGGTGGGGGTGCAGATCAAGGCCCCCACGGTAGGGGAGGGAGGGGGCAGGAGCTGCAGGCAGCTCATTTGTGGGGTGGGGTGGTGGGGCACCTCTCTGCTGCTGTGTGCACCCCTGGTAGAGTCATGGGGAACATGTACCCCCCCCAATATGTGCACAGAGCGAGGGCAGGCTGCCCACAGCAAGGGCCTCTTCCCAGTGAGGGGGCTGGGCCAGGGCCAGGGCTGCGCTCAGGGTGGGGTGGGCAGGCATTGGTGGTGCTGGGAAGGGAGGGCTACAGGGTGGGCTACAGCCACCCCAAAACTCCCCATAACGCACCCCCCCCAATCACCACTGCCTGGCCCCCCTCCCCCATGGGGAAGAGGCCAGTGTAATCCCTGGGCCTGAGCCCACAGTGGGCATCCTGCCTTTGCCCTGTACCCGAATCGGGGGGGGGGGGGGGGGCATGCCCCCCCAGGGGTGCACGCAGCAATGGGGAGCCACCCACTCCTGTGTCGCTCTGACAAGCCACCCATAGCTCTGTCCTGTGCCCTGCCCCATTCCCTTCCTTCACTGGGTGGGCCTCCATCTGCCCCTGCCATGGTGCCCCCCCAAAATGTATGCTGGATGCTGCTTTCCAAGCTGCCGGGCTGCATATAAGCTATCAGATTGGTATTGGCCAATATTTCTGGCTAATAATCGGCCCTTGGTACTGTCCAAAAAAATCTTTATCATGGCGCACTTGGTTCTTCCAGCACCTTCCCTCTCCCTCTCTTCTACACAGCCACAGCTCTGTCAGAAGAAAATAGGTTGGGGGCGGGGCAGGGGAATTAGGGTATCTGTGATGGCAGAAAAGGAACCTCCTTCTGGCAAAGCTGGCCCCATACCATGGCACCCAGCTGTCTTTATGCTGTGGCAAGAGCAGCCTTTGGTAGTGTGGACATAGCCCTCAGAAACCTCTCTGCAGGCTTCTCCCAGGGTCATTCAGTGCTGGTTGGATGAAGCTTCTGCCTTCCTTGCTATGTCCTTCTCCACCCCCATCCTCACACTTTTTCTCAAACTATACCTTGCTAAATCCTTCTGTCTAGAGCTATAGAATTCCTGAGTGGCCTTTCAACTGCCTTTTGTTTTGGGTGGAAATGGGGGCTTAACTCTCCTAGTCTTACAGCCATTTCAAATGGAGATCTTAAATAGAGGGTGGTGGCCAAATCTCATTAGTTTAACCCTTCCTATAATGTTGGCTTGCCTTTCCTCCCGGTAGCTGAGGCAGGCCTGACTTCTTCAGATACAAAAAATGAGCTCCATGTCTTAGCCTGGTTCCCCCAGACAGTTGCCTCCATTCCTACCTTGAGAGAAATGCTTTACAGCCCTTTTTTGGAGCTCTCCAGTTCTTCTGTTCCCTGCCCTGACCCTTAGTCAGCCACAGACCTATAGGAAACTGAGTGCATAGGCTGGACATTATCCCTTAACACCTCTCAAATGTTTTCAGAGCAGTGGTGTATGTTTACCTGTTCCTTGTCTTTTTGCCTGCTTTCCCAAACTGCGTAGTTGACTTACGTCCTGTTCACACAGTGTAGCTGTAGGAACCAGACTGGCATACATTATTCACAAATTGCAGAGCAGCTCCCTAGCATCCAAGGTTGTCACTCTCCAGAGGCTTTTGGGGGAGGCAGAGAATGGGTGAAGTTCCAGGACCTGAACTCAGCACTTGCCAGGTGTACAAGACTTGTCCAGCATGTCTGAGAAGCTCTGTGTGCTCAGAAATCTTCACACAGGAGCAGTTCAGCTTTTTGAAACAGTTTAAGAGTAAGTGTAGATAGCTTACACTGAATGAGTGTGAATGTACTGTTGCTAAAAGGACCTTATTCTGAAATGCTTAATAAGAATGTGGGGGAGATGTTGGGTAGAGAGACATTCAGGCCTTAAATCTGCTACTGATTTGCTGTGAGATCTTGGATGAGGCACTCTGCTTCTCAGTGTCTTCATTTCAGCTCTGGCTTAAAATGGGGATAATCCTGGGAGAGGAAAAAGCAGTGAGCATGAAGGTTTGGCTTTCATCTGCTTGACACCCAAGTTCTGTCTCTATGGACAAGACAAATTGTTTCTTGACCGTAGCAAGCTACCAAATAAAAACAGGAGTGTCTGTTAGCAGGCACTTCGTTTAAAACTGCTACAGCTTTTATGGGTTTGTTTTTTTTTTAATGAAAATTCACCTGCTTAAAATGGCAGAGCATTGGGTGTTTTCATGTATGGCAAGTGTAGGCTGCCATCCCTTGCCCCCACCCCCAGTGAGAGAATCTCCTGGGATGGGCCCACAGATACAGTGTCCTTTCTTGAGCAGCCTTAAAAATTATCCCTGCAAAAGCATGCTGAACCTTTGTGCAACCAGGCAAAGTCTTAAAGGCCTGTCTGTACTGGGGCAGGGGTAGGTGCTGCCCAGCCAGGGTGCAGGGCAGAGCTCCTGACAGCTTTGGTGGGGGGGGGTGTCCCGCTGTGCATATCCCCAGAGAAGGAATGGGGGGGAACGTGCCCCCTGCTTTTGTGTGCAGGGTGAGGATGGGTTGCCCACTGTGGGCTTGGGGCCGGGGGCTGCACGAGTCTCTTCCCTGGAGAGGGCTGGGCCAGCACTGTGTGCAGGGCTGGCAATGGTGGCACTGGGAAGGGGGGCTACGGGGTGGGCTACAGCCACCCTAAAATTTGCTGTAGCCCACCTCCCAGCACCATCACCACCCAGCCCCCTTACTGGGAAGAGACTGGTGCAGCCCTAAGTCCACAGCAGGCCGCCTGCCCTTGCCCCGCGCACACATCTTGGGGGGCACATGTCCCCCCCGCCTCCCCTGGGGGTGTGCTCAGTGGTGGGAGCTGCCTCTCACATGAGCTGCCTGTGACTGTCCTGTGGCCTGCCCTAGCCCCATTGGGGGTCCCTCACCATGGGGGCCTCAATCTCTGCCCCCCACTCTTCTTCCCACCCATCAGCTCCATCCCCTCCACAGACTTGCCTGCCGGACACTGCTCTCCAAGCTGCCGGGCTGCACTCCTGTCCATGTGCATGTTGTGGCTGCGTGCATATGCGCAACATTTATCAGTGACATTATTGGCCAAAAAAAGCCAATTGCCAATGACGTCAATTTTCCTTTTATCAATGCCAGTACAATATGGACTGATATATCAGTGCACCTCTACTGTTTATGCCTTTTGGTGTGGGTCTGGGTAGTCTGGTGTTGAACAGAAGACTACGGTACAGGGAGCTGCTGACCTTTGGCTCAAGGTGAGACTTAAGTCTGGAGTTGACTGCCTAATGAGGGATGCAGTGAATAGGGATCAGTGTACAGAAGTCCTTGTTTTATTGTCTTCTTATCCCCCAACCTCCCTTACTCTGTGCCTTAAGTCTGTCTCTCTGCTTATCTTGGACAGAGGAGGAAAAGGCTGAAGAGGAGGCTTTCAAAGAGGAATTGGTGGCTGGCCGCCTGAAAGAAGATGTGGTGAGTAAGCTGCATAGGCGAGGAAGGCTGGTAGGTGCAGGAGTTCCCTACTTGTACAAGCTGGCTTCCCCTCGTGCACTCCTTGGGAGTCTCCACAGCCTACTCTGAGTGCCTGCCTTGAGGAGTTCGACATGTGGGAGGGAGCAGATTCTCTGCATTTGACCCCTGTATGAGCCCCTAGCTTCTGTAGCTGGCCAGAGCAGAGATAAGTAGCTGCAGCGGGGAGAGGGGATTCCAGGGCAGGGTGTCTCAGTCTTCTCTCAAATAGGTATACACTCTCTGATGCTAAGGCAGACAACTGTTTCGTGCATTGGGGTCGTTTTCTCTGCTAAACTGAGCTGTTCAATCCCTGGAACAGCTCTCTTCTAATTAAACCACATGAGGGCCAAGTGAGATGCACCCCCAAATTTCTCCATTGTCAGACTTCCTGCCTGTACCCTCCAGAAGCCGTTTGCCCTAGCAGCCTATGAACCAATAAGCATGGGACTTGTTCCGTACAAGACATGCCCATTGGCACTCTATCCATGGGGCAGTTGGGCATCTCACTTCCACCCTTAGTAATTAAGCTGTCCTTGTTCCCCACTTCATAATGGTAAAGACCCCTCTCTGGAGCACAGGGGCTGAGGGTCTGTGCCTTTTCTGATCACATCTAACTTGTTCTCCCCTCAACAGCTCGAACAAAAGGGAAAACTGCAGCGACTGATCGCCAAAGATGTAAGTTTGCAAAGCTTCTCCCTGAAAGCTCCACTGCAGACCTCAGCTGAGGCCTCTAGCCATTCTGGGCCAGGGAGGGAGCAAAGCTATTTGCCTGTGCCTTGGCCTGAGTTTCCCTTTCCTAGCTGGTACCATCTCCATTCTTTGAGATTAGTTGTTTTCCCACCATCTACAGCCATCTATGAGTATGCCCTTCAGTGGAACTGAGGATCCTGGTGGGAAAGGTGGTCCATATCTGAGGTTTAGATTTTCTTTGCTCTGCTTCAGCTTCCCTGAGTGACCCTTGAGCTGTATCATGCTTCAGTTCCTCTTCTGTGAGGTTAGGGTCGTAGCTCTGTTTGGCCTTCATGTCAGCTGTGCTTGGTCACCATGTTGATGTGGAGGGGTGTAGAAGTATCTTAAATACTTAAAAGGCCTACAGTTCTACATTTGGGTGTCTGTACTTAAAAGGTCAGTGGTCCTGTCCTCTTGCTGCTCCCAGTGAAGTCAACAGCAGATGGAAATCCAGAGACTGTTACCAATAGGATTCTTTTTGCCAAAGCTCCCCAAGGATTGACACAGCCCCGTCTGATTTGGCATCAAGTGAACTTTAATAGTAACCGCTACACACTATTACAAGCTTCCTCCCTGTCATATGACCTGGCAAGTGGTTTCTTTAGTAGTTATAGCAGTGACCTTTGGTGGCACTGACTTCGAGTCCTCCTCTGGGTGTGTGGGACATTTGTTTCTGGATTTCCCGCTAGTCAAGCAGAAATTCCACAGCTGCCCTCCATCTTCCTAGAGTAGCAGCATGAATACACACTGCTCTTTTGTTTGTCCGTTGCTTTTATAACTTTCTCGTCCTAAATCGTCCAATCCCCAAATTCCTTACCTCATCATTTTAGATAAGGTTCTCCAATCCTATTCAGCTTTTGGTTTTGTTTCCTTTTAGGCAAACTGATATATCTGTTTCACCCACCATACCAGTCACAGCACTCACTTTTTCCCCTGCCTTATAAAATTGTACAGAGTACTTTATTGCTTGGTTCTGGGAAGGCCTAGACTATGGCTGAGAGCCTTTGCATAACTCAGTTTGCCAGCTACAGGGACCCCTGTGCAGTGTATAAAATGGCTTGAAGCACCACAGACCTTGCATGGTGCTGTTTCACAGCAGAAAATAATGGTCCAGAATCATTTGTGGTGTAAAGCAGTGTATTCCTAAGGTAAAGCCAGTAGAGCACTTTGGCCTAGCAAATCTAGCTGGCATAAAACTGAACATGGTGCTCATTCCAGGTCAGAGTTGGGGGTGTAGAATCAGTATTGCTAAGGGCTCAGTGGGGACTGCCACAAGCTTTCTTCTGGAGGAGAGGCCCCAGTAATGGACATGTGTTTGGGCCCTTGTTAATGGGATGCTTTGTATGAACAGCTGCAGCCTCCAGATCCAGCAGAAATCAGGGTGCTACGAGGGCACCAGCTGCCCATCACCTGCCTGGTCATCAGTCCAGATGATAAGTACATCTTCTCAGCGGCCAAAGACTGCTCCATCATCAAATGTGAGTTTCTGCCTCCCTTCTTAGCCAGGGCACTGCAGAGTCCAGTTCAGGCAGTGTGTCCTAGCACTTCCAGAGAATGATAGTAAAGAGCTACCTTGGGCTGAGCTCCCCCTGTGAATGGCATGGACTAATGGTGCTGCAGCGGCCCATTGTGGTGGGTGGGTGGAATAGCTACGTGGTACCCTGCACTGTGCCCCATGCTGTGTAGGCATGGCCACAGAAGCAACATGAATCTGAGCAGGGGGAGAGAGAGTGGGGAGGGCAGGGGTAGAGGAGTCTGCAGTATAGGGCACAGTCCTCCCTCAGGTTTCCGGTGGTGTCTGGCAGGCCAGACACAGCCCGCAGGTGCAGAGGGTAAAGTTAGAAGAGCAGCATGCACTGGGGCTAGTGCAACAATTCTCTTGGAACAAGTAGCCTGTTAGCCCCAAACCTCAGAATTGCCCCTGGCTTGGAGCAAATGAGACCTATGGTGCTTTGTCAGGAGTGAGGCAAGCTGTGTAACATAAGGAGCCTGGGGGAGGGGTTCCTATGGAATGTGGTGGCTGGAGACTAGTGGCTTGTCTGGCTCATCAGTTCATCCTTTGCTTCTCCACCCACTGGGGAATGGAGATCTTTTATCTCCTTGTGTATTCCAAGAGGTGGTGCCTGGGGTCTCTGGCACAGCAGCCCATTTAAGTCTGTAACCTCACTAAAGCCTAGTCCTACAAAGACAAGGTGGAGGTGACTAGTGGAATCTGGTGTCACAGGGGATGTGGAAAGCGGGAAGAAGGAGCACATGATCCGTGGAGGGAAGAAGGGCACAGAAGGGCATGTTGGCCACACAGCACACATTCTCTGCATGGCTATCTCCTCGGATGGCAAATACCTGGTAAGAAGAATTGTCAACGGCTTGGCCCTCCCTTGCAGGTTGGCTTTGAGGGCATTTACATTGTACCTCCTGTAACCTAGTTGCGTTCCCCTCCTCACCCCCATCCCTCTAATGTTAGTCCCTTGCTTGGGCGCTATGTATTTCCCTACCGGCTTTGTCATCTTTTTTGGATTCATAATCCTAAACATCTACTAATAATAGTCCTCAGTTGTGCTGGGATTCAAGGCTTCAGCCACCATGAATTCCTGGCTCTTGCTATTGTTATTCTTACAGACTCTAGACCCCTCCTTATCCCCAGCCCTGCCACTCACTCTCCATTCCTGGCCCACTTCAGAACACGGAAAGGGGTTTGGCTCTGGCAGACCCAGCTGGGCAGTGTTTCCATCTAAATTCTACACGAGTCGCATACTAGCTGTACCTAGGAAGGCTTGTGCATAACTACCCATGTCCTGGTAGCGATGCCTGTCAGACTCCATCTCTTCTCTCTGCCCCAGATCTATCTCTTATCTCTGTCCCAGAAGCTTCGTGGTAGCCATGACCACGTTGTAGTGATCTTGTCTGTGACCTGCAACTGAAACTTGCCAGCCTTCATCTTCTCTGTTGCTAATAGCTCCAGACTGACAGGACCACCCTGAGATGATGAGGAATGGTGAACCTAGTAGTTCTTTGCTCTTCCCAGGGAAGAAAGGAATCTGGGAACTAAACCCAAGTTGGCTGGAGTTGAAGCCAAGCTGGCTGGGACCTTGCCTGCTCGTGGGCTCTGTTCTCTGAGCTTCTTACTGATAGTCTTTATACCCATCAAGCAGTGAGGATGGCTGAAGAGTGTAATTGTACATCTGACTGTGTGGGGCATGTGACCATTGTTATCCAGGAAGGCTGGCTTTGGGCTGAGGTGAGGATGGGGATGAGTGTCCTCTCTCTGGCAGGCCACAGGAGACAGGAACAAACTGATCATGATCTGGGAGGCTGCAACCTGCAAGCACCTGTATACATTCACCGGGCATCGAGATGCTGTATCGGTGAGTGTGATGGGAGAGGCTTGAGTGGGGGGGTCTGTATGAAAAATGGTTCTGGGTACAGGCACCTTCTAGCACCTGGACTCAACCCACTGACCCTGGGATCGCTGGGCAGTGACTGCGGAGCTGGGCCGCAGAGCAGAGTCACTTGGGGAATTTTGGTGGCCTGTTGTGGGCTAGGGGAGTGGGCGTGGTACTGACCAAGGCTGCAACAGCTCACCAAAACTCCTTAAGTGCTCTTTTGGCTCAAATAATTGCCCACCCCTGGCTAAGACCCATGTTTCTCTAGGTTGTGCCTTGGGATGCCTTGTCTCCATGGGACCTTTGTTGTCTTAGTTACAGGAGAGGCTCTTGGAAAATGAGGAAGGGCTGAGTGTAGTGGGGTGGGAAAGCAGCTGCTTCTGGGACCTTCTCACAGTGCTGTCTGTCCTCTTGGAGAATTACTTTCTGAGTTGGTCTCCTGTTTGAACTTAAGCTGCCTGGTTTGCCTCATTCCTGAGCTTGTCTTTCTCCCTGGGAATATGTGTTGTGTGCCTGACAGCTTAGTCCCTTGGAGGGTTGAGGAGCTGAATGTGCCCCTGTTCCGACTGCCCTGTGAGCTCATATTGTTAACCTCTGGGAGCACTTCCTGGGTTCAGAGGGTATGGGCACTGGTGGGTTGGGGCATTGGTGTGCCTGTCCTCTGGGGAATGCTGACCCACTGACAGTTGCCCCATACTGCAGTCCTGGCTGCTTTTGTGCCAGTCTGCTTATCTCGCCTGCTGCTAGTTGTCCTCTTTCTCTCCTGCACATAGGGCCTGTCGTTTCGGAAAGGCACGCACCAGCTGTACAGTGCCTCACACGATCGCTCCGTCAAAGTCTGGAACGTGGCAGAGAACGCCTACGTGGAGACACTGTGAGAACTGAGGCCTCTGTGCCATGGGCTGGCAGAGCTGAAAAGGCTCAGTAGCTTCCAAGGGGGCTCTAGAGATGGAGAGCTGGGCTTTTGCAGGTCTGGGATTCATGGGTGGGGCATCCAGAAAACTGGGGCAGCAGGGTGCACCTTATTTGGTCCCCAAGCTGCTGTCTCTTGGCCCGTCTGCCCAATGAGTGGTGTAATACTTAGGTGTTGCTGAGTTGTCCTGTTGTGAGAATGTGACCAGCAGCTCAGAAGCCTGCCTCAGTGCCAAGCGCCTTAGTGTAGCTACCTTCGACATCTGTGCTCGCTCTTTACCACATCAGTTGAGAGGCACAGCACTGCCTGGCCCATAAGCCCAATAAGGTGCAGCCAAAGGCCATGCTAATCCAGGAGCACATGCAACAGGCCTCCACTGTGCCATGCCCATGAGGGGAGGAGATTCTCTTGGCCATGGAGCTTTGGCAGGAGAGGGGTGAAGCTGCCAAGCTGGGCTCCCTGGATTATTGAGGTGCTCTTGGGACACGTACATGGGAGCCGACAGTTGTACAGCAGGCTGAGGATTCATACTCCATCCTCTTCCTTCCCCACAGGTTTGGACACCAGGATGTCATCACAGGACTGGACAGCCTGAGTCGGGAATGCTGCGTCACATCAGGTGGGAGAGATGGCACCATCCGGGTCTGGAAGATTCCTGAAGAGTCTCAGCTTGTGTTCTACGGGCACCAGTAGGTCTGAGAAGCCCTAGCCCCTGCTTAGGGTTACATGCCATGATGCCTGTGGTCTGCTCTGTTTGTGTTCTCCATCTCTTACAGCAGTCTCCCTGCTAGTTGCATCTTAGTGCCCCTGCCTGTGCCGTGCTGCAGAGATGGGATGAGGGTCTGGACTCCCATCAGCCCATTATTACACTCGGTTCCTCTCAAGCTGGGGTTGGTGGATGTCATGACCACAGCATCCTCCTTTAGCACATGCATTGACCATTGAGTGGCATGCGATGCATTTGGTCTAGCCCTTGGTTATATCAGCAGTACCATCTGATTCATGGGACTTTTGCTTCGAGCTTGCTGGAGTGCCTCCAGGGGTTTGGGAACTCTGGCCATGTTCCCATGTTGGAGCAGCATATAGTGGAACAGTGCCAGGCTGTGCCAGATGGACTGATTCCAGGGATATAACTGGGAGTCACAGGGGGTCGCATACAGTTAGATGTCTGGATGGGATCAGTCAGTAAAAAGGGGAGATCTGCACTTCTTGGAGAAAACCCAGGGAAGGCCAGTGTTCCTCAGGCTGTCTCTCCTTGTAAGTGTCTGTCAGGAAGGCCTCTTAAGGAACATGCTGAGTGTGTCAGTGGGAGCTGGCACTGTGGACAGGTAATGCCTTCTCCTTTAGGAGTTGCATCAGAACAAGCTAGTCCAGGCCTCTGGCATCTGCAGTGAAAGAGTTTGGAACAGCAAAGAAAGACCAAACAAGATCTCTTTTCCTTGCTCCCTTTCCTCCCAGGGGCTCCATTGACTGCGTCCAGCTGATCAATGAGGAGCACATGGTATCTGGTGCAGATGATGGGTGAGTACCTGTGCCAGGGCTGTGGCATCCTGGCGCTTTAATCCCTGGGGCCACTGTCTCTGGCCTCACCAGCTGTTTCTTCTTTCAGGTCTGTTGCCCTTTGGGGTCTTTCAAAAAAGAAACCACTAGCAACTGTGAGGCAAGCACACAGTAACCATGGTGCCCAGGGACTGGAGCAGCCCTATTGGATCTCCTCAGTGGCTGCCATGCTGAACAGTGACGTTGTAGCTACAGGTGCCTCGCGCTGTGAGACCCTAGCTTTTGCTGTTGCTCTGGGCTGGGGGCTATGCAGGTGGGAGGGGGAGGGATGCCCCCCCCCCACTCCCTCCCACCATTTGAGGTCCGGTTTGGAGCCAAGAAACCCAAGGTTTTCCTTTGGCCTTAGGCAGGGTGCTGTGCTGTGCTATGCTGTGCTGTGCCGTGCCATCCTCTTGCTCTGTAAAGCTGGAACAGTGTTGGTCCGGCAGGGAGGGGAGGGTGCTGAGTAGCAGCTTTATGAAATGCTCTGGGGTCACTGCATGTCAGATGTCATTGGGGAATGTATCTAGTGTCCTGATCTCTCAGGGCTCCAAGTGTGGCTCTGCTTTCCTGGGCTTGCATCTCCCAATCAGCCCCAGGGTGTCTGCAGAGCAACAGGCTGTGCCTGCTCTCCTACGTCTAGCATGGGGTCTGGCAAGAAGAGCTGGCATGATCTGGTTGGAGCTGGTCCTGCTTTGAGCAAGGGGTAGACTAGATGACCTCCTGAGGTCCCTTCCAACCATAACTTTCTATGATTACCTTGACACAGGCTCCCACCTGCCTAACATACAGTTTGGTTGTACCTGAATTGTTCTGAGCCTGGACAGACCAAAATGTCAGCCAGTAAATAACCAAATTCAACAGGCTTCTAAAAGGAGGCACCTGAGAGCAGCAGTGTGGGCAAAGTTATGAGTTGGAGGAGAAGGCGCTTCCTCATTGTTCCCTCTCTCCTGTAAGGAAAACAGGCCCTCTTAGTTCTGGCCTAGGTTCTGAGAGGACAGCCCTCCCTGCTGTTGGACTCAGCAACTTCTCAGCCAGTCCCTGATCCTTGCTGCTTGGGGTTAGCTAGGTCATCAGTGCTGCTGGGCCACAGCCCTAGCTTAGAAGCTAACTGATGAGTGAAGAAATATTCCCCACCCCCATGAAAAAGGAGTGATGGGAGCAGGCCGGGAAGAGAGTATGAAAAGAAGAGGGCAGTAAGCTTGAGTTGGCCTCAGATGCATGACACACAGGAACCGACTGGTGAGCTCTGAACAGGGATGATACCTCTTGGGTGGTGGGGAAAGTTTCTGGTGATACCAGCAGGGCCTCTACAGAGACAGGGTCTGACCTGTCATATCTATGTGTTGCTCCACCCAGTTCCCCTCTTCCAGATACGCGTGTCCACTTGCTATTGATCCTGTACAGGGCTGCATTCATCCTGATGCCCAGACTGGTCCCAGTGCCTGCCCAGCAGCTCCTGTTCATGCTGCGAGGGCAGGGGGCCCTGAGGCTTGTGGGATGCTCTTTGTGGATACTGTCTGTGTCCTAGGCCCTCTATAAGCAGGGGGAGATGGGTGTAGTCTGAGGAGGCAGGTGCCTGGTTTGTCCTGAGTGCCTCAGTGAGGAGGGGCCCAGCCAGAACCAAAGGGGCTGCTGGGGGTGCCCTGTGTAGCCCTGTGCAGTCCTCATCTGCCACTCTGTCGCAGGCTCATGCAGCGCCAGCGTGAGGCTGTGGAAGTGCAACGAGGGATTCCGCAAGCTGGAGCTGCTCTTCGACATCCCCCTGGTAAGGAAAAGGCATGGGCACGCTGGTGCCAAGGCTCCGTCTGGCCTGGTGAGGGAGAGGAGAGGGCATACGGGACGGGAAGGTCCTTCGTACCCAGGGTCCCCCATCTCCAGACAAGTGTGGGGCCAAGAGGGGCAGGTGTTACTGAGCACAGGAATGTGCCCAGAGAGGCTCCCTCCTACTTCATGCCTGAATCCTTCAAAGCACCCCAGGGGAGCTGCAAAGACTCCTTACATGTCAGACTGGGATAGCATTACCTCCTGGGAACCAACCACCACAACAGTCCTAGCCTATAGTGGCCCTTGCCTCTTGGAGCTTGTCCTCAGGGCCTTTCTCTCTTTCAGGTGGGCTTTGTCAACAGCTTGAAGTTCTCAAATGCAGGGGACTTCCTGGTGGCTGGAATCGGGCAGGAGCACAGGTACTGGCTGCTTTTGTGCCCTTAGGGCATTCGTTCTCCCACCTTCTTAGTCAGGGCACCCTCCACAAATGTTGGGCTGCTTCAGCTTACCTCGGTGCTTCTCAGCTGGAGTGCTACCACATGCTCCTGCCTCTGTAAGACTTGTCTGATGAGCATAAAGCAGGCAGGAGCAGAATAATGAGCAGAGATCCTGGCTTTCTTCTCGTCCCCTTCAGTGTGCCTCCTGCCAGGAGAAGCATGTGGGCTCAAATCAGGCTGCAGCTGCAGCTGCTTCCCAGCCTGCCTCTGTAGGAGGCATGTGGGACACTTCAACCTGGCCCCAGCATTACCCACGCTGCAGCACTCCTGGAAGGGGTTTCAGCACTGTCTCCCCATATGTCATGGCCTGGAAGAGCCTTTCTGGCAAAAAGACAGCTAGATTTGACTTTTTGATCAGGCTTTTAGACTGTCTCAGCAGCAACAAAAGTTCAGTGATGTACTGGAATGGGGGGAAACCTTCAGGGTAAAGGATACAGGTGGCAGGGGGTGGAAAATGAACCTCCTCTAGCCTTCCTGCCAGCTGACCTGTTCCTCCAAAGCAGTGGCTAGAAGATTAGAGAAATATCCTGTGTAGTGCTGCAAGCCCCAACCCCGCTGCCAGGGCAAAGAGGTTCTAGTCTAGCCTTGCCAGTGATGGGTGTTTGAGCTGGTTGGGGGGAGAAAGTTCTTGTTTCTACTTCCACTTGTGGACTGGAGATGGCACCTTCTGGGTGCCTGGGAGTCTCCTCCCAGCAGATCATGAGGAGCTGTGCAACCTGTTTAAACTGCAGCACCCAGGCCCTTCTTGTGGGGAGTGGGGGCTAGCATTGGCAGCAAGTGGTGTCTTCGGACTTCTGCCTGGCGTGTTCCTCAGGTGGTGAAACACAAACTCAGGGCATCTCTCATTCAGGTTGGGCCGCTGGTGGCGAATCAAAGAAGCCAAGAACAGCATCTGTATCATCCCCCTGAAGAGGATGGCAGCAGCTAGCAGTGTGCAGACGGGTGAAGGCTCCTAACCCAAAACTCCCTCCTGCCTCTGTCTGCACAGTTCTGTCACAGCTGGAGCTTTTGGAAAGAGACTTCGAAGTTCGGTTTTTCATTAAACCATCCCCTCATTTGTATGCCCTGCTGTCTTTGTCTCGCAGTCCATCCTACTTGCCAGAACCTAGGTGGCAGTTGCTAGTGTTGATTGTACACTGGGCATGGGAGGCAAGTGACGGCATTTGGAATGGAGGAGAACATCAGGCCTCCTCGGTTCTTGCCTACCCCTCCTGCAGCTGCCCACTCGCTCCTACCCGCAAAAAAGAAAGTGCAGCTGCCAAACCTGTTCACAACAGTTACGGGCAGAGAGATCTTCTATGTCCATGGGGAGCATTGTGCCATGACAGCCTTGCTTTGGCCCCTTTCCTTTCTGGCCTCCAGCACAGCTGTGCCACACCTCATCGCTGAAGGAGAAAGTCCTCTAACCAGGTGAAGCCCTGCCTCACAGCAGGGCTGGGATCATCCAGTGGAGGCTGAGGGGAGATTAAAGGGAGCAGCACAGGTTTGGGATTTATGGCAGAGATGTCATGAAGAACTTGCTTCCTGCCTACTGAAGGTGGAGCTCTCTGGGAGTTTTGGCCCCTCCTGCTTGTCCTTGGCAGGGGATAACTTTCTTTGGGCAAAGTTAGAGTCAAGCTTGGCTTTGCTGAGGACATCGTGTCATAAGGGAGGAGCTGGAACTTGGCCAAATTGAATGTCTTGGGGTTATGTGAATAAGCAGTGTTCCTTTGGCTTGAGATCAGTCTGGGGCAGTGCACGGGCTGAGTGACAGAGGGACAGGGCATCTAGTACCCTCTGCTGCCTTGTCTTCCCACAGGAACAGACCTCTGACCAGTCTGGTCTCGGCAATATGACTTGCCCTGTCTTCCTGTGCTCAGTTTGCTTTGGGAGATTGTGCATGACTTAACAGTAGGTGAGTTGATCACTGCTGTACTTGAGCCATGCAGAACAAAGGTCACAATAGACCCCTTTCAGCATTTAGGCTCCTGTACAGAGTGCTGCTGCATTTGTTTCTGCCTGGCTCTGGTCTCTGAGCCTAGAGCTCTGCAGTCGGAGAGGGACTTAGACCCTCGGATGATGCATCGGGCTACTTTTTTTTTAAAGTTAAACCAGAGAAGTGGGGGTCTCAGAAATAGGTGCCTGGTGTTGAAATGCTGACCTGCAGGAGGGTGACTTTTCTCTCACTTCAGCAACAGCTAACAGCTGCTTGTTTATTCCTGGCTTCAGGGAAGCTGAGGCTGACTACCAGCAGCTCTGGCTTTGGTCTCTTTTGTTGCCAGCCCCTCCAAGATTTGCCCAGTCTCTTGGTCACAGTGAGTATCTCCTATGCTGGTGAACTGTCAGCAAGCCAAGCCCTTTGCATAAATCCCCAACTGAACTCGGTGCTCATACATACTGGGTGCCAGGAGAGAGAAGAACAATCATTACGTCAGACCCCTTCGTGGCTGCTGTTGCTATTTAGCACCTTTTCATCACTTTGGTCAGTGTTGTCCTTCCTATTTTAGAGATGGGAAAATAGGCACAGAAGGGGAGTGATGGGGCCAATGTCACCCACTTGCCCTTCTCTGTACAGATACTGCCAAACAGGCACCAGCTTGTTACTGACCAGGCATTGACTGGAGCCAGGGACATATCAATTGCTTTGTGACTCCTATATGACCATGGCATCTTGAGGTGCCACCTGAGCATGGCACCCTCAATGCATTGAGCAGCTTACATTCTAAGTAGCAAAGTACATAAAAGAAATGGTATTATCATTTTACTGGGGGAGAGGAGGGCTGTCTACTGCTGAAGGTTGCTTGTAGCTGTTTGTAGAAGAGCAGAGTCCCATGAGCCACCCAGCCCCCCTGGTTAAGAGCTCATATTCCCATGCTCCCTCTCCCCTTGCTTTACACAGAGACTCTATGAAGGCCCCCTGGCTGCTGCAAAGTATTCAATTAAAAAAAATGCACTTTATTTACATAAATTACAAAAATCACAAACTTGTTCACAAAAAAATCTACTCTTAAAAACTCGCATTGTTGGAAATACATGGATCACACTGAGAGCTCTAGCTGAGGTTCAAACAAAACTCACCATTTCTTCTGCAGCCTACAGCATGGGAATTTGCTCTTGTCTGAAAGGCTGCTTCCAAGAAATAGCTTATAAAAATTAAAAAACACCAAGAGATAGATATAGAGTTATATTCCCCAGCCCAGTCTGTCATTTGGTTTTCAGTATTTCCTACTGACCTGGAGCAGCAGGAGTGACGAGCAATGAATAACAGCAGGGGTTGTTCAGTGACATGGAGTAGTGCGCTGATTCTGGGGCTGTTCAGTACCCTGCAGCACACGCCTAGATAGCAGCTGCACTAGCAGTGTTGGTGCTGCTCTGCTGTTAGCTACCCTCCTTTCCTCTCTGTTAGAAGTACAAAGGTGGCAGAAACCCCAGGATGGCAGTGCTCAACTGCTGCATTTCTTAGAGGTCTGTTGGATGCAGGCAGATCCTGTGGTGCCGCCTCATTCTCTAGTTGCTTACCTTGAGATGGGATATGGGGCTGTGAATTCAACCTTGCCCCTTTGTGTGGTGGTACCACTCAGCCCTTCCTACCCAAGAGAATCAGTACAATGGCTAAGATGAGCCTGCTGTCCTGGAGGAAAATGCTGTGGGAAAGAGGTATGGGCAGAAGAGTGCAGCATTGGCACTGGCAGTGTGTCTGAGCTCAGGATGTTGGCTTTCTAGTGCTTAGTACCACCATCCTGGGGCTAGTGGGAGAACGTATAACTGGCAGAAGCCTCCTCAAAGGCATTAGATGTACTTTTGCTTAATTCCTCTGGATTAAATACGTTGATATATATAGATGGTGAGTTTTCCAAGCGGCTAACAATGTAGTTTGGGACAGGAAATGTATTCAGAAGCCGAACTACATTCGGAAGGCAAAAGACAGGTGGCTGTTACATTAACACACTAAGTAGCTTGCGTCTCATGCAACAGTTACCCCTGTGTTTTATAACTGCTGTGTTCCTTTTCCTGCTTCAACTTCCTATGCCAATGGGCAAGACAGTTGCTCCTTGTGTTATTGCCACAGACATACCATGGAGTTGAAATCAAATTGCTTAACACGGTGCAGTAAAGATTTTCTTATGTCCCCCTGCTGATCCTTGTAACCTTTAAATCCCATTGCCCTGTCTTTCCACAGGCTGTTGCTCCCTGTGTTTGTGACAGATGCACACAGACAACAGGAAAACGTCCAACCAGGGAAAAAAATACAAAACCCCGGACCTCTATGGAAGCTGCTGTACAAAAAAAGAAACATCAAGGTGGTTGCCCTACAGCAGAGCCATCTCACTGAGCCTGTGGGCTGCATGTGGCTTGGCCTGGGAGGGGTTAAGTTGTGGCCCCTGGGCTCCTGCCCAGTTGCCACTCCCTCTGTGCTCCACCTTCCTGTGACTTATGCTGTGTCCCTGCCCCAGGGGGTGGGAGTGTGGCATGGGGAGCTGAGGGTGAGCCTGGGACTGTGTGTTTGGTGCAGCAGAAGCAGGGTGGAGGGAAGGGAGAGGTCTGCACAGCATACAGCCCAGGGCGGGGGCCATGGCTTACCCTGGTGTGGCCCTCAGTCAAGTTGGACAGCGCTGCCTTATAGTAAGCTTTGGAGCTATTTGTAACCATAATAAGTAAAATAATTCAGTGTGAAATTAATGTCTCTTCAAGGTTTTTTTCTTCTTTTATTTTTATCTCTTCTGCTATGTAAAGAAGCCCTGGAAGGATTGCTTTTCTATTAAAAAAAAAAAATTAACAGCCCTGTTTGGTTTTTACTTTATATATATCTGGGCTATCATCTATCAGACTATAGATATATTAGAAGAAAATGAATGATGAGTAATCAGCATTAATAATCTTGATATCCCTGTTTTGGCTAAACATTGTGAAGGATTAGAGACTGCAGATAGGGGCTTTTTTAGCCCTCAGTAGAGAGGGATCAGATATGACATCTTTGGAAAGACAGTTTTTCTCCCGTGTGTTTGCCAGGTGTCAGAATTCATTGGTCATTTACACTATAAAAAAGCAAAAGCTCTTTAAAATGCTGTTAAAAAAAATCCTTCTACCTCTTTCAATCTTATGATGTCTTCAGTGTTCAGTCCTAGGGCAAGCACAGGGGGTATCAAGACCTATGGGTAATGTTTTGAACAGGGAAAGTGGGCAAAAAAAGCAAAGCATTATTTTTTAAATGCCTTTCAGGCCTAATTTAGCCACTGGGCAGGAAGGAAGCAATTGGCAATGGAAAACGAAGAGATTGAAAAGCTCTGAGCAGCTTTCTTAGAAATGAACAAAACGGAGGCTTCCTGCCTTTCTCTGCTGGCTCTTGGGTGATAAAAGGACCAAGAGGAATGCAGAGAGGGAGGGAAGCAGATTAGCCATCTTTCCTCTGATGGCATCTTGGAGCTGCTTGGAGAGCTTGTGGCAGGAAGGTTCACTGCAGTTTTCCTTTCTTCACAAACATCTGCTCTCCCTGCTTGTGTGGCTTCCTTCATGTCAGAAGTTCTGGTCGGGGTTCACTGGGGCTGTTTTGATCACTGCCCCCCGCCCCAGTTCAAAACTGGGCTGGTTGGTTTTGAAGCAAGTAGTGATTCACGTGGGGTCCAGCTTTGAAGCCCCCTTTGCCAATATACAAGGTGCAGAAGCAGTCCATACAGTGCTTTCTGCTGCAGATGGGAGCAAAGAGCAGAGAGGGTGCCTAGGGGATCTGGCCTGCTGCCTGGTTTGAATATACCCTAGGGAGCAAAGGATCAGCAGGGGACACAGCAGTGAGGAGCAGTGTGTGCGCCCAGTGAGTCTGGCACAGCATGAATCCTATCACCAAGTACAAAGGAAGCAGCAGACCTTGCCCGCTGCCTCCTACATTGCCTAGGAGCAGCAACCTGTACCCACCGTTCCTTGTCCCTGCCCAGGGGGAGCAGGAGGCAGCGCTCCCCTCCTGTACCTGCCCAGTTGTCTTGTCCTGTCCATTTCCCTTTCTGTAGGATTTGTTTCATCCTGTTTCTTAATCTTCCCCTCAGCCCTTCTGCCAGGCTCCTGAACAGCAGCTATAGCCACCCCTTATCACAGGTGCCCCCTCCCTGCCCCTGCATCATCATAACATTTGATAAGGATAGGCCAGGCAACAGACTCATCCACCTTCCATGGCATGTATGGTACGTGAGTCCTCCTCTCCCTGCCCTGGAGAGCTGTTGTTTAAGAAATCTATCCTGGAAGCACCTTGATTGTCTGTCTCTGAGGGTGGTGGGGTCATATTCCACGTGGGGAGTTCCCTGCAAAATGAGAGATTGGGCCTTGAGCCCCCAGTTAGCTCACCTTAGTTTGAAATCTTTCCCAGTGCCTCCCAGCATCATGGGCTGCAAGGAGGTCCTGGCTTTTACCTTCAAACCATAGCACCTTGAATCCCTTGGGATTGTTCTTGCAGGGATGTAAGAGTGGGGATGGAGGGAGTTGCTCTTCATTCTGGGGAAGAAAGGATCAAAAGAGAGCAGCCTGCAGGATTTGTTCCCTTCTGTGGATGCCTCCAGGCTCCTATTTCAGGGAAGAGAGAAGACAGGAGCTATAACTGCCTGGGCTTTTCTCTCTTCAGTAATTTGTCCTGTGAGAGCTAACATGGGGCTGAAGCTGCCAGGAGAGACTTCTGATTCCACAGAGAAAGAGTATGGTCCATCCACAGCCCAGCTGGTCCAGTAAGTACAATCATGACTGCAAGAGTAGGTCTGTGTGGCTCCGAGCAGGGGTTTGGGAAGAGGAGGGGAGCAGGACAGCAGCAATTGCCACCAGGTTCTCATGCGACGGTTGCTTCCCTTGGGGATAGCTGGCCCAGCGAGGCATTGCTGGGAGAGGGCTGGGAGGACGGCTTGGAGAGACGACAGGCCCAACAGGAACGCAAAAGGCATGTCTGCAGCGGGGACCACAGAGACAGCACCTGCTTGCCCAGAGCGGACACTGGGCACTTCATAAGGACGAGGTTGTGGAGTCCACCACCTCACGCCCATTACACACGGTGGGGACGTACTGAGAGGCCGACCCTGGCAGGGGAGGAACATAGAAAATCATCAATAAAAAGCAGGTCTTGATTCCCAGCTTAATCCTTCCTCCCCCTTCATGGTGTATCACATCCCCCGCATTACCTGGGGAGTCACTGGAGCCACAATGGGGCTTAGCTGGGGCTAAGTTTGACCACAAGCTTTTGCCCAGGGGTAGACCCTTCCTGGCTGTGGCCCCAAATGTAAGACAGTGCAAGTCACGTGTGTGTCCCTGTACCCCAGCAGCTGTACCCTGCTTTCCCACCACCAGGCTTCCCCTCTCCCTCACCCGGGCAGCAGTCACTGGCACTCTGGAGGCCTCAGCAGCATTAGCAGCCATGCTGGTACCTGGCTATTAATGGTGGGGGGGATTGGAGTGGCAAGAGGGTCTCAATGGCTTGTACCATTAGTGGGACTCGGTGCTTGTTCCATTAATTGGGAGGAGGTTGCTCAGTGGTTCATGCCATTAATGGAGGAGGAAGGTTGCAATGACTGGTGCTATGAATGGGAGAGAGGGAACCCATCGAGTTGTCATTACGGTGTGGAGTGGGCCACTTGATGGCTTGTTCCACCACTGGGAGAGGGCAGACAGTGCTGTCAGCCGTTTTCTGTCTGAAGAGTTGCTGATGTGTGAATTTCAGTGCTCTTGAACCAGAGATAGAGCACAAGGCAATATAGCCGGGCCCCTCCCTGCAGCACTTGGGTCCCCTTAGCTCCGAGGTTCCCCCAATGGGACTGCTGCAGGGCCCCACCCCCAGGCAGGGCTGGCCCACGGTGGCTGGGGCCATCAGTCACTCACCATGTGAGTGGCTGGAGCCTGCGGCAGTCGCACTGAACCGGTTCGTCGCAACACGGTGGCTGGCGACATTCTTCTGAGGCTGGAAGAGGATGATGTGCAGCTTGGGTGTGAAAAGGCAGCCAAGGACCACAGTGCCACTGAGACTGACAGAGATACACATGGTGGTGGTCTGGACCTAGAGGAGTGAAGGGCAAGCATCAGCCCAGATGCACACAGAGAGGGGCCAAATATGTACGTGCTGCCTACTTTGCTCAGCTGCAAAGACATGGCAGGGCATGCCCATTGCAGGCCAGAGTTAAAGGCTGCTCCACAAGTGCCAATGTCATGTCCCCAGCCTGGGGGGGGCCATCCACAGATTCTTTTCTAATGGGCACTACTTTACTCCCATCATGGCAGAAATGGGCCAGAACAAAAGCTCTGAGCTCTGGGGAAGCCTGGATCTAACTCTAGCTCCAGACGTGGAACTTAGCCGGCTATCACCTCTATCATAGGAAAAACCCAAATCCTTGTGCTGCAAACGTGGCAAAACCCTTAACTTATACCAGCTGAAAAATGTCCATGTTCAGCCTCATGTCTGCTTCCTAACCAGATACAAATCTTCACCCTTTACCATGAATGGCGCGTGCCCCAGCGGCTGTCGGGGCATGGCAGTGGTAGGAGCGCAGCAGCAGTAAGTGCGGAGCTCCCGCAGATACCGCTGGCACTGTCGGCAGCAGGGGGAGGGAGAGGTGGTGAGCACTGACCAGGGGTCAGCAACCACCCACAGGCGCTGCCAGCAGCGGCGGCCAGTGGGGACTGCTGACCACCTGTAGACGGGGTGGCAAGCAGCGAGTGTCCACAGGTGCCACCGACAGTGTCAACAGTGCCTTTTCATAGGGGTGCACTGCCACGCTCAAGGAGTGCACATGCACCCACATGCACCCCCCACGTGTCGCCAGTGCCCTTTACAGACACACACACTATGCCAGAGTTGAATGGGACTCAGCCATCTAGGTTTACAAGGTTTTGAACTGCTGGAAGGAGCAGGAGTGGGAGGTATGTACACATAGGCAAACAACCATTCATATAGTAGCCCGGACTACTAGCTGTGCGATGGTGGTGACGTGCCGTACCCCAAGAACCCCATACGTTCAAGAAGCGTTTGCATGATTATCTTGCTGGGGTAATTTGACCCCAGCTGACTTCCTGCCCTTAGGGCAGGGGGCTGAACCTGATGATCTCACAAGGTCCCTTCCAGCCCTAAGGTCTATGAAATATAATTATATATACAATATAACCGTATATAATACAACAGCAACAAAAATAATGATAACTACATGGTCGAATCAACCCTGTCACACGTGCTGAAGTAATTGCTCATCACTTTTCAGGATCAAGCAACATTATCTAAGAAGAAATTCTTCCATGTTATCCTGTCCCAAGTCACCAGCCTCATTAGCTGCCACACCCGCTACCTCTCTTGCTTGGTGAACAGCGGATGAGCCTGCCACTGATGGAAGATTTTTTGGCTGTCAGTGCACGTAGCTGAGTCCTGTCAGTTTCTCATTCTGAAAACGTGCCTGTTTTTGTCACATGCCCTAATGCAGGGCCAATATCCTCTGTACACCGGGGTCCCCAAGCCACTTGGCCTTATGTAACACTCGAGCCAGAGACTGCTCATTCCTGCAGCAGACCAATGCCCGGGAGTGACTGTTCAGTCTCAGTCAGAGGCTCCAGCACTCCTTCCCTGAGGTGCTCAGTCATCCAGATTCAAGGTCTCAGGAGGTGGAGGCTGAGGCTGGCCTGCCTTGCAGCCTTCTGCACTGAATCCAGGCTGCCGCTCTGCATATGACACATGCACCTCCTTCTCTTGTCCTCATCTCACATTACGGATTGTGTTCTAATGGCTTGAATTATTATTATTTTATTTTCTATTATTTTTCCATAACTAACAAATAAGTGAAAGCGACAAGCTGGCATTTTCCAAGGAGTGAGTTAAGGCTAATAACAGGTTTCTTGGGTGAATCTACACGAGACGCTTTACTTGAAATTAAAGCAAATTATGATACAGTAAGCATCACCATCTACATGTGGAGATGCTTACTGCACAGTAACTTGCTCTAATTGCAAGTAAATTTGCTACCTGTAAATACAAGTAGCAAATTTACTTGCGATTACTTACTGCGCTGTATGGCACATGTAGATGGCCGACCAGGAGCAAATGTGCTCCTAGACAGCAAGGGGTGGGGGACTGCTCCCTGTTGCTGGGAGCTGCCTGCTGCTGGGGCAGGCTCGACCACTGGAGCCTGGGCGGGGGCAATGTCTCCCTGTCTGGGCAGCAGGCAGTTCCCATCTCCCGCTCCCTGATCACAACTGGGGAGTAGGGGGGTGAAAGTTCCCTGCTGCTGGGGCAGGGGGACATTGTCTCTGCCCAGGCTTCAGTGGTGGAGCCTGCAGCTCCAGGTGGCAGGGAGCAATGCCCCAGCCCCCTGTCAGAAGACACCTGTCTCCTAGCCCCATGCTCCCTGCCAGCCCCTGAGCTAGCATCCAGGGTGAGCCTAGAACTCCCTCTGGCTGCTGTAGGGGGTGGGTGCAGGGCTGGCAGGGCAGAAACAGTCTGCTGCCATGAGCAGCAAATCTGCTCCCACTTCCCTGCAAGTGTAGATGCCTGCCTGGGGTGGTTTTACTCTAGAGTAAATTATTCAAGAGTAAACCCACCCCAGAACATTTGTACATGTAGACGTGCCTCTTGACTCTAGAAAGGTTGAGAACCACTGCTCTACACCCTAGATAGCAGTGTCAGTCCAAAATTACAACCCAACCAGCTACAGTCTTAAAGATGCTAAATAGGCTCATTTGGGGCTAATTTGATTGACAAACACACCATTCTGCCCATTCCAGATAATCACATGTATTTTCTGGACCATTGTGGCTGCAACAGCTCTTCAATCCTACCACATGTAGACAGAGCCACAGAAGAGCACTTGAGGAGGGGGTCTGAGCCTACATAAGAGAAACTCAATTGAGATCAACAGGGTTATGCAACTATTAAAGTGCAGCAGGGTTGTCTTCCTCCAAAGGACTGTGCCCCTGGACATCTACATAACGTGGGAAGGGGATAACACCACTCTACAGATGTACAGCCATTTCTGGGTACTACGCTGAATGATCAATGGAATTTATTGATTTCTAGGAAAAGATGTTTGGAGTTTTTATGGGCTGATTCTGATGTCACCTACATCTTTACACTGTAGCCAATAGTGTTACACCAATGGAATATTATAACTGTGCTTTCTTATACATGTTGCACTAAGACCCAGTATACTCTTAAGTGCTTTATAAGCCCCAAAGAAGGGTGGTCTGGCTTTAAGCAGATCACAATTTAAAGAAGCCAGAGCTATTTTAAGTCTTTTAATAAGAAGCTCATCAGGAACATCTTCAGCCCCTGTCACCCACCCTCTGGCTTTGATTCATGCTCCTGACTGCTTCATTATGTTTTATATGTTAGGTCAGTGATGGATTAAAGGCTGTTCAATGCAGAGAGCATGAGGACTTACTGTCACGTATGCTCAGGGTATGGACATTACACAGGGTATAAACAACCACTGCCCAGGGGCAATGCATAGAGGGTGCACGCGGGTGCACATGCACCCCCTGCGCGTGGCGGTGCACCCCCCGCAAAAAGGCGCCACCGACACTGTCAGCGGCGCCTGCGGGCAATCCACGATTGTCCCTGGCTGCTGCCAGCAGTGCCTGTGGGTGGTCACTGACCCCTGGTCAGCACTTGCCACCCCCCCTTCCCACTGCTGACAGTGCCGGTGGCATCTGTAGGAGCTCCGCACTCACACCACTGCGCTCCCGCCGGCGCAGCCATGCCCCCCCAGCCGCCGGAGGCATGTGCCATTCATGCCACTGTCCATGTGTACACTTTTATCCACATGGAATTAGACCCATGGTATCTCTACTTCACTGGGGGCTAAGCTACCACGGGTGAGCTTCCACTCACTGGGCACATTTACATAAGATGCTTACTGTGCAGCAGCCTAATAACACTGTGCAGTAGAGTGCCAGTCAAAAAACATGCTAATATGCTACTGCACAGTGTTATTAGGCTACTGCACAGTAAACATCATAGAAAAACTGCTCAGTAGCACGAGTTACTGTGCATTTAGTTAGTACTTCATTAAGCAAGTACTAAATTAAAAGCGCAGCAACTACTGTCCATTAATGAACATGTAGATACGCCCAATGTGATATAAAGGCATGCACATAGACAGTTACTTTTGAGCAGATGATACTCAGTAAAGCCTATCCCAGTTTAAACAATGGACACATGTTTGTATGTCTATACCTTAAAAGTGACTGAGGTTACCGTTCTATTACACTGGAAAATGACTCCAAAAGAATATTAAGATTAAAAGTCAAGTTCTCTAAATGAAGGAAAAGTCAGAATTAAGGTTGTCCATACATCCCTAAATTAGCCTGCATTGTAAACATGCATTATAATATAGTCCTTAATGACATGATCCCACATTATTTTTTCCATGGGACCCCTGCCTGATTCAGGGACCAGGATGGAAAGTGTTCATTGAATGAGCAGAGCTTCAATATTGTGATCTCTGTCACTGCTCTGTGCATGGCCTCAGGCCTATTTACAATTCAGATTCTGCTTTGAAAAGAGAATTGTTAATTTCCTCCTGGGCTTCTCTACAGTGCTCATCACTGTAGTAGCTGAGCACTTCACACATATTAATGAATCTATTACCCTAGTTTTATGGATGGAGAACTGAGGCACAGAGGCACTGATGGCCAAAGTGTCCATGGATTTTGAGTGCTCAATTTGAGACCCGTAGGAGTTCAGCTTGTAGAGCACTTAACAGGCTATGGCATTTTCTGTGTTCAGAGCACAGCTCCAACTGCCTTCATGCTCAGCCCTGCTGTATGTTGGGGCCCAGGTACAAAAATATATCTATATGCCTCTAATAAAGCTTCACAATCTCCATCAAAATCCCCATGAGGTTGCTCATTATCACTGTCCCCATTTTGAAGACAGGAGAAGGGATTTTACCCAGTCATTGGTAGGATATGGAACATGACCCAAGGCTCCTGGATCCCTGCCTGTTTTACTAACACTCAAGCCATGCTTCCTTCCAAAAACACTGTAAAGCATTTCTCCAGTTTGTATCATTAAAGACTGTTTTCTGCTGAAGAGCTGTAACATGGCTGGGTTTTGACTCTAACATTCATCTTATTTCCCACTAGGTGCTGCTGTTCCTCTGCAGAAATGCAAAAGTAAATGAGCATTTCCTCAGCATCTTTCTGGACCCCTGGCTTCTGTCTCCTAGACATTGCATTACCAAACACTGCAATGAGTACAGGGGCTAGTGATTAGGTTTGAAGCATTCCCTTCTCAGTCTGACTCCATTCCAGATGAGGGAACTAGTGCTGCTGTTCCTCGAGGGGCTCAGCCCTCAGAGTTGCAGTCTGCAGAGGGCATTGGGCCACGAGGTGCGAGTCTGAGGGCTTCGCCCTCTCTGCCAAAACCGCGCACTCCTCATTCTGCCACTTTGTGTTTTGTGCTGCTCCTGCCTCCCCAACTACTGCCGTGGTAATGCCTAGTTTTCTGTTTCAGTTGCATCAGTAAAATCAGTTTCTTTGACTAGTGACTCCTGCCAGTAGGCATTTAACTCTGTAAATAAAGGGGAAGCCAGTGTGTTGGTCTCATCCTATGTCACAAAGCCAGCCATACCAATTGGTGTTCAGGCCTGTAGCACTGGCAAAGCAATGTAGAGCCCAGGGCTTGAACAGGGAGGGAGGATTGTAACAGAGCTATGGGGAAGCAAAACCTTGCATAGAACTCATCTGCATTATGGCTCCTGTGCACCAGCTTACCCCTCTCATCAGCACCCCGAAAGACCTATCCCCTTCCTCTTCTGTAGCAACTGAGTGAGAGCTGTGCTTAGCCCTAATCCTGATCAACGTGGGTCATGACAACTGCCCTCAGGAGCTTTTCAAGAAGACCCAGTTGAAGAGTGGGTCTCTAATAGGCCTATGCGAAGTGGCTAGTATTTGCTTCAGATTTGGATTTGGCTGATTCGGGGGACAGTGATTCGATTCAGTGATTCAGATCACTGTCCTGAATCAATTCAGCTGAATCTGATTCAGAGATTTGGCCGCCAACAAATTGGCCAAATCTCTGAATCGGCCCCATCCCCCATCTGCTCTCCCAGCCCCGTCAATGGCTGCTCTGCCCGACCCCAGCTCCCGGCTCTTTAAAAAAAAACAACCCGGCACTCCACAGACCCCCAATGCCCTACACTTGGTGGGGGGCTCTGCTCACCGGCAGAGTCCCCAGAAACCCCAATGGCTGCTGCAGCACCCAGTGAGTGTGGGGCTTTTTTTGTTTTAAGAGCCAGGAGCTGGGGCAGGCGGGGCAGCCATTGGAGGGGCTGGAAGAGTGGGCAGGGGTCGGGGGGCTCATGGCACAGCCCTCCACACAGTGCAGGGCAGTGGGGAGCAGCAGGGATTGCCCCCCCTGACCCCCGCCGCCACCTGGCAGCAGCCGGTGAGTGGGGTTTTTTGAGAACTGGGGCTGGGCGTGGCAGCCATGGGGGAGGGCTGGGAGAGCGGGCAGGGGTTGGGGCCTGGCTGAGGTCTCCCCATGGTCCCCTTGCCCCCTCATCCAGCCCCCCCTCCCTCACCCCCTATTTACCAGCACAGAGTCCCAATCCAGCTCCCTGCGGCAGCGAGCAGGGACTTCCTGAATCTCCGAAGCTCTCCGAATCTTTTCCAAATCTATTCAGAGAGCTTCAAATCGATTCGGACCTTTTAATTGGTCTCCTGATTGGATATGGATTTGGAGATTCGGCCACTGAATTGGGCCAAATCTCCTCTGAATCGAATCAGTACCTGAAGCTTTGCACAGCCCTAGTCTCTAACGACCAGGAGTCCTTCCTGTTCCTTTCCCCCAGCACTGCTGCAGTCCACGGGGACTTGGAATACAAGGCTGTAGCCAGGCTGTCCATTACACATTTTCTCACCTTGTCAGCCATAGAGCCTTACAGATAGGATCACTTACCCGATAGTCACTGGAGGTGACATAGAAGATGGGCAAGAAGGCCAGCCAGATGATGCATGTGGTGTACATGGTGAATCCAATAAATTTGGCCTCATTGAAGTTTTCGGGGCATTTCCTGGTCTTGAAGGCATAGACTGTACACAGGACGATCAAGAGGACATTGTAGGTAAGTGAAATGAGCATGCTCGAGTCCCGGTTGTTGCACTTGAGGGTGACAATGTACCTTTTGTCAGGCTCTGTCTCCTTTCCCGTGCCAGGGGTCTCCACCATGAGCCAGATGATCACAATGATTAGCTGGCAGGAGATGAGGGCCATACAGATGACCACCTGTGAGGTTGGGCTTATGAACCGTGGGCGCTGAACCCCTTCTTTCACCCCGCTGAAGATCCTAGCAATCCGGTTGGTCTTGGTCAAGAGGGCAGAGTAGCAGACAGCAAAGGAAGTGCCCAGCCCCAAACGCCGCAGAGTGCAGACCTCAGTAGAGGGCTTTGTGATGAAGATGAAGGTCATGCTGTAACACATCAAGACCCCAGTGAGGAGGATGTAGCAGAGTTCACGGCCCGAAGCCTTCACAATTGGTGTGTTATTGTTCTTTATGAAGACCCCAAAGACAAAAAGGGTTGAGATGAAACCCAAGCAAGAGATGGTGACTGGCCCAATAGCCCAGACATCCTTCCAGCGGATGTACTGCTGGGGCAGCTCAAAGCAGCCATTCAGCGTCTCATTGGGCCAGTACCCAAGACCACAGTCCATGCAAGTGAATTCATCCAGGAGATATTCGTAAGGCTGGCATGGGATGCAGATCCAGCAGCACATATCTCCTGGCTGCATGCTCTTCATTTCATTCTTCTTGCAGGGATCGCTGCACTGGGACACAGGAACAGAGGTCTTCACCCATGGGATGAGGGTGATATTGAGGATAAGCCCTTCTGCCCAATAGCCCACCTTCTGGTACCGGTATCTCCCATCAGCTCTGTGGTAGTTGAAGATATTGTAGCGGCCAATTCCATCACCATATCGGTCGAATCTAACCATGTTTTTGGTGTCTGCTGGTCTGAATGGAGCTGTGGGAGGAGGACAAGAGCAAGAGATTCAATATTCAGGAAGGCTGAGCTTTCTCACTTATTTGGTCAAAACGTTGAACATTTCTTCCACTGCACCCTTGACACTAGGATTCAAAGGAGTGGTGTTATATTAAGAGCATGTCAATGCTATGTCCTTGGGGCTTGTAGGGGAATGAGATGGAGAAGATAACCAGGAGGTAACCACTGCCATTGCTCTCAAGCTGTCAGCCTATTTCAAAATGGCAGTGGAAGGTGCCCTTGGGGCAGATTTATCACCTCATTCCTGGCTTGGGTGTGGAGTGGGACTGGGTGCACTGGAAGGGGGGAGATGCTGTGTTTGCTAGCTGCTTCTAACTAACACCTTCAAAACCTTGAGTCAAGATGAAGCAAGCTGCATTGCCTATCACTAGCAAAACCACCCTGTCACTTCTGAGCAGAACTGACTCAGTCATTCACAATGAGAAATGCACTTGAGCAAACACCTTTTTTTAAGATCATGAACAAGTCTCTACATTTTCAAATCTCTCTATTTTCAGAATTGTTCACATGTTTGCTTCAGCAAGTAATTCTTACCCTGTGGCCTATATAATTCATGAATATTACAATCAAATCTTCAATCTGTTAAGTTGTCCTACTAATTTATGAGGCTTACTTTGATTACAGCATGACTTGTGAGATGTATAGTTATTTGAATATTCTTAATTCACGCTCTGTTGGTCAGTTACATAAACTATCCAATCAGGGAACATAATTAATGCCACATGCCTTGTGTAATTAACCAACACAGTGTGAATTGCAAATTGTGAATTTTACAACTCAGTATACCATCTGGAATTCATTTTCAGTGACTCCCCCTGCATTCAAGCTAATATTTGCTTACTGTGAGTATTTGTGCTTGTAAAGGAGTGCTCAGATGTTACTAGAAAGGAAACATGAGAGCATCATGAACACGACTGCATCCAAATTCAGGTTGAATTTGAGCAAATATTCACAGACTTTCCCCCCACACAATTCACATTTTTCTGCCTTGAATGTTGCACTGATTGCTCAGTGGTTGTACTACTGCTGAGATCTGATATACAAAGCCTGGTGTCTTCCTAACATTATATTTCTTTTTGCCTAAATACGTCCTTTTAACTTGATGATCAATTCACTCCCCAACTTCTGCTAATATTTCAGTTTGGCTAAAAACCTGTCATGTAGAACTACTGCATTTTTCTCCCAGAGATTCCTTCCTAATGAGATCTATGATATAGTACATTCATCCAAGAAGTACTGACTTCTCCAATAGCAGCCTGGCATCCCCAGGATATATAGGCTGACCTTAAGGAAATTGGGACATCTGGGACATTTATCTGGGACATTCCCCCTGCTCCCCCCCTCCTCCCCCCACATGTCGGTGGGGGTGGGGCAGCATGCCAGATAGGCAAGCAAAGCAGTCCATGTTACGCCAACTCCCAGCCAGACTGCACCCCACTCCCCTGCATTTCCAGGACTCTCATTATAATTCTCTACAGCCAGCCAGGACCAGCCTCTGAAATCTGGGACTGTCCCAGCTAAGCTGGGACATATGGTCACCCTGCTCATATATGAAACCAAATATAAGCAAATTGGCAATAGCTCCATCTACATGGCCTCTCAAAAGACTTGTTGGGAGCTGAGTTTTATAGCCAGGTACTCAAGGATAACACCTCCAGCAAGGTGCTCTTCACAAGGTTGTTGGGAGATGAACTATGTACATGTTACACTGGATAGCAGCTCCATTGACATGAAGCTGGGCTATGGGGAGCAGAGTAGACAGAGAGCAGTGTGCTCAGCTCCCAGTCTGCTCCAGAAGCTGGGATCCCAGAGGAAGGTTCCTGCTGGGGGAGGGCTCTCAGGGTACTGTTTCTGCCCATTTTAAGGCTGGCACAGCAGTATAGAAGGACTTTGAGCCAACTGAAATTCAGGCCCAGATAGAATCAGAATGTTACACGGGATAATATGTCTAGAGATAAACTTGTCCCCTCCCCAGTGGAAGCCATGCTAAGCTTTCAGACAAGCCTAACCCCTCAGTCTCTCAACTGTCTGGAGAGACATTATCTCAAAATTTACTACTTTATGGAGCTGCTGCCACTATAGCTATGCAAGCAACAGTATGTCAGGCAGAGCCCCTAGTGGCGACACAACATGTGTCAGTGAAAGGGGACTTTCTGCCTGCTCTGCTCCCCTTGAAAAACAGAAGTTAAGCTGGCAGAAGCCCTCTTGTGTACAGAGCTGCACCCACACGGTGGGGCTGGCCAGCAGTGCTACATCAGTGAGAAGTTATGATCTTATCTATCAGTCACTTGTGTGGAAATAAGTTTAACCAGGCCTCTTACTTGACTAAGAGGAGAGACAAAGAGAGAGAAAGAGAAGAGAAAAAGATGCTGATGCTATGTGTTTCAAAATGTTCTAAGATAAGAAAAACCTTCATGCCTTGTTTTGCCTTGATATATTAAGCTTTGTGTGCAGATTTTAACCTCCTCCTTTCCTTCAAACTAGAAGCTTATAACTGTTCCCAAAACATAGTGTTTTCTTTCCTGAATAAGTAAACTGCTTGCGTGTGACAAACAAATGATCAACATCTTTCTGTTTCTCTCAAGGTTGCTATGTCTGAACCCTGCATCTTTTCTCGCTGTCTAAAGTATAAATACGCTTGTAAACTTGTAGAGGTCAGAGTTCCTTTGAGAGCTCTCGCTGTGATCACTTATATAGCTTTAAATAAACCTAGATGGCTCTGCCAATTCTAATACAACCACAACGCGAAGTTTGATTTCTTCCACATTTGGAAGGAAGGAAGGAAGTCCTTGGTCTGTAGAACACCTCAAAGGCACATCCCTCTAGTGAACTGATCTTAATGAGGTGCAGGGGAACATGCTTTGCCTTCCAGTTTAGCACAATGCAATTCTCAGCAGCAAGTCATTCCTGTAGAGTGCATGACTTTTAATTACTCACAGGCAGCTGGAATAAACCCAGGATGCAAAGAAGGATGCAGCTTGGAAGACACTGACTCATCCTTGCTTCTGTGGTATCTAAAACCAGGGGAGCAAATGTTTCAGAGCTCAGAGCATGTGCCTGAAGAGTCTCCGAGGAGCTATACACCTGGGGTATCAGTCAGCTGCACATGGGGTCAGCACTATATCACCTCACCAGAAAAAGGCCTCTGAACTACTTTAAATTGCTTTGACTTGTATCTGAACACTGTCTCCCTGACGAGAATGCTGAACATAAGGAAGAAGAGACACAACCAGTCAATTCTCCAGGCATGCCTGTCCTAGCTGGTTATATAGATGTTTCAGAAGAAGGGCAGGATTGATGTGGAACATGTGATCAGTCTTCTCCAATATTTTAGTGCTAAATGTTAAGAGTTAGGTTATTAAAGTAATTGCGAGTGGATCTAGGATTTTGAAAAGGGTGGGGTACAGATGGTTTGGCACATCGTCACATTTAACACAACAAATATTCTTCTTCATTTAAAGAGAAACTAGAAACTTTACTGATATGCTTGGGGGCCACCACTACATTATTCAATTTACGATCAAAGCAAGAACAAACATAATTTTATTGGAATGTGCACTTATTTGTTAGATTATATATTAAATTTATAAAGCACAACCTAGGCAAAAATAGTCAAAAGAATTGGTTTCATTAGTCCTGTAGTCATTATAGTTAAATGTGCACCTCTTATCCAGATTCATAAAGCAAAATATAGACTTCCTGCGCATCCTCATATCGCCTCCCTTCTGCTCAACTACAAATCCTCATTTATGCCAGGGCCTTACCATCAAACTTGATATTGACACTGTCAATCATTTCTACACCTGAATTAATATTACCACACCTGAATTAAGGTTTATAACTAGAGCTAAAAACAGACTGTAGGGCTGGGAAACAGAAGAGAGACATTACCAGGAATGGTTAACAGACAGCAACATTGCAGAAGAAGAGATAATTTCAATTGTAGAACATCAAGACCGTTAAAAAGGAGAGAGGGTGTTAACATCTGTGAAGTGAAGGGAGATCAGCA